>NC_056603.1:33754454-34354454 GCF_018340385.1 Cyprinus carpio
CTGCCTACATTGAGAACAGATGGGGACTTCCACAGTGTATTGGTGCTATTGATGGATCACACATACCCATAATAGCACCACACAAGACTATCACTGTGTCTATTTCAACTGGTAAAGGCTGGCACTCCATCATCCTTCAAGGTGTTGTGGATGGAAAGGGACTTTTCTGGAATGTGTTCACAGGACTGCCTGGAAGCCTGCATGATGCTCGGGTTTTGAGACTGTCCACACTGTGGGAGGTGGCAAGCCGTGGAAACCACATACCAGCTAGCACCAAAAACATTGCTGGGGTGAATGTTGGCTACTACATCCTTGGAGACTCTGCCTATCCCTTGCAGAACTGGCTATTAAAAAACCATTCATTGACACTGGACGGCTAACAGCGGAACAGCGGGTTCTACAACATGAAAATCTCCAGAGCACGTGTAGTGGGTTGAAAATGCTTTTGGTAGATTAAAAGGAAGATGGCGTTGCCTTATGAAAAGAAATGACTGTGCGGTCGACCTTGTGAAATCTATGGTGCTGACATGCTGTGCTCTACATAACCTTTGTGAGAGTCATGGAGAGGCCTATGAGAGTGCATGGGATCCACCTTCAGCAGCAGAGCCTGTGCTGGGACTGGCACAGCCTGTAGAGGAGGAGGGCAGGGATGTCCGTGAGGCTCTGATGCGTTACTTGAATAGTTGACTATGTCTGTTCTGTAAAGTGTGTTGTAAATAAACTTTTGTGCAGTATTTGAAAAAGTTTCCCTTGCAAATTTATTTACCCATTTATTATAAATATAATATTAATAATAAATAGCATCATTATAAGGATGTAAGACTCCAGCCTTACCAGCCTTGATATTTGACCACTGTTTATGATAAATCTGCTTTGCAGTGACATTAAATTCTTAATTTATTCCAGGAGTGCAAAATTATTAATCTGTAACATTTGATATTTTGAATAGGAATTATCACTCATAATGCACTCAATCATGTTTTCTCAGGTTTGTGTTCACTTACATGCAATATACAGCATTCATCAGGGCTCTTATCCAATTGTGTGCACATTTGGAGAAGTAATTATCACATGTTCTTTTAAATATTTTGCCATACAGAATAGCATTTTTGTTCATTTTATGCCCAAACACTATTTTAAACCACGAGCAGAATATGATACAAATACTCAATAGCGGTTTAAAGTGAGTTTTAAGTAAAAGTGTACTATTAATCTTTTAAATTGTGACATTTAGCTTGATGAAACCTGTTGCTCTTATCCACATGCACCATAAAAAAGGAAAGTACACGTTTGACAAGTAAATTTTATTTAAGAAAAATGTAAACAGATCAAACGTTAAACAAAGTACTAATGTATGTAGTGCAAAAAATGTATATAAAGAAAATATAAAGACATATATAAAGACAAATTTAAAAGTAAAGAATGTACACCAAGCAAACTTTAAATGTGAAAATGTATGTAGTGCAAAAAAAAAAATATATATATATAAATAAGATATATATAAACATTTAAAAGTAAAAAATTCACACTAAACAAACTTTAAATGTTGTGCACAAACGTATGTAGTAGAAAAACATTCATAGGAAAAACAAGTTAAAAAATTATTTCTGTGAAGTATGGACTAGGGAGGTTTTAGTCAGGCAGAGAGTTCTGTTCTTGTCAGTTCTGTCACTGTTCTGTTCTGTTACTCATTGCCTGTACAAGCATCCCCATGACGTTGAGAAAGGCTTGATTGAATGCAGCCGTTTGTGCATTTTCCTCCCTCCTTAAGGCCGCTTCCTGCTCCCTTGCTTGCCGGGCCTCATCTATTGCCATCTGCAAATGTAGCTCCCTCTGTGCCCGGTTCAGTTCCTGCTGTTGAATATCAGCCACCTGCATCTCTCTTAAAACAGCAAGATGCTCCTGATGGTGCATGTTCCATTCCTCTTGCCTGGACACAAAGAAAGAAAAGTTATAATTGTGATTTTTTTTTCTAAAGGTTTTTGCTAAAATCAAAAAAAAAAAATTGAGAGTTAAAATAAAGCTCATCACATATCATCGATTAATTTATGAAAGAACTGTTCATTAACAACCCCATGATCTACAGTGTGAACTAATCAAAGTTACAGTAGCTAGCAATAATGTATTTATGGTGAGCAACAGGATTTCATGATATATCCAATTTTAGTGCAGGCTTTCAAAACGACATAAGAAAAGGATTAGGTAAGCTTAGTCTAAATATATGATCTGTAACATTAAGTGTTTTAGTCATATTTTCATCAGTGGTGGACAAAGTACACAAATCAAGTACTTGAGTAAAAGTACAGATACATATAATAAAATATTACTCCAGTAAAAGTACTCCTTTTTCAATGTTACTCAAGTGAAAATATAAAAGTACTCAATTTTTTATGTACTTAAGTAAAAATTACTGAATGATAGATTTTTGCAATTTTATATAGGCTACTTAATTTAATTTTATATTAGCACATCTTTTTTTTTTATAATCCTACTGCTCAAAATACCTGGGATTTTTTTTCCAAAATAACCACTATATGGAGTCAAGATATATTTTTGTTGTTGATATGGACTATGTTGATGAGAGTAATGTTCACTGTGAAGCTTACACTGTGATGTACCTGAGAGAAAACAGAGATGACCATCTGATTTTCACCAGTAAGAAAAAAGTATTTTAAAGTTTGTTGTTTTACAGAACATCACAGTTATATATGACTATAATAAGGCCTGAAGTTAGTATAATATAATTTAAAAACACCCCTGGCCAAACGGGGTGCATCTCTTCCCACTTTGATAACTACTGTAGTTACCATGTTCTGAACATCACATCCTTTCACATTTTTTCTCCCCAGATGTAATATATATATATATATATATATATATATATTAATATATATATATATATATATATATATATATATAGATGGTTGAATAAAAATATTTGGACATCATTTATAAAAATTACCTCAACTTAGCACCAGCAAGCTTGTTAGCTAGACAGTTAGCATCAGCTAACAATATTTACTTTTTTTCAGTACTGTTATGAATAAACATTCATGTCTGTCTACTCGTTAATTTAATCCACCACTGTATTTCATACCTGGTACCACACGCTCTGGTGTCCTGCTGGTGCTGCTGGAGGTTGCTGGTGTCGACGGTCGTGCTGGGGGCGACGCTGCTATCACCAGTTGGGACGTTGAGGCATCACTGCACGGAGACAGTGCTAACGAGTCAATCGTAGACAGTGCATCTGAAACAAAAAGTTTGTACAATGTTTGTTAATGCACAAATTACAGCAACACAAATCAAACTAGCAACAATAACAAATCCAGAACATTTAAATAATAATTGAATAGGCATACATGTAAAAAAAACAAAATAAAGCTTTACAGTATAGATGGTCAATAAAGTGAAGCTTTCAAACTTAATATATTGTACACAACTTTACATACCATCCTTGATTGTGTTGTCCAACAACGAGGTGGCCGAGTCCAGGGCACCCTCTCTCCCATTGCTCGCAGGTCAACTTCCGTAGATAGCGTCCATTTGGTCGAACCACTTCCACGTTCTTCTGTTTGCACCACTCCGGCCGTTGTGATCCTTTATGGCTCGGTAGTCACTTTTTCATTTTTTTAATTTGTCCCTACACTGTTTGTAGGTCCGGTGGTAGCCGTGTGCGGCTAAGAGCTGTGCTACTTCTTGGAACACTTTTTCATTCCGTGTTGCCCTATCCAGCTCTCGCTGGATCCGCTCCTCGGCAACAAACGAGAGGAACGTCTGCACCTCGTCCACTGACCACGATTCAGCCATTTCTTTTTTGAAATTTTTTTAATTCTTTTATCAAGTAAATACTCTAAAAACAGGTGCTACTGCGTTGGCTGTTGTCTGGCTATTTAAATCTAGCGGGTTTTAGTGTCTCGTGTCGCAAATACAATGACGCTGGTAGTGACGATTCTGTCTGACCAATCAGTGATCTGCAGTGTTTTTACGTCACATTTTAGTATCGGTATGGTACGCTTGGAACCTCAACAGAGGTGGTACCATTTAAAGCAAGCCGAAGCGAGCCGTACCGTACCGTACCGTACCATGCAGTGGAAATGCGCCATAACTGAACCGTACTGAACCGAGCCGTACCGTACCATGCAGTGGAAAAGCGCCAAAGCGCCGTGACCCGGATAGAGCTTCTCACCCGGTTAGAGCTTCTCACCTGAATCCAGATTGAAACTGCAATCTCAACAAAGATCTGACTTCATTCCAGACTGAATCTTTCGGTACAACCAAGGGTTGGTGAGTGTAACTCTATCCAAAAAACCTTTAAGACCAGTATCCTCTGCGCCGTCAGAGAAGAGTTAACAGACAGCTGCAGGGTTTGGTTAACTAAGTTACCCTCTAAAAAAATTATTTTAGAGATGAAAATATCCTCTGTTTAGGCAGGGAAGATTAGCATCATGTGCTAATATTGTGTTACCCTTAAGAATTGTTTATCCTCACATGCTAATATTTGGTACCCTCTGTTGATCAGAGAAGTTTTAGTGTTTTGATTGTGTGGTAACAAAGAAAGACTTTACAAAATGTTGAGAAGGAATGCTAAGCTGATTCTAACAACTAAGAAAGGTGGACTAGCTACTCCTTCATGGACAGACAGTGAGTTCAAGTCATTGTTAGGACAGCACATGGATTCAATAGTGACAGAGTCAGTCAGATTGGATTTGATGAAGAAATTTGATATTGATCCAGAAAAAGTATGGTCAATTGAAGAATGTAAAAAGGTATTAGGATCATGTACTGTATTCGCAAAAACAATGTGAAAGGCATTATCTGCTGCCACAGAGAATTTGGTTTAGCTTTAGCTACGCAACATTCTCAGCGTAACTCAGAGCTAGAAAAACAGAACAAAGAGCTCAGAGCTAGAGTATCCTCTGTGACTAAGAAATTGAACCGCAACAAAGCTGCAGCAAAAACTGATGTGGAAGAAGTTAGTCAGCCTGATAACAATTATCCTGACTTACAAGCTTTCTTTGAAACAGATGTAGCCATCCAATCAGTAACTGATGTGCCTGTAAATTCAGTGAAGGTATGTGGAGCTAGAAGATCTCAGAGAATTGAGGGAACTGAAAGTGTTCCTCCCAACTCTTCTGTTGTCCAAGTACAAACTGTTGCCAAAGTTCTAGGACCTAAAGATATAGAGAGACTATCCCAGAGCTTACCCTCAGCACGCACAAATTTTACTGAATTTAGAATAGCACTGATCAGCAAAATGCATCTCTATGACATGTCGTTAGCGGAAGTCACACAGTTGATGTCACAAATTCTTACTGAATCTGAATTCAACCGTTTTGAGTCTGCTGTTACTTCTGAACTACAACATGCCAGTAAAGATGAATTGAGAGAGGGGGTTCTGAGAGAGTTAAAGAACATTGTTGGACCAAAAGTGAATTGGTCAAAGGTCACTAGTTGTGTTCAGAAGAAGGATGAAACTGTAAGTGAATACACTGAAAGGTTTTGTCAGTCAGCTGCAGCTTACAGTGGAATAGCTGACACTCCAGAGAAAATAATGGATCATAAAGGACCACTAGTTGGAACATGGTTTGATGGCCTTTTAGCTGAGTACAGATCTGCTTTACCATTCTTAGATCTTACATGGTCCACTGGAAGCTTGCAAAACAACTTGGACAGGTTAGCTACATGGGAAAGAGACTCTGATGTCAAAGCCAGAGTAAAGATTGCAGCAGCATCTTTTCAGGTCAACACAGAGAACCGACAGAAACGTAAAAGTCCTAAGACTCATACCAGACTCTACCATACTTCTGGGTGAACGCTGGCGCTGTTAGCTGCCGCTGCTCAGGGAGGAAATTTTAAAACTTTTAGCGCTTCAAAATCGTCCTGCACTTATGAATGCATGGATGCATCTATGAACTGTTTTAAATCATTTTAAGGAGTCTGACCTCTGTATCCACGCTGATTCAGCGGGTTTGTATGCTGGTTGATCTACCTGCGTACCTATGACTGTTGATGCTCTATGCGGTTGCCGATTGACTGCCGGTTACTGAGTGTTCTTTGCGGTACCTCTGGCACGCGGTTCAACTATGAAGATCACTGAGCTACTGGTGCGGATGAACTACATCTGGGTCGTCCTTTCTGCAGTATACCACTCGGTAGCATGGGCGATGCTCCAGTATACGGCGGCGGAACTTACTCAGCTCTGTTTGCGTCCTTTTAATCTTCTGTCAGCTCCACATCTTCCCTTGGATATTGTGTACATTCCACGTCGGAAATATATACATCGCGGGTCTCGGCGGAGTTATAACACCGATGGCTCATGTCAAATACGGTCCTTTTGGTAATCTAAACCACGCCCGCCTAGGAGGCTTACACGGACTGTCAATCGCAGTGTATTAATCAACCCGGCCAGATCGGTTGGCAACGATTCTGGTAAAAAATTTTTTTTCTTTGGATTACTTAATATACCATCGCTTTCCACTAAAGGACCCCTGGTGTACGATCTACTGTCTGACTGTGAGTTTGACTTTCTCTGTCTAACTGAGACATGGCAGAAACCAGACAACTTTTTCCATCTAAACGAGTGTGTTCCCCCAGGATATAGTTATGTTTGGAAATCTCGTGATACGGGAAGGGGAGGGGGGCTAGCAATACTTTATAAAAAGAAATTGAAAGTATCTCAGTTAACTTTGTCTACATATTCTTCTTTTGAGTCAATTGCCATAAAAATCAATGGTGCGATTCAAACCATCCTCATAACTATCTATCGCCCTCCCAAGAGCAATAATGCCTTTTTAACTTAATTATCTGAACTCTTGACTTATCTATGTTCCATATCTTCAAATGTTATCCTTCTGGGTGATTTTAACATTCATACAGATAATGTCAGTAATGCATTTACAAGCGAATTTTTATCATGTTTGGATTGCTTTGGTATACAACAATTTAACACACTGCCCACTCATACTAAGGGGCATACTCTTGATCTTGTTTGCTGCTCTGGTATAACACCTTTTAATTGTACTGTTTCTGATCTATCCATATCAGATCACTTTCTGGTGTCATTTTGTGCCAATCTGGCCATTTTTAAGGTAAACCTGTGTCGCCCGATTACATTTCGGGATATTCAGAACATTGATTTGCCTACTCTTGCTGATGAACTTGCCATCTTTTCCAGTAAATCTGATTTCACTACTGTTGATGAACTGGTAAAATATTACAATGATGGACTGAACATGATTTTAGATGAATTCGCACCCGTGAAAACTCGAACGGTTTCATTTGTGCATTCAGCTCCTTGGTTTACACCTGAACTGCGTGAACTTAAAACTAAAGGCCGTAGGTTAGAGCGGCTGTACATCAGGTCTGGCCTTACTGTTCATAAAGACATGTATGCTGAACATATTCAAAATTATAAAAATGCACTGACTACAGCTAAATCCAATTACTACTCCAATGTAATTGGAGTTAGCAATGGGAACTCTAGGTCTCTTTTCTTGGTGGTAAACAATATTCTGAAACCACCTGATTCTTTGCCATCTGATATGTATTCCACTGACTTATGTGATCACTTTTTGACTTTTTTTACATCTAAGGTTGAAAATGTACATCGGCAATTACTTACTGGTACTCTTCACAATGACTCCTGTCAGTCTATCACTCACACACCTCCCCAATCTGTTTTCTCTAACTTTACACTACCAACTATTTCAGAGATAGTGGGTTTGATAGGTAAATCTAAATCTTCGACTTGTCAGTTAGACCCTCTACCAACTCCTTTAGTAAAAGCTTGTTTAAGTCAAGTCAAGTCATCTTTATTTATATAGCGCTTTAAACAAAAAAGATTGCGTCAAAGCAACTGAACAACAATAATTAGGAAAACAGTGTCAATAATGCAAAATGACAGTTAAAAGCAGTTCATCATTGAATTCAGTGATGTCATCATGCAGCTCAGTTCAGCTTAAATAGTATCTGTGCAATAATTTGCAATCAAGTCAACGATATTGCTGTAGATGAAGTGACCCCAACTAAGCAAGCCAGAGGCGACAGCGGCAAGGAACCGAAACTCCATCGGTGACAGAATGGAGAAAAAAAAAAAACATGGGAGAAACCAGGCTCAGTCGGGGGGCCAGTTCTCCTCTGACCAGACGAAACCAGCAGTTCAATTCCAGGCTGCAGCAAAGTCAGATTGTGCAGAAGAATCATCTGTTTCCTGTGGTCTTGACCCGGTGGTCATCTGAGACAAGGTCTTAACAGGGGATCTGTATCTGGGGCTCTAGTCCTGGTCTCCACTGTCTTTCAGGGCTGTAGAGGTCCTTTCTAGGTGCTGATCTACCATCTGGGCTGGATACGTACTGGATCCGGGTGACTGCAGTGACCCTCTGACTTGGATACAGACTGGATCTGGTGGCTACGGTGACCTCGGAATAAGAGAAAAAACAGACTAATATGAGCGTAGATGCCATTCTTCTAACGATGTAGCAAGTACATCGGGTGTTATGGGAAGTGTTCCCGGTTCCGGTTTACCTACTTAGTGCAGCCTAAAAATCCTTTAACGGATTTGGATATTAGAAGTGTATTAGTATGTTATGTGTAAGCCAGGTTAAAGAGATGGGTCTTTAATCTAGATTTAAACTGCAAGAGTGTGTCTGCCTCCCGAACAATGTTAGGTAGGTTATTCCAGAGTTTGGGCGCTAAATAGGAGAAGGATCTGCCGCCCGCAGTTGACTTTGATATTCTAGGTATTATCAAATTGCCAGAGTTTTGAGAACGGAGCGCACGTGGAGGACTATAATGTAACAAGAGCTCATTCAAATACTGAGGTGCTAAACCATTCAGGGCTTTATAAGTAATAAGCAAGATTTTAAAATCTATACGATGTTTGATAGGGAGCCAGTGCAGAGTTGACAGGACAGGGCTAATATGATCATACTTCCTGGTTCCAGTAAGAACTCTAGCTGCTGCATTTTGGACTAACTGGAGTTTGTTTACTAAGCGTGCAGAACAACCACCCAATAGAGCATTACAATAGTCTAACCTTGAGTTCATAAACGCATGGATTAACATTTCTGCATTTGACATTGAGAGCATAGGCCGTAATTTAGATATATTTTTGAGATGGAAAAATGCAGTTTTACAAATGCTAGAAACGTGGCTTTCTAAGGAAAGGTTGCTATCAAATAACACACCTAGTTTCCTGATGACGAAGAATTGACAGAGCAGCCATCAAGGCTTAGACAACGTTCTAGGTCATTACATGCAGAGCTTTTAGGCCCTATAATTAACACCTCTGTTTTTTCAGAATTTAGCAGTAAGAAATTACTTGTCATCCAGTTTTTTATATCGACTATGCATTCCTTTAGTTTTTCAAATTGGTATGGTTTCGCCGGGCCGCGAAGAAATATAGAGCTGAGTATCATCAGCATAACAGTGAAAGCTAACACCGTGTTTCCTGATGATATTTCCCAAGGGTAACATGTAAAGCGTGAAGAGTAATGGCCCTAGTACTGAGCCTTGCGGTACTCCATACTGCACTTGTGATCGATATGATACCTCTTCATTCACTGCTACGAATTGATGGCGGTCATATAAGTACGATTTAAACCATGCTAATGCACTTCCATTAATGCCAACAAAGTGTTCTAGTCTATGCAAAAGAATAGTGTGGTCAATAGTGTTGAACGCAGCACTAAGATCCAATAGCACTAATAGAGAGATACAACCAAGATCAGATGAAAAGAGCAGGTCATTTGTAACACTAAGGAGAGCAGTCTCAGTACTATGATACGGTCTAAATCCTGACTGGAAATCCTCACAGATGCCATTTTTCTCTAAGAAGGAATATAATTGTGAGGATACTACCTTTTCTAGTATCTTGGAAAGAAAAGGGAGATTCGAGATCGGTCTATAATTAAATAGTTCTTTGGGGTCAAGTTGTGGTTTTTTGATGAGAGGCTTAATAACAGCCAGTTTGAAGGTTTTGGGGACATACCCTAATAACAATGAGGAATTAATAATAGTCAGAAGAGGATCTATGACTTCTGGAAGCACCTCTTTTAGGAGCTTAGATGGAATAGGGTCTAACATACATGTTGTTGGTTTAGATGATTTAACAAGTTTATACAGTTCTTCCTCTCCTATAGTAGAGAATGAGTGGAACTGTTCCTCAGGGGATCTATAGTGCACTGTCTGATGTGATACTGTACCTGATGGCTGCATGGTTACAATTTTATCTCTAATAGTATCGACTTTAGAAGTAAAGTAGTTCATAAAGTCATTACTGCTGTGAAGTTGAAAAATGTCAACACTTGTTGATGTTTTATTTTTCGTTAATTTAGCCACTGTATTGAATAAATACCTGGGGTTATGTTTGTTTTCTTCTAAAAGAGACGAAAAGTAATCAGATTTAGCCGTTTTTAATGCTTTTCTGTAAGATAGGTTACTTTCCCTCCAAGCAATACGAAATACTTCTAGTTTTATTTTCCTCCAGCTGTGCTCCATTTTCCGGGCTGCTCTCTTTAGGGTGCGAGTGTGCTCATTACACCACGGTGTCAGACTGTTTTCCTTAACCTTCCTTAAGTGTAAAGGAGCAACTGTATTAAAAAAAGCTAGAAAAGAGAGAGTCCATAGTTTCTGTTACATCAAGTTGTTCTGAGGTTTTGGATATGCTAAGGAATTGGAACACATCAGGAAGATTACTTACAAAGGAGTCTTTTGTGGTAGAAGTGATGGTTCTACCATACTTGTAACAAGAAGTGGAATTTACAGTTTTAGCTATATGAAGTTTGCACAAAACTAAATAATGATCTGAGATATCATCGCTTGGCTGCATAATTTCAACACCATCAACATCAATTCCATGTGACAGTATTAAATCTAGAGTATGATTTCTACAATGAGTAGGTCCTGAGACGTGTTGTCTAACCCCAATAGAGTTCAGAATGTCTATAAATGCTGATCCCAATACATCTTTTTCATTATCAACATGGATATTAAAATCACCAACAATTAAAACTTTATCTGCAGCCAGCACTAACTCGGATGTAAAATCAGCAAACTCTTTAATAAAGTCTGTATGGTGCCCTGGTGGCCTGTATACAGTAGCCAGTACAAACATCACAGATTGAGAAAAACACTATACGATAACCAGACTTAAAACCACTATACGATCAACAGAAGTCTGAAAATGTCTATGCATGAATACTGCTGGTCTGCTGTTTCTTGGTTTTCTTATGTTGCAGGTATGTGTGCATGAGATGTCATCTCCTTAAGCAGCAGCCTGGTGTTAAGCATCACCTCAGACATCCATAAACAAGCTTCATGACGACCAAGAATTATCTGAGTGAATCTACATGGGAAATGAACTACAGAAAACAGACTAAACAGCTATTCAGGCGCCATGGACTTCAAGACTTCCACTCTTATGCTTCATGGTTTTCTGTGTCATCAAGTAATTTGTATGACATGTTACCATCCATGTCATTTGTGTCAACAGTTATGGTTCTAAAAATAACTGTTACACCTAAGTAAATCTAGGACAAGACATAGAATAAGTTATGTGCCTGTAACCTTTTCAAGTTACATGACTGCAAGATGGGGCTTATGTTAACAAACATAGGCCACAGAATGGACTTATGAAGGTTTAAATTTGTATTATGTGAGAGTTATTAGAACTCTCAACGGGAGGACTGTGGGATTACAAATTCATAAAATGTTAAATCTAGGTTCCAATGTAATAGTATGTACATTGTGTTTTTATATTTTGAGGTTAAGATGATGACATTCTGAGATGATCAAGTCAAGCAGCCCAGGTTTCTGAGACACTGACCTATTGTTTGCTCTTCCTGACCATAAACTCAAGGCACAGCTGTGCCTTTGTTTCTATGATAATGTGAAAGTGTGGGTGATACTGTCAGGCACCTCTGTATTTAAATGACACTGTTATGCTGATGAGATTGTAAGGGAAACAGATCAATTTAGCTCAAAGGGAATCATTTAAGATTTTAAAGGGAATTTGAACAGAATCACTGTTTCACGGCTGATCACTGAAACGGCCAGCGATTCACTGAACGAGCCGTATAACATTAAATCTGCGCTGGATATTAATATCCAAAGTATAGTGAAAACACTATTCATTACCACAGTAACAAGATCGGCAGTTTAAGACATTAACTTGTAAGCACAAAACACAAGATACTTCTCTTTTCAATATAAATAAGGCTTTATTAGATAAATCTAAGACATATAAACTAATCTAACACATAAGCACATGCACTCACACATTCACACAAGTTGCAGGAGGATAGAGAGTTAGGAAAGGATGAGTTTAAGAGAATGAAAATGTGAAATCCCAAGTTTACAGCAATACGTGAAATTGCATAGACATGAACAACCATCAATCACTTAATTAATCCTCGCATTGAGTTCATCAATTAGGTTAAAATTATATAAGATAACACCAGTACAGATGTGAGTCTGGAGGTTACTTGCGTTGCCTGTGTAACGGGGTTCCCTTTGTTGTCACTGAAAAGGGGGTTTCCCGAAGTTGCTGATTGGCTGGAAGTTCAGTAGTCGTTGAAGTGACGTCTTGGGAAGCCCGTGGTTGGGCGTTGGCTGACGATGCAGAGTTGTGGGCTGGTTGAAGTTTAGACGGGCACTCAAGGTCAGACTCGGAGACACGGCGTTACAAAACTTAACTCAGAACACGAAACTCTCAAACGGAAAAGAAAAGAAACTAAAGTAAAAGAATAGAAGTAAAGTCTGACGAGACTAGGTGGTGTTTCTTCTCATCGTGGCTAAGCAGCAGCAAGCGTGCAGGCCGAAGCACGCCGGAACCGCGCTCAAAGAATGCTAAAAGTGAAGACAAAGCATGACTAAAAGCTAAAGCTAAAAAGCAAAGGCTAAAAAGCAAAGGCTAAAAGCAGGCTAAAAGCCGGCATGACTGATAGCAAAAACTAAAAGCTAAAAGCTAAAAGCAAAATTTGATGGTGTCTTGAGTATTTAAACTGGCATTTTGGCTACACCTCAAATGTTGTCTTGACCAATTAGATATTGTCTTTTCTCGGGGTGTTGCATTGTTTGTCCCACCCATTCATAAATCATATGTTATCTTATCAAGCACGTGGTCCGAATTTTCCCGCTCTTGCAGGGTATAATTTGGACATGATTCCTATAACAAGAATATGATACATTTGACAAATAACTGATGGTCAGAAACGTTTCAAGCAAGAAGATTCGAACACACACATACTAAACATGAATATGATCCCTTAAGCTATTCAAGAGTTATTTAAAAAGACATACACAATAAGTGATTAGAAACATTAAAGTCAAATGTGTGGGTTACATAAATGATATGGAGTTAAGCAATGGACTGATATCCATTTAGAAGTCTTTTTTGAGTTCATTCTGGTGCATATATGCATTGGAAGGCATTCTCTGTGCCATTCTGGGGAGTAAGGATATGTCCTTTGAAGACCAGAGGGGTTAACAGGTCTCCTTAGGAATTTCAGTCTGGTTCTGCTAGGTGGGGGGACGTCAATCCAAAGATCTTGTTTACTCTCATGGCTTTACATGTGAGGGTCAGACTGTCCATCTCTTCTATTACTTGCCCCAAATTAGACAATCTCTTCTTCAAATTGAAATAGTCAATAATTGTTCTAATGGTGTTAATGTTGAAAGCTGTTCTCTGAAAGAGTTGGTTGGTTATCAGACTGTGGTGCTAGGAGTTGATTTACAGCCTCCTGTTGCCTTTCAGAGGAATTTGGCTTCTCTTGTTTCAACCATGCTCATGATCGAATCTTTAATTTGTCTGGTTCAGGCCTCATACGCTACAAGATCAAAGCTGGGAGTTTTCCAGTGTCGGGCTGATACCTGTATTGCATTTGCTTGCTTTGTTTAAATTGTCTCCACCTCTATGTATCCCTCCCCCTTAAAATGTATATAAACTCCAAAGTATCACTCCTTTGGTTAGACTTTTGATGACTGTAGCGCTAAGCAGAGCATTCTCAATAAAGAATTCTGCTGAAGATTACCCAAGAGTCTCCTGGTCTTCACTTCTGAGTTTCCAACAATAGGTTTCCTGTCAGCAGTGTTGTTTTCCAATTAAAAGAGTTGACGACATTAACTCTTTTCACAAGATACAAGGACCCTGTGTATCAAGAAGCATCTCATGATCACAATGTATGAAAACTCCTGTGGCCCCACAGGAATCATTAATAATTAATGGACCTCAACACAAAGGATCCATACAGGATCCATCCCATGATTCTGCTTCCTGCTTGCTTGTGAATTTTTCTACAAACTGAAATTTTCAATAAATAATCTCAAAAGGACAACCATTGAGAAATCTGAAGGTTTAACTATATTAACAAATAATATGTTTTATGTCTTATATATGTTTGATGTGTTCAAATGTAATCGGTGCAACTTTAACCAAGGTTTTATTGGTTTTAGCAGATAGTGCTATTAAATGTGTGTAAGATATGGAAAGTTTAGTGTTGAAAGAAAGCTCACATTATTTGCTTAAACGTGGAGCGAATGAAATGTCCAAATTCTGTATTGTGTGCATATTATGACACTTTATAAGGTATCAACCAAAGTTCCATGATGGAGTTCATCTCACATGAAAATGTCGCATGATGTTAATCAGTGTACGAAGAGAAACAGTACGGGGCGTGTCTAAGCTCTGCAACAGCATCTCATTCAGTAGCCCCTCACTGCAGAACACAAGATCCAGAGGGCGGAGTTGGATCCAGGTCCAGGGGCGGAGTTGGATCTACGTACAGGGGGCGGAGTTGGATCCAGGTCCAGGGGGCGGAGTTAGATCTACGTACAGGGGGCGGAGTTGGATCTCGTCTCACTGAATTTTGATTGGACATGTGACAGATTCATACTTTTTCGCGTCTTACTATTGTTTCCGCATCGAGTAGTGAATAAAGTTATTCTTGTGACGGAAAAACAAACTTGCTAAAACAAGTTTTTTTTTTAAATAACGCTTTAAATGTTTAGTTACAAAGACTAGTTTGTGCAATGTGGATATGTGTGCACATAATTATGGACAATAACCAAATATTTTAATTTGGAGAAAAGTTTTTATTAATTTCAAAACATAACTACCTAAATAAAATCTTACGTTTCACAATTCCTGAAATGCCCGTAGTTTCTTGTTACAAGTAAGAATAAAAACAAGTGTGTTTTTTGATTGGCTAACTCTTTACCCCTCTCAGTGTCCACTTTGACTTCAAATTAATAAGTAGCCACATTTGCTTTTATTGGAGTGGTATTAAATCAACTGTCTACTACATTTTCTAATCAAGTAGAAAATACGTGTGCTTTCATCCACTGATCATGAACATTAATAGAAAACTGCATGTGACTAAAATATAGTCAAAATCCCATGTTTTAAAAGATGAAGTGCTATGCCGGCTATTTTCAGTAAGCCCATATTAGTTGATTAGATGGCAATGTGGAGCTAAAAAGCTAAATGTTCGCCCTATCTCTCTCTCTTCACTGTTCCCACATCTCAGGACTCAAATACATAAAGTATTACCTGTTTAGACAGTTTTTGAAGTAAAGAATATAGGAAATACTGTGCACAACTTATTGAAACAACCAGTTCTTTATTTACCCTCGTAAGTTTACAAGTATCCTTATAAGATCCACTTTCATTGGATCCATGCACATATCATACGTGACCCATTTCAACCTCAAAAAAGTGAGTTGGCACTGAAAGGTGAGGAGTTTGCATCTATGGCACTACATGCACACAACACTCAAAGAAGGCCAGCACAGATTTGGCAGAACTCGCTGCAGAAGCCTGGGTGGGTGTCTTCACTAATAATCTTTATGAGTTCCCCTCTTATCTCTTACCTACATATCCTACAGTACAAAGAAATTGTACATATTTTTGTAATGTTTTAATTAATCATTGAAAGCAAAAAACCAAAATTCAACAACTAAAACTGCAAAACACAAATACAATTTTTGAATGTGTCTCCACACTGCATACAAGTTTCCAGTCTGTACATTTTGTAGAACTCCGCCTTGTAGTATGAGGAGAAAGCACTCCAATTTGTGACACCTGTAGACATGTAAAAGTACACACATTCAAAAATCTACAAAACTGGAATTCATAAACCGGCTGTTCAAGCAAATAACATAAGAATTTCTTAAGATAAAAATACGTAAAGTTATGCAAAAACTACTAGAGAACACACTGTCAAGCCAAAGAAAATGGACTCGTCTTCTGAAGGCTTCCCTCGTCACAAGGTCTCTGAAGCGAGTGCACACAAGTGCCAGTGTCAGAATTGCCTCGTCACCCTCCTGGAGAACAACATGGATAAAAATGTCCTCCAGAACAGATGCTGGCAACTGTAAGCAAACAAAAAGGAGAAATATGAAGATATTGGCCCCAGTGCCCAGTTTTGAATTTATCTGTCTTTGTTCTGGGAATCCATATTTGTAGTGTAAAAAAAAGAAAAATGGGTTAATGGCCTGTCTGTTCTCATTGTGAAGTGGACAAAGTAAAAAGAATACAAAGACCAGTATGCTGAGAGCAGTGTTGGGTGTAACTAGTTACTGTAATTTAATAACAAATACTTCATATGTAATTGAACTTAACACTGTGTATAGACTGTAGAACATTTATACACAATGAAATTGTGGATTTAACATCAGCATTTAAAGTCTAACCTTAAAATGCTTGCTTTTTATGCACCCATCTCACTTTAAATTCTTTCCAATTCTCACAATAAACTAATTGAGTATTAGCATGAACATTGCTGGGATATTGCCTGTTTATTATTACTTAAAAAGCACATATTAATGTCTTATTCTTCAAGACCTTACTCTAAATACTTAATCCTAACCAATTCTTAAACTTAACAACTAAGTATTACTAAGCAGTAATTAGGAGTACATTGGGGCAAAATAGCAAAAAATTAAAAATTGACAATAATACAAAAATCTAAAATAATAACATAATAATTTAATTTAAATAATTAAAAGAAAAAAAAGAAACATTTCATGTCTATCCTTGTATCATTAACTTGTCCAGGTTGATATAGGATTTAGAAAGTAATTAGTAATAAGAAATTTAATACTTTTTGGAGAAAGTAATTTGTACAGTAATCTACACTGATGCAATTAGAAACTAGTAATGAATTATTATTTTTTTAAGAGTAACTTACATAACACTGGCTGAGAGTTAAAATTTCTAAAATGTACAATTGGTAGTGACTGAGACATTATACCGCAATAATCCCATGTTCCTTGAGACAACCGTTCATGAAGCTCATTTGGTCTTCCTTGAGGCTTGAGGCTTCCCTATAACACAGTTAATGGTGTCAGAAATAAAACAAAGAGAGTTAAAACTTTGGAAAGACAGCATTGTTTTGCAAATCTGTTTCTCACCTTTCATGGCTCATGCACTTTAACACTAAGTTCAGCCAGCACTCACGAATGTAAGGCATGTCGATCTATGGAAAGAACAAAAAAAACAAAAACATCAAAAACTGAGGCAGACTGAAAGAGCCATCAACTAATTTTTTTTATAAATTCAAGGCTCTCACCTGGGTGAAATCAAAAGGCCACTCAAAAGTAATGTATAGTGCATACTGTAACATAAGACATTGATTTTAAGATACTTATCCCTTAAATACTCTTCATATACCTATTGCCTTTGAAATGCCACTAATGGAATCCCCAAAGTCAGCTAAGGTTAACTTTCATCTTCATTTGTAACATACCATTAGCATGAACACTCCACAGTCCAAGCTGTCTCTCTGTGATGGAATATCCTGGCAAAAATACAAAATTTACTATATAAATTTTGTATTGATTGCAGTTATCAGAAAGCAGTGTTGAAAGCTGAGTGCTATGTACCTTGTTTTTAATAAGATGCCAGTTTCCAGCAACCAATTTTGTTGCGATCATGCTTCAAAAGAGAACAGAGACACAGTTAAAAACATTTTTAAATGTACAATCCACCTCTATAGGTCTGATTCTGAGAACCTGCTAATTGGGTTTCAGTAGCAAGTTTGACACGTGTTGTCTACTGTCATGGAGGGAAAGCATACACATGAAGGCAAACAATAAAAAAGAAAAAGAAAAGAAAAAGCTCAGAGATGGTCTTCACTTCCACATACATCCTGATTCAACTTTTACATGCCATTCTTACATTGGTTGACTAGCCCTAAACCCAATCTTTATATAACCTGCCTAGTGCTAACTACTGAATTTCAACAGATTTGGGCGTAGGAGGAATATTAAATTGGAATGTGAGAATGGCCACATTTGTAAATAAACCAGTCTCAGTCTTTATGACAGAGATAGTGTTGGATCTTTTAAGCAAGGACCATCACATCATTACCCTCACCCTAACATTAAAAAGTACAGTAAACAGCAGTTAATACCTCCAAAAACTTCGCACAGAACAGGGGACAAAGAACAGTCCCAAACCTCGCACAGAACAGGGGACAAAGAACAGTCCCTGAATATTAGAAGAAAACCTGAAAATGGACACATAATACGCCTGCCCAAAACCACAAGGGTCGGATGAATCAAGAATGTAAATCCTTTTAAGATTGGGCTTCATGACCTGTGAATATATGCAAATCAATCAAATGTTCACCGACCAATGCATTGCTCTTGTATATTCCACGTTGGAATATTCATCCCTCAGAGCGGACAAAAAAAAAAAAAAACCTGCACCATATCTATTTTCAACACCTATTTAAAATGCTAAAAGATGAAACAACTGACAGTCAAAACCTACACACAAGTGCCAATGTCCTGGTGTCCATATTGTAAATAGGATGCAGCCTTTAAATGCTGCATCTGCCTGTTGGTGAGCAAATTACACAGATCAAAGTTAATAGTGCAACAACAGTGTGCATTACAAACATCTCTGTTCCTCAAAATTCAATCATATGAATTAAAAACCACTTACTGGTAGTGATTCAAAAGGGTCTACGCAATGAGGTGGACTCCAACATGCCAATACATAGGAATCCATAGCAAGGACATCTAATCCCTAATATTAGATGGAAATTATTAACTATAGCTATATCAAAACCATGACTTTCAGAACAACCTATGCATTCACATAAGGTTTTACATGTAAACAAAAACATAATATACCCTCTGTCCAGCTAGGAGGCATATCAGTGAAAGACAGCAGTTTACAACCTAGCAAAAGAACAACATAAATACAGTTAAACAAATCTTAAACAGTAATGGCACCATTTAAATGACACACATTTGGTTCCCAGGCCAACACAGTCTGCTCTTCTTAAGACTGTTGTGCCGACAGAACCGATGACTTCATCCTGTGGCTTTGTGCAATCTAACACATAGTCAAGCTGGAAAATAAAAATGCATATCAGCACTCTCCACAACTTCCCCAACCCCACAATTGATAGTAATGTTGTGGAGCACGGAGAAGTGTTGTGAAATCATGACAATCAACATCGAATACTATCAAAAGGCCATTTACCAAAGTCTTCGGGCATCCCCGGCGCCGGAAGTCTTGGATTTCCCTTTCCGCACAAATCAGCCTAGTGACGGATGATGGTGTCCAATCTGAAGCCGTCGCTGCTGGTGGTGTCCAATCTGAAGCCGTCGCTGCTGGTGGTGTCCCATCTGAAGCCGTCGCTGCTGGTGGTGTCCCATCTGAAGCCGTCGCTGCTGATGGTGTCCCATCTGAAGCCGTCGCTGCTGATGGTGTCCCATCTGAAGCCGTCGCTGCTGATGGTGTCCCATCTGAAGCCGTCGCTGCTGTAATATGAAAATGTAATATAACCAACATGTCATGACAGGCATAAAATATGTATAAAGAAATTGTAGTTGAAAATGAACTGAGTTACCCATTATTATTCTGCCATTTTCATCTAAATGCAACTGGGCATTCTGTGGTACAATCTCTCTGATGCCATCTTCCATCTTCTTATTTCGTTTTGTGTTATAATGCTGTAGTATATTTCGCATCAAGAAAATGTGTCCAGATGGAGTGAGTGTGTTAAGGAAGTAATTGTTTTTTCTCATGTCAGAAAAAAGCTGTTCAGCACATTGACTGTTCACCCAGCCTGCCAATCGAGCATCTTTTGTGTTCTTCTCATGAAACAGATCATAAAGTGCATAATGTTCAGCTGAACCTGTAACAGGGTGACAGTCTGGGTCCACGTTGTTCTCCTTCTCCTTCAACCAAGGGAGGTTTACTTTCAGTGTTCCTTCAACGGCCTGCTTGATATTTTCTGGAGTGGGCTCTTTTAGTCGTCCCTCATAAGGTCTGAAAGGGATACATTCTGGCTCCCTTAGGTTAGTGTGCGTGGCTAAGCCCCTTGCAAAGTCATAGATATTGATATTTGGGAAATGTTTAAAAGACAAAAGACAATCTGCATAGTCACGTGGAGACTCTGCCTGAATAAGGAACTTCAGCGAATACACAACTCCACAGGGGCATGTGATGACTGCCCAGCCCCCGAAAGAGAAAATAAATATGTATGTTATGATAATAAATAGGGGTGTGATGGGACAGTTATCCCACAAGACGAGACGAGACACGAGACTGGGTTCACGAGAATGAGACAAGATTTCTAGATATTTAAGAAATCCTCAATGATGAAAAATATAGGGAAAAAATAACTTTTTTCAACTGGATAACACAAAATGAAAAAAGTACATTTTGTAATCAAATTGCACTTTATGAAATTAAACTTCTATTTTAATCAATTATATGCAGCAATAAAAAAACACTGCAAAGGATATCGCGACATTCTCGCGAGACCAGTCAGATCTTGTGAGATCAAGATCTTCACATCCCTAGTAATAAATATATAATCATTCTAAGCAGTCTTTAACAAAACTATACTAAAAGCAATACACTTGAAAAATCAATCAGCTCCATACAGTTAAACAACACCATTCACATGACATGGAGTAAAATATTTAGCAAAATGAATCCTACCTGAAGCCCCCCAAACCTTCTGGAAAACCTTGTCAAAAGATGACCTGTTTCTCATCTCCTCTCTAAGCCTCACAACAAGATCCATTTTGGAACCGGATGGGTCTAGACCACATTGCTTGCAAAGGCGTCGCACCACATCCACCTGCACATACAAGGTTGCAATAAAAAAATCCAAAAGATTGATACGTTTGTGTAAAAACAAAAACAAAAACAAATTAACCTTAAGATTGGTAAGCACTTCTTCTAGCCTCTCTTCGGTAACTTCAAGTTCGGCATCTTCAGTAGCTGGTCTTGGCGCGTGCATCTTGGCATACTCAGTATTTAAAACTGTATCTTCTTTTCTGGTGTTGGGACCTATCCAAGGAGCCCAGTAGTTGTATGATGGTGACACCAAAAAAGGATTTTGACAAGCATCTGAAATTTTTTTTTACTATCAATAATTAAAACAGCGAAAACTTCAAAATATATACACATTTGGTTGATACTTTCCTTTGCTCATTTTAGTGTAATGCAATTATTGTAAAATAATTGCAATTGAAGCTATGCATTATGCAACTTATGTCTAACTCTAACAAACAAAATAACTCCTTACTGCCCAACAGGCCCTGGCAAACTATTTCGGCAGTCACGGATTCCCAAAAGTCTTTCATATTGACTCGACCATCATACTCAGGTGGTGGAGCAGGAATGTCACTTACTGCAATAATAATTTTCAATGAAACAAAGAACATGTATTTTTAATATTATTAAGTAGCTCTGATTTTGATATGACCTACCAGGCATATTAAATGCCGCCTTTTTGTGAAGATCCATCACAACAACTGCTGGATGGTTGCCACACTTAACACAGGAGTACATGTATTTGTGGTCCGTTTGCTTCAAAATGCATGTACGCATGAAGGATTTTGTCTTTACTTGGAAATTTCTGTTGTGCTGTGGTCTCCAAAACCTCGACAGCTCTGCTAATGGCATGATGAGTCTGGTTTGACAAAATTAGTTCGTAGCATTTAGACATTTTAAAAGAACAACATACTTAATACCTTCAATAATAGCAAACCTGGAGTGAATGGCGCAGGATAATGCACATGTGTAATGACATCAGCAAATGATCATTAAAATTGTGAAGACCATCAGTCCACTCTTGATAACGATAGTTTAGACCACAGTTGCTGCACATCCGGCAATACGTAGAAAATCCTGTAAAAAAAAAAAAAAAAAAATTATATCATAAAAAAGTATTCATTTAGACAGCTAGACATTGATGTTACACTAATTAGACAGATTTTACTCATATTTACCCTCAACAATGTCAGTGTATGTTATAAGCTTTCCTTTAGAAGTAATCAACACTGGCTCACTTAGGACCACATTGCCCGTACATTCAGAACAAATGGTCTCCTTTGGCACAAGGTGTTTGGGAATGTCATTGATTGTCATTGAGCCTGTGATGTATTTCTGGGGGAGTTCGGCTGGCAGAGTTTTGTTTTTCATCAGGTAATACACCATCTGTTTGAGACCTTCACCACTGGGGGGTATTCCAATGTGCTACTTTCCTGACTAGCATGTTATTGTGCTAGGCTCTGTGCAGTTTGGTCGATGGGTGATGATACAAACAACTGCCTGTGTAGCTGGAAAAGATGCCACCTGGCTATGTTTTTGTGCAAACAAGATCTTCTTGGCTTTGCACAGGGACAATGCCATGTGTTGCGAGTGCCGTCATAGGAAGCAATGACTCTACCAAGTCTGCTGTAGTATGACACTTTTGGTTCATACACAGAAATATACTTCTTTGTAGAAGGACCTCCAATAGTCAACTCAACAGACAGTGGAACACCAGCCACATTTGCTGCTGTCTTTGTAGCCACACAGGTGGTCTTGGTCTGTTCCCCAAACACAACTGCAGCCATCATGTCTACCAGGACATTTTCATCAAGGACAACTGGTGTCCTGTTGGGCCATGGACAGAACTGCAGTGACTTCATATGTATACACTCAAAATGCTGAAAGCCACTTAGAGTGGCAAATTCTACGTTGGAAATACATTCATCCATTTCACATGCGACAACTGGATGTGGACCTGAGGTTTTTTTCTGTACGTGGATTACAGAACATGGTATGCGAAATGACTTTTCAACCGCATATATACCACTCACTGGGTCAATGCACTGTGAAGGTAGGTGACGATCTTCTGTAACATCACAGATCTTACGAGTGTGTTTCCTTTTAACATGAACATCTAATTTTTTCTTGTTGACAGTTACTCCACAGTGAATGCACTGCACTTTTTTCTGAATACGCAATCTTTTGGGAACAAGCTGGGATTTAACAGGCAAGGGTACTTCTTCAGCCACAGCTGGTTCGTTAAAGGCAACTGGTGGTGCACTGGGAACAATTGGTTCACAGGTGGCAACCGTTTCACTGATGTCAACTGATGCATTCTGGACAATGGGTTCACAGGTGACAGTTGGTTCACTGATTGCAGCTGGCTCAACAGTGGCTGGTTCTGTAGGCTGAACTTGTCTTTTTTTGCATGCTGCTAAATGTTTTACAATCTGGACTTTCCTTATAACGGTGTTTGGGCAATAACAACAAAATGTGCCTGTTCTCTACACTGCAACTTGCACTTGACAATCAGGAATTCTGAAAATGAAAACAAAAAATATATATAATTTTACAGTAAATAAAGGGATAATATTTTAGTAAAATTGGCATAAGTTGTGGTAATGCAGGCATGAAAGAAGTGATTAAATAAATTAACAATTAATGCATTATTTGGATTAAGACAATTACTGATAAAATAATTCTATGTAGGACTTATGACAAAGGCTAATGAAAGATGCATGCTAAAAGAGATCAACAATATGTTATTGTATTGTTTAAGTAGTCACGAACATGTATGCAGCTTCTTCCGGTGGAACACGGTTTATAGAGTGGGAGGAGTTGGATCTGGGTCCAACCTCGCCTCCTGGATCTTGTGTTCTGCAGTGAGGACCTTCTCATCTCATTGGAAGATCGCGTCGTGGCATGGACCAAATCCTCTTGGATAAAACCCCAATGCCTGAACTAATTCAGTGCACGCTTCCTTCTTCGCCATGGATTGAACTATCTACTCCAATGCTGCTAGCGTTCTTGTCATCCAGAACTCAAAACCACTGTTGAAACTTTGTGACTGCCAAGAATCTTCGAAGTCCTACAAACAACGAAAACTCTCAGGAGAAATCGAAGCTTCTACGCAACCAGGCAACCAACCAATCACCAGGAGGGTTTTCCCAAAAGACGTCATCCAAACGACAGATCTGCAACCAATCCGAGGAGCAGGGATTCCCTGAGACGAGGCAACAAGCGAATCTCCAACTCAGCGCAAATGCAAGTAAAACAAACAAACTTAATTTCTTGCTGAAATAAGTGCATATTGATCTTAAGCAGTAAAGATAAGACACATCTCTGCTTTTGTGATTTTCTTGGTGCGATCCAACGAATAACTTACTCCTGGGACTTCATTCATATTCCGTTATCATCCTCTTCAGTAACTGCGTGTGTGTGTATGTATGTGTGTATGTGTGTGTATGTCCATTAGGTTTTAGATCCATGCAAAAGAGTAGCTCAATAAATTCTTGTTTCATTTATAAAGAAGTATTGTCTTGTGTGGTGTATTTTAAGATTAAACTTTGCCCAGATCCTATGCTACCTAGCTCATAATTTATAAATTATCATTCTTTTTGTATTCTCATTAAGTCATGAAGTAATATAAACAGAATTGAAAGGATATACTGAATTTTTACATTCGCTGGACAAATCGTTGATGAAGTATAAACTAATTAAATTTGGAATCAGTTCAATTAAAGCAATTCGAATCTTTAGATTCAATTCTTCTTTAAAAAAAGGCTTAATCCCTACAGATTAATGGTGGAGAAAGAAAGCGGGCAGATTTGACCTAAAATACATAATACCTAGACATTCTGTGTTGTATTTGTTCTATTTTATCCAGAAGAATAGATCAAAGACAGAGAAACAGTTTGTTGTGCTACTGGGTACTTTCATTATGGCATGCCAGTGTGTGAATGAATGAAGCGAACTCGAGTTGTTGTTTGTTGTTTGAACTGCAGTGAAGCATTTGATTGTCCGCAGAGACAAAATAAGTCGCCTAAAGCGCATAAGAAAGAAGCGAGCATGTTCCTTGTTTTCCTTTCTTTTAAAATAAAGGCCTTCATAGTTTGATTTGTTTGTGTGAGTTCCACATTCAATTCAAGTTTATTTGTATAGCGCTTTTTACGATACAAATCATTACAAAGCAACTTTACAGAAAATTAAGTTTCTACAATATTTAGTAGTAGCTTATCAGTGGTGACTGTCAGTTCATGTGCATATAGCAGAAATGTTCAGAAAAATCAATAAAAAGACGTAAACAAACAGACGATTAACACTATTAACAGCAATTATGCAATCAAACTTATAGCAAAATGTGGTAGTTCTGTATGTTGTCTCTGGGTTAGCATCATCTGAGGTCCTCTGAGGGCTTGCGTCATCTCTTCTCAGGTGTTCTGGATCCAGACTGGAGCTTGTGTAAATAGGGGCTGCACGATTAATCGCATGCATTTGTCATGCGTGTCTCATCAGTAAAGCCGGTTCCGTGATTAGTGATAAATGTCTATCACCTGTTTTCAAACGGGAGCGGCAGTTAATACACAGAGCTGTAGTTCACTGACAAGCTACTCAATATTCTGTTCATAATTGAGATTAATCGCATTCGATTATGAACACGATATTGCTTAGCTTGTCAGTGAACTACGGCTCTGTGTATTAACTGCCGCTCCCGTTTGAAAACAGGTGACAGACATTTACCGCTAATCACGGCACCGGCTTTACTGATATACTGGTATCTATTAACTAACCTTGAACAATATGGGCCATCAGTGTAAATCCTAGTTACCACGGGATGTAAATCCCGTGGCAAAGCAGAAACAAATAGAGACATAATTAGCGTAGCTGCTGTTCCAGCCAAGTAAAAATTAATTTGTTTAACCAAAGCTAAAGAATAATAATGCACATTTGATCAGATATAACTGCAGTCCAAAATTATGAGATGCATTATTTGAATGCTTGGCCAAAGAGGTGTGCTTTTTAATCTAGATTTAAACAGAGAGAGTGTGTCTGAGCCCCGAACATTATCAGGAAGGCTATTCCAGAGTTTGGGAGCCAAATGCGAAAAAGCTCTACCTCCTTTAGTGGACTTTGCTATCCTAGGTACTATCAAAAGTCCAGCGTTTTGTGACCTTAGGGAGCGTGATGGGTTGTAGCGTGGTAGAAGACTAGTTAGGTACGCAGGAGCTAAGCCATTAAGGGCCTTATAAGTAAGTAATAATATTTTGTAACTGATACGGAACTTAATAGGTAGCCAGTGCAGAGACTGTAGTATTGGGGTAATATGATCATATTTTCTTGACCTGGTAAGGACTCTAGCCGCTGCATTTTGGACTACCTGTAGCTTGTTTATTGAGGATGCAGGACAACCACCTAGCAGTGCATTACAATAGTCCAGTCTAGAGGTCATGGATGCATGAACCTAGCTTTTCTGCATCAGGAACAGGTAACATGTTTCGTAGCTTGGCAATGTTTCTAAGATGGAAGAATGCTGTTTTTGTAACATGGGAAATATGATTTTCAAAAAGACAAGTTACTGTCTAATATAACACCCAGATTTTTTACAGTAGAGGAAGTAACAGTACATCCGTCTAGTTGCAAATTGTAATCTACGAGATTCTGTGTAATGTTTTCTGGTCCAATAAGTAATATCTCTGTCTTATCTGAATTTAATTTATTGGTCATCCAATCTTTTACATTTTTAACACACTCTGTTAGCTTAGATAATTTAGAAGTTTCACCTGGTCTTGTTGAGATATATAGTTGAGTATCATCAGCATAACAGTGGAAACTAATCCCGTATTTTCTAATGATATTACCAAGGGGCAACATGTATATTGAAAACAGCAGAGGACCTAGGACAGATCCTTGTGGCACTCCATATTTTACTGGTGATAAATGAGATGACTCCCCATTTAGATAAACAAAGTGGTAGCGATCGGACAGGTAGGATCTAAACCATCTTAAAGCCTGCCCTTGGATACCTGTATAGTTTTGTAATCTATCTATGAGTATGTCGTGATCTATCGTGTCAAACGCAGCACTAAGATCAAGTAAAACTAGCAATGAGATGCAGCCTTGGTCTGATGCAAGAAGCAAGTCATTTGTAATTTTAACAAGTGCCGTTTCTGTGCTATGATGGGGCCTGAAACCCGACTGAAATTCTTCAAAGAGATCATTTTTTTGCAGGTAGGAGCACAATTGAGCAGACACAACTTTTTCTAAAATTTTAGACATAAATGGAAGATTTTGAAATGGGTCTGTAATTTGCCAGTTCACTAGGATCTAGTTGTGGTTTCTTAATAAGAGGCTTAATAACCGCCAGCTTGAATGGTTTTGGGACGTGACCTAAAGATAACGACGAGTTAATAATATTGAGAAGCGGTTTTTTCTGCTACAGGTAACAACTCTTTCAGTAATTTAGTGGGTACAGGATCTAATAAACATGTTGTTGGTTTAGATGCAGTGATAAGTTTATTTAGCTCTTCCTGTCCTATAGTTGTAAAGCACTGCAGTTTATCTTTGGGTGCGATAGATAAACCTAAAGTATTAGACGCTGTAGAATCTACATTTGTTATTGTATTTCTGATGTTATCTATTTTATCAGTGAAGAAATTCATAAAGTCTTTACTATTTAACTGTGAGGGAATATTTAGATCGGGTGGCGTCTGGTTATTTGTTAATCTAGCCACTGTGCTAAATAAAAACCTTGGATTGTTTTGGTTGTTTTCTATGAGTTTGTGGATATGCCTGGGCTCAGTGTGGTAGTGCTCGGGGTGTTGTGCTGGACATACTGTTTTTTTCCACGCAATTCTAAAAACTTCCAAGTTAGTTTTTCTCCATTTGCGCTCAAGACTAACGAGTTTCTTTCTTGAGAGCGTGGGTATTACTGTTGTACCATGGCACAGTACGTTTTTTTTCTAACCTTTTTCAATTTGATGGGGGCAACAGCTTCTAATGTATTAGAGAAGATAGTGCCCATATTGCCAGTCATTTTGTCTAGTTCATGTGTATTTATGGGTACACAGAGCAGTTGAGATAAATCAGGCAGGTTATTTGCAAATCTGTCTTTGGTGGCTGGAACAATAGTTCTGTCCGGACGATAACGCGAAGCTATATAGTTATTATTATTAATACGCAGAATGCACGATACAAGGAAATGGTCAGTAACATCATCACTTTGAGGTACGATATCTATGTCAGTAATATCGATTCCATGCGATATAATTAATTCTAGCGTATGTTTAAAACATAAGTGGGCCCGGTGACATTTTGCTTTACTCCAAAACAGTTTAATAAGTTAGTAAACGCAAGTCCTAATGCATCATTTGTATTATCAATATGAATGTAAAAATCTCCGAAAATGAGCGCTTTATCAGCGGTAACCAACAGGTCTGAGAGGAAATCTCCAAATTCTTTTAGGAATTCTGTATATGGCCCTGGTGGTCTATACACAGTAGCCAGAGAAAGAGATACGATAGATTTCTTTTGCATATCTGACAGTTTAACATTAAGCATAAGTATTTCAAATGATTTAAACCTGTATCCTGTTTTCTGGGTAACACTAAGAATATCACTATATATTGTTGCAACACCTCCCCCACGACCAGTCTGACGGGGCTCATGTTTATAACAGTAGTTTGATGGAGTAGACTCATTTAGACCAATATAATCATTTGGTTTTAG
This sequence comes from Cyprinus carpio, assembly GCF_018340385.1. Classification (NCBI taxonomy): domain Eukaryota; kingdom Metazoa; phylum Chordata; class Actinopteri; order Cypriniformes; family Cyprinidae; genus Cyprinus; species Cyprinus carpio. The sequence continues at coordinate 33,783,244 of NC_056603.1, forward strand.
CCAGGTTTCAGTCAAGCAGAGTACATCAAAACTATTATCTGTGATCATTTCATTTACAATAACTGCTTTGGGTGTGAGTGATCTAATGTTTATGAGCCCAAACTTTAAAAATTGTTTTTGTTCATTTATTTTACGTTTTTCTGGTTTAATCACGATAAGATTTTTTCTAGATCCTACATTAAATTTATATTTTGACCTCACTATTCGGGGAACAGACACAGTCTTAATAGATTGGACAGCGCAAGTACTTCTATTTAAGTGTGTAGAACAAAAAAGCCATCATAGCAGTTATTTGAGAATTGGCTTACTAGTCAAATGGAGCGTAGAGTCCTGGAGATGTTGTCCGACAGCAGTCCTGCTCCGACTCTGCTGGGATGCAGGCCATCAGCGCGAAAAAGCCTAGGTCGCTCCCAGAAAAGATTCCAATTATTAACAAAGAGCAGTTTCTGTTCTTTACACCATGACAATAACCATTCATTTAAAGCAAAAAGTCTACTGAACCTTTCGTGACCTCGTCGATACGTGGGCAGCGGTCCTGACACGATGATCATCGCCGCGGGCGTCGTGCTGCGAACCGTCTCGATCAGGCTCCTGAAGTCCCTCTTCAGCGTCTCCGTCTGCCGCTGCGTGGTGTCGTTAACCCCGGCGTGAAGCACGACCGCTCTGGGGCTCTCGTCGGCCTTCAAGATCGCTGGTATCTGCGCAGAAACATCGAGAACACGAGCACCAGGGAGACAGTGAGTGTGCACTTTACCTTCGGCTAACGTAGCACGGACGTGTCGTACGATGGAGTCTCCGACGATCACAGCGTCGCGTTCCGTCTCGCGGAGGGGAGAGAAGCGGTTCCGTGTGGAGATCTCGAAGACCGGAGGGGGAGAAGTCGTCGCCCGGGGCCTAGCTCGCGTCCTCCGCTGCGGATGCACCCAGGGTCCGTGGTGTCCCGGCGCCGGCGTGAAGGACATCTGGGCAGATCGCGTCCTGGGTGCACCGGGCCTGTGCAGAGAAACACACGGGGGTGGAGGTGGTGGGACTGTTAGCAGCGCGCTGTATACTTACCCTGGACTTGTGCGCGTCAGCCCGGGAGGTTTCCAGCGCGGCTCTCCGCTCTCTCAGCTGGGACTGCCTCTGCTCCAGGACCCGAATCTGCTTCTCCACGGCCTCCAGCTCGAGCTGCACCGAATGCAGCTCGAACGTGTCGTCACCTGCACTCAAAGGTAGACAAACATCCGCCATTAAAGCAAGTAACAGTGAGTAAAGCAATTGTAATGTGTGTGAATAGAGTATTAGCGATGCACGCGGGTTTAGCGACAACCACGCTGGTGATGCTAATGGGCTATAAGCTACTAGCGGACTCGCGAAATCAAAATAAAACTAGTGATAAAAAGGCGCTCTGATTGTTTTTGTTGTAGAATACGATAGAGGATATATTCACACGTTATAGAAACGAAAATGATGGTGTATAAAATAGATTTCAACAATAAAAAAATAGAAGATAGAGAATAACGTGACGGAGCTCAAACTAGAGGCATACGACAGCAACAAAACACATCAAATTCATCTATGTATCTCCCCGGTTTGAGACATTAATCTAATTAATGTTCTTTTGCCAGTTAATTCACTAAAACTAGTGAACATTGGAACGCGGTGCTCAGAGAGAGTGTCCGAACGTTGTATTATGGGAGAATTGTGAAATCTTGATCAAGTAGAATTGAGGTTAAATCCATGTGTGTTTTTGTCTGTAGACTAAAACAAGTGCTGAGATCCACCGAGATCTCAGTAACGTATTTTATTAATTACAGTAAATCTGTAGAATAATCTACCTCACTATAACGAGCTGAGATGGTTCAGCGCTAAAAGATAAAAATTCAAATATTGCTTTGTGGTTGTTAAGTGTGAGATGCGCCGTCATTTCACGTAAAACACATAAGCCGTGCATAACACATGCCAGCTTAGGGCAGCCATAGTAACAGCCATAACCCAGAAGTTCCAAGAGACCTTTTCCGGGGTAATTTGAGCTATTTGCACGCAAATAGCCTAGCATGAGCTAAGCTAACTGAAGCTAACGCCTTGGCATTGAAGCATATGCAAAGCTGGTAGCACAGAATATTTTTGTGGGCTTAAATACAGTGTGTTTTGCAGTGGTTGAAGTGTTGAAGTGACTTTACATGTGTTACATCTGAACTTTAACTCACTCTCACCTCATTCTTTCTCTCTTTTACATTTATTAATCTCTCTCTTCTCCTCTCCTCCCATTGAAAAGAATGTTGACAGATGCAAACGTAATAAACATTACCTTTTCTTCTCTTATCAGTTGAAACATTGTTGTTGTTCTATTAATAATTAATGATGGCTCTCATCCTCATTACTTTGACACGCTGTGATTAATTCACCTATAACTGCTCTTATAATTTTAATGACATCAGCAGATATTATTAAGCTAAATAATTATGGTTTTGAAATTTTGATTTCATTTCATTATTAATTACAGATTTGGAATTTTTATTTAATTTCATAAATTAAGTTCAGTTCCTGCTTTCACATAGCAACAATATTTGCTGATAATTGAATTATAATTGCTCTTATAATCTAATGACAACAACATTAGAGATGTTAACCCTTGAACTGTCATTATTGCTCTGAAATGTTAATTTCTTCTGTACTTAAGCAGGGTTTAGGCTACCCTGTTTCAAGATACTTAAGTTAATCTGAATTGCTCTTAGCAATTTTAAGGATAACATAATTAAATTTCAACCAGGAAATACTTTTTTCGAATAGCACATTTGAATTTCATTTGCAATTAAGTTTTGGTTCTACCTTTTAGGCCTTCTTTTCTCTCTCCGTCAGTTATTTAATTAACGCAACCCAAATTTTCATAGGTTTTCCCATTTGGCTTAAGCCTGTTAGTGGCAAACCCCCAAAATAAAAATTAGGGTTTTCCTCAATACTTAGGTTAGTTAGTGTTATCCTGCTAACGCAGCAACACCAACCCCTAGGTGTATCGACTCAACAGCGCCACCACATTTTTCCTAACATTGGGAGCAAAACTTTTCTTCTTCACTCTCTCAGTCTTCTTCTGATTTGACTGCTGTTGTCGTTTTGGGTTTGTACCTGTGAGAATCATAAAAGCAGAGAACTTTAGAAACATTTAACAAAATTTTGTGAAACTTGAACACTTCGTTTCAAAATTGTCTGACTCTCATCCTACCTTCCCTTCTCACGCTGGGATCCTACCCAGCTAAGGCTAAAGTAGGTAAACAAATGAACCGATAGGCATCCGCCAAATATTGAACATGCAGCTAGAAACGCTCTGATTGGTATTTGGTTGTCAATCCTACCAGCTGAGAAACCAGTACTGTCATTGCTATTGTTTTTCTTCTGCCACGGAGGAAACTTTAATAGCAAAATTACAGTCCTGGTATACACAGTACTGGTATTTAGAAATCCCCATTTCCAAAGCCCTGTCTAGAAGCATCCTTCTAAATCAAACTTAAAAAAAAAAGAGAGAAGGAAGAAAATTTAATTGTACTCATTCTGTAACCAGAAAAATGTTTTTCATTTTGTCTTTCTCTCTCATCTTACCATTGGCTCTAATCTTTCCTTACAAAAAAAAAAAAACTTTCTTTTTATAGGAAAAGTGGAAGCAGCCAAATATTATTATGTTCCTTGCTCTATTTGTTACTCTTCTTTTCTCCCTCTGTTCTCTAGCTGTGCTACCTGTGTGTGCTTATTAATTTTCCCCACAGAGACTACAAATTAGAAGCACGCCCACCAGAAATTCACAGTCGATGAGAACTACAGTAGGTGGACATCCAAAACGTTACTTCTACCGCCGCTCGTACCGCCGCCGCGGCGTCTGCAAAGTGCATTTGCAGCCTTTGACCGCTGAGTGGCGCTTTAATCACAAGTTTTCAAACAAGCGCATCAAAGCACATTTTCGCAAATAGACGTCAGTTTTGCCTCGCTGATGTGTTACATTTGACGGCTGCAGTCAGGGAAAATGAAAGAAAAACACTATAGTTAAAATATTTAATATTCACAGATGAAAGTTTGGTAATTATGAAGTTAGTGTGCATTTCTTAGAACGAATTCAAGCAGGATAAATGTCAAGCCTGTGCCTGAGCCTGTGCTTATATTTTTCTCTAAGCTACACAGTATTACACCATATTTTAGATTTGACACATCTAATAGGTGTGCAGTATTATTTATATAATATGAATTATGTGTTATATTATTCAAAATAAATTGTGGTTTACTTTGCATCGTAGCATTAAAAGTGGTAGCTTTAGTGAGTTAGGCTACATGGATTTATATGCAAAATGTCAATATTCTCATATATTAGGCCTATATTTTAATTTATATTTTAAAATTCCTTTAATAAAACAACATCTATTTTTGTTATTCCTTACCTGTCCTTTATTTTGACAGACAACTTCTTGGGAAAATATATTTGTCTGTAGACTGATTAAGAAATTGTTGCGTGTTTTATAAATTATTTTCTTTATTTTAGTAAAACGTGAGGCAATGTATAATTTCGTTCCCATTATTTAGGCCTAATTAAAACAAGAAACGAATAAATTAAACCTGCACGATTTAGCTAAATCATTGAAATTCTAAAGAGTGGACTGATTAATAAAACGTCCTCACGATTAAACTCAAGTTATCTCATTATAATCACCAAAGTTCAAATTATGTAAAAAAGAGCTTCATTAATAGACAACTTCAGTGATTTTAAAGGGAGCCGCCATTACTTGCTTACATAGAATTTAAGAAAAAAAAAAAAAAAAAAAAATTGCAGCCGCATACGGAAGTTCTAAGCGGCCATGCATTATAATTTTTTTTCTTTTTGTTTTCTCGTTATAACAACTTACTTTTCTCGTTATCTCGACATAACGAAGGTTGTTTTCTCGTTATAACGACTTAATTTTCTCGTTATCTCAACATAACGAAGTTCGTTTTCTCGTTATAACGACTTAATTTTCTCGTTATCTCGACATAACGAAGTTCGTTTTCTCGTTATAACGACTTAATTTTCTCTAAGAATTTACAAAAACTGCGCCAGCAGGTGGCACTATAGACCTGAATATAACTGATGGGGTGTTGTATACTATCCACTTTACTTTAAGCGGACCTTCCTCGTGATCGCTATAATTTGTGCAGTCTTGTTTATTACTGACATTTAATTAATTCATAAATGTTAAATGCTTGAATCAATATGAATATTTTGTGTATTAAGTTCCTGCTAGATGCATGAGTTTCACCAACGCATTCTGTTTCACATCAAAAACTGCTTATCAAAACCAAGGTTGACATCACTGTATTCTGTTTGCACCAATATATATTATATTTGTGCTTCTTTTAGGCTCATGATTAATTTAAATTTAATTTTAATTTAATGATTAGGTAGTTAATAAGCGGAGATGTTTTGTTTATCTACAGTAGGACGGGATTTAACGATGTAGGCTGATGTGCTTCTTTTCCTTATTACTAATCTTTATTGTTAACCATATTGATGAGAAATGTGATGTATATGTAAAATCCATAGGCTAATTTAATTCAGTTTTGTTCTGTAATGTTGTAATGGTTTTTTTTACTACACACACACACACACCATACACTACACGTACACATGAACGCTCTTTTCAAACAGAAGCTTGTAACACACATGATATCTGCCACATAATGACTACTACAAATTACAAAATTATATATAATTTTATTTCATATAAAGGGAAAATTAAAAGTGAGTTTAACCCAAGCAGCTCTAATGGCGCGGTGTTGCCATTTAAACATGTTAATTACAAAAACAAAACGTTCGTTGTACTGTCTCTGGAAAAAATCAACAGTGATTGATCAGCCTTTATTTATACAGTATTGTAGATGTTATTATTAGGCGAAGCAAAATTTGCTGAAATATAGGCTACAGTAAGAGCGCCTGCATGGCTGTCCATCAGATGCCTGTCAAAGTTGAGTTCGTTACTATAGCAACAGTAAAACTTTCATGTCGTTATAACGAGAAAACAAACTTGAGTGCACGCGCAGCATTTATTCTCATTTGTTTTATCTTCATTACAAATCTTGTTTGGTTTTATTTTGGATAATTGCATCTAAAAAATAATTTACGTTGTAATGTATATGCAAAATGTGAATAATTATTCATATTTAAGTGTTTGTGCGAAAATTATTAATGCGCATGCAGGACAGGCAGGCGCCCTCTAGATCACTTGAATTTTTTCCTGATAATGAATTAACTTAAAATTGTGGTGTCCCACATACATGATAAATATATCTACAGAAAGCTTGGAATGTCTTTTAAACTAATCAATTCAGAACGAAAGCATTATGTAATCTGTGAAGGTTGTATTTCTCTTTAAAGGTGCGTTCATGTGGAGAGAGTCAGCACTGTGAATTTCATCTTGCAGCCGACAAGAAAACATTTGTTTATTAATAAATAATTAAAATGTCTCCTTTTTTAAAATTATTAGGCTACTTCTGCCTGTGCTTTGGGGCAAACTTAATGCTTGAGCGCGGAGTATATTAAGGTTCATTATGGATTAAAGATGTAAACAGAGGTGAGTAGTACCCAGCTAACAATTTTACGTTCTGGGAACGTTCTCGGAACGTTAGTTTTTGGTTCCCAGAACGTTTCCAGAACGTTCCCTATTGGTTATCCAGGAAAGTTTTCTTAACGTATATAGAACGTTCCCTTAAGGTTAGGGGAACGTTCCGGGAACATTCCCTTTAGGTTATAAAAATATAACCTAAAAATAACCTACAGGGAACGTTCCTAGAACGTTCTTGTTTGGTTCCCAAAAAATAACCAAATGGGAACCATACGGGAACGTTAGGGGAACGTTCTGTGTTTGCTGGGTAAGGAGTTACATTTACTTGAGTAATTTTTTGGGGTAACTAATACTTTTGGAGTATATTTAAAGATGTGTACTTTTACTTGAGTAAATTTTGGGGGGGAAATCTGTACTTTTACTTCGTTACTGTGGGCGACGCTCCTCTCGTTACTTTATCTTAATGCAATATAAGTTATAAATGCTTCAGTTTATTACAAACGCGCCGTCTACTTTTCTCTGGGCAATGAGCGATGCTCATTCGCGAATGATTCATTCTTTTGAGTCAATTCTGTTCAAAGCCTTGATCAAACCTGTTGGCTAACCAGTGAATTGGTTCGTGAATCACTTTGAATGATTCGTTCAGTTCCCGCTGCGCGCACTGAGCGTCTGAAGCGGTTCACTCAGAGTTAACGTGGCTTTGGATCTGCACTAAATTGAAAGCAAATCTACAAAGGCTATTGTTTGCTTGCGATGAAGATCTTTATTAGATGAACACCTCGTGTGCTGTCTACGGTTCAACAGGTATAACTTAGGCTACACTCGATTACAGTACACGATACCACTATAGTTTGTTGTAGGCCTAGGTGTAACTTATAACAGAGGCGTCATGCCCATTCACGTGCCCCCTCAGATTTTTGAGTCAAGTGGATTTTGAATGCAGCTTCCAAAAGACAAAAAAAAAAAAAAATATTGGCTGATTAATATCAGATCTGCGTTCGCTGGCTGGCGCTGAGCCAGAGACAGACGCGTTTTTACAGCACTGCACATTATAACCAATCACACAAGATTCTGTTGAGCTTATGAATGCAATGGGCAATCAAAGGTGTACCGATGAGGTCATCGCTAAAATGCCGGTGCTTCCTTCACTCGCTCGCTGACTGAATATCTCTTTCTGGCGAATTCTCTCATCAGAAACAACAAAGTGCAGATGTGTGTACGAATCTGTATATAAGATCTTGATATCACAGTGTTAACAGTTTCAGTGATTTTAATGGGAGTTTTTGAGAGTGATTGAACTCTAGACTGTCAGTGAAAATGTTCTTTGATAATGTAAATGTTCTTTGCTCTCTTTCTGTACATTGAAAGATTAGTAGCCTAACTTACAACGTTTTTTATATCACATTAACTTTCAATGTTATATTCACATTTAATATAAAGATATGAAATATAAAAATATGTTATGGCATGACACCCATCCCTGCTGAAAAAAACAATAGAAACCATTACAGAAATTCTAATGGTTTCCATTACAAAACCATTACAAACCATCAGCAATTAACCATTAAAACCATTACCAAATGGTTTCCATTACGTAGTGTGTTTTGGGCATATTCCATTAGGATTTATTGGTTTATATAGGTGTCCATTACAAATTTGTATTGGTCACGATTTGCACATAATGGTTTCCATCACAGTTTTGTAATGGTTCTGATGGTTCCATTACAAGTTTGTATTGGTCTTTATTTGCACATTTAATGGTTTCCATCACAGTTTTGTAATCGTTCTGATGGTTCCATTACAAGTTTCTATTGGTCTTTATTTGCACATATTTAATGGTATCCATCACAGTTTTGCAATGCCTATAATCGTTCCAACAAAAGTTTATATCAGTTTTAATTATCACATATTTAATGGTTTCCGTTGCAGTTTTGTATTGGTTCTGATTTGAATATTTGACTGATAGCTGGTAATTAGGCCACTGATTGATTAATTAAATAATTTAAATTATTAATACAACTATACACAGGTTTTGTCAAGAATAGCATTTTTATTTAAACTACATACCAACCTTTCAATAGTAAACAGTTCATGTTGTTTTGCAAAGAATTAAGAATATGCACCTAAAATCAAAATTATACACAGAATACGCAACATAGCTGGAATTAACACAAAACCTTGACATTACATTTTTTTAAAATTATTGTTATTCATTAATGCATTATAGAAATACAGGAACTATGAACTGCATTTGTAGCTTCATTGTAGCTGTTTTAGACCTGCAAAAGAGAAGGAAAATTCATTAGGACAATGTATCACTTAAACCACATTACCAGTATGTGAGATTATCCATACATATATTTATATGGCAATCTCAAAAAAAGTTGCAAAAACTTAGTTGTTGACAAAACATCATCATGTTTAAATTTGTCCAACACTTTGGGGGCACTTTGAGCAGATTCAAGTTCTTGACAGATGTGAACTTTTGTCCATTACACATTTTATTTTCATGAATAAAACAACCAGTTTGTTTTGTTCAGCGTCATGTTTAGGAGTATGGAAATGTAAAGCCAATGTTCCTACAGTAACAGACCAAAGTAAAACACTCTAGAACATATTTTAAAACAAATACACTTTAGAATAAGGTTCCATTAGTAAATGTTAGTTATTCCATGGTCTGTCTGAATACTGGATTCCTCTTGGAATACAGGTTCCAGGTCAGTTTAATCACTGTTCCATACTCATGCGCTGCTTTAATAGATGCATATATATTTTTGCTGTTTTTGAAGTAATTAATTGTTTGTAGAGAGAGACACGCAGACTGTCTTTATATTTTCTTCTTGTTATTTCTTCTTTTCTGTTGTCATTAATTATTGTCCGCTGTGTTGAATATCTCAATGGTTTAGGTGTAGTTCAGTGTTGTTTGTTGTTATGAGTGAATGAATAAATGTGTCCCTGCAGCACAAAAGCAGTCATAAGTAGCACAGGTATATTTGTAGCAATAGACAACAATACACTGTATCGGTCAAAATTATTGATTTTTTTTCATGCCAAAAAATCATTAGGATTTTAAGTAAAGATCATGTTCCATTAATATATTTTGTAAATTTCCTACCATAAATGTATCAAAACTTTTTGATTAATAAAATTGCTTTGGACTTTAAATATTTTTCGCAATATTTAGATTTTTTTGCTCCCTCAGATTCCAGATTTTCAAATAGTTGTATCTCAGACAAATATTGCCCTCCTAACAAACCATACATCAATGGAAAACTTAATTATTAATATTATTGATATAAAAATCTAAATTTTTGGTCCAGGGTCACAAATAGGCTTGAATAATTACATTGTCTACTTTTTTATGGTACATAGTCTATTCACTTCAAATCATATAAGAGGTTGTAGTAATTACATTCAGATATGGATATGTAAATACTTACCACTGACAGTTTTATCTGGTTTATGTCATTGATCTTCTCAGCCAGGTATTTCCGTACACTTAGGAGGCGCTTATTTCATCTGAGGTGTGGCCTCTTTTCTTCAGCTTCTGAGACAGACACTCTTGTTTCAAACACACACACACACACACACACACACACACATAAACAAAAAAATTAAATTCAAGAACTGATGGACTAATCTCAGACTTTCATTTTGACCACTCTCAAGTGGAAATTAAGTAGCATATGTGACCTGTGCTGGCAAAATAAGTCACAATGAGCAAAAATTAGTTGAGTTTTTTTTTATTATTCTCATTAATAGTCCTTCAAAATGATGTATAATTTGTTGAAATCTGACAAAAAATTACTGAGCTACACCCGTTTGAAGTTGAAAGAGTTGGCAAAGTCAATTTTGGGAAAAATCAGGTTAAAGTTTTCTAAAGGTTCCAAAGCAAAATCACAGAGCAACATTGCATCTCTTCCTGCAGTTCTTTTCTTAATAATAATTCACTATTTTATTTTACATCTGAACAAAAGCATTCAAGTAAGAAAAACAAATAATCAAATGTAAAATCCCTTTATTGTGTTCATTACAAATAAAGTAATTATAAAAACTATAAAAGCAAAGATCAGTGATTGACTGTCATTCTGTGTATATTTAACAGGATATATATAATTGTAATTTGAAGGTCGGATTGAAATGAAAACTCTTATTAGAGTAGTTAATTGTTAGTATAAGTGCAGCTAATAATAATAATAATAATAAAAAAAATGTTTAAGTAAAATAAAAAATAATAAAAAGTTAATTAGCATGTTTTTGTGTTTTAATAAGAGGTCTAACACTGTGTCTACACTGGACGGCACAACAAAATACAACAGAGCCTATTATAATCAGTAATGCTTTCTACACTGGATGTGGCATGACACGACAAATCACCGACCGTAAAACTGATGCCTCTTTTCTATTTATGATGTACTGACACAAACTTTGAATGATTTTTTACAGTCACTTTTGTGCGTCCAGTGTAGACACGGTGTGAGAGTGTGTAGCTTGGAGTTAGAGAATGGGAATCTACTTCATTGTGCATTGCATTCTGGATCAACAATACAAATCACCAAAGGAAAAAAATTACTATTTACATTAATATTTTTTAAGAGCTTCTGCACTTTATTAGAATGGACTAATATTTGAATCCCTTGTTATTAAAGTTTGTGGTCAGTTGTTTATGTTTCTGAAATAAGTCTCATGTTCACCAAGAAAACTGCATTTATTTGATCATAAATAAAAACAGGGTAATGTTGTGAAATAGTACAATTTCAAATAACTGCTTTCTATGTGAATATATTGTAAAATGTAATTTATTCTTGATTTCACAAAGCATGATTTCTGAAGGATTATGTGACACTGGAAACGGGTGTAATGATGCTGAAAATTCAGCTTTGATCACTTTTTAAAACATACTGAAATAGAAAATAGTTATTAAAAAATGGTAATTTCACAATATTACTATTTAACTGTATTTTAATCAAATAAATGCAGCAGTGGTGAGCATAAAATATTTATTTTTACAAATTTGACCCTTACATTTTTGAATGGTAGTGTATGTTTGAGGAATTGCTTACTTTTCATGGTTCATAGTGTCTAAAAATGTTCTTCGACAGGAGATATGACTCTAGAGCACAGCCATCAGCATGGAAGAACCTAGGAACATAAGCATACTGTCACAGAGACAACAATATTTATTATACAATGACAGGTTTATTATAAATAAACTATAGCAGAGGTGAAATGCAGAAAATAAAAATAATAATTTACAGAATATATATATATATATATATATATATATATATATATATATATATATATATATATATATATATATATATATATATTCTATATATATAGATATATATATATATATATATATATATAAAAAAAGACAAACATTTTAGTTTTACCAATTTAGTAATGCTCCTACAGCGTGGACATCAAAATAACTAACATGCAAACAAACACAGAGACACACACACACACACACACACACACACACACAGACACGTGTGTGTGTGTGTGTGTGTGTGTGTGTGTGTTTATTTTCATTTTCTCCCTCAAAACCCTCCTGTGTCATAGAGGGTTTTTTTCTGGCATTTCTGAAATAACATAAGTGGTATTTATGAGTTTTTGTGTTTACCATGAAAGATCAAAACCTGAAGGTTTCATCCCATTGTAAGTGATGTAACGTTAACTGTACAATGCATACTTTTAGGTTAAATTAATTAGCTTACTTCCATTCATCCGTTGATATAGAGAGAGAGAGAGAGAGAGAGAGAGAGAGAGAGAGAGAGAGAGAGAGAGAGAGAGAGAGAGAGAGAGAGAGAGAGAGAGCTCATCTACACACAAGGTGACAATAAAAGCCCAAACTTAATAAATAAGAGCTCAAGTTTTATCGTTACCTCTTGTAGTTAGCCTTACGGTTGAGATGCTAACGGACTTTTTCTGACGACACTAAACCATTTCTATAAAGTAAATATTAAACGGAAGCGTATCATTTACATGAAATAAAGTGTCAGAAACACTTTAATGTACTATTTGTGTAATTATATATATATATAGACGAAACTTACCTAAAAAATAGTGAAAACCACATTGAGAGTCAGCGTTCAGCTGCTTGACGGTTGGGCTGCCGCCTCGTTTCCATGGTGACGTCCTCCTCTCCAGTTCAGCGCGCGCGCCCATGACAGCACGTAGAAGTCATGCAGAATTTCACTGTTATTTCAACATTTATTTTTGGCCTAAATTTGGTCCAAATCAGATGGACCAAACAAAACCTAATATTAAACATAGATTTTGGGGCTATATTTGAACCAAATCAGACAGACAAAAAAAAGACCATTGCTGATTTTAGGGCAAAATTTGGACCAAATCCGACGAACCAAGCAGAGACCAACTTTCAACGTCAATTTTTGATCTAAAAGAAGGCCATGACGGGCCGAGTTGATTTAGCCAAAAAAACAAAAAACAAAACCATGTCCAAATGACGTCTGGTGCTGGTTGGGTACCAGCAGAAGTTTCCAAAGGTGTTCTTTTGGTCCTTAACGGTATCCAATAGACAATACATGCCACCAATAAAAGAAAGCAAATTACAAATAGAGACCCATAGGGACCATTACAATAAAACCAACAGAATTCCCATTAGAACCACTAAAACCCTTACAAATTCTGTAATGGTTTCTATTGTTTGTGTGTTCATTTTTTTTTTTTTTTTTTTTTTTTGCAGCAGTATACCAACTAAGACCATTACAGTTTTCCAAAGAAACCACTTAATTTATTGGAGTCATAATGGTTTCTACTGGTGTCCAGTAGATACCACCAGAAGTTTCCAAAGGTGTTCTATTGGTCCTTAATGATATCCAATAGACAATACATGCCACCAATAGAAGAAAGCAAATTACCAATAGAGACCAACAGAGACCATTACAATGTCCATTAAAACCATTAGAATTCCCATTAGAACCATTAAAACCATTACATATTCTGTAATGGTTTCTATTGTTTTTTTTTCAGCAGGGATATCTGTTACTTAAGTAAACAGACAGGTTTTTATGCATATTTAATAGATTACATTATAAGGCTACTTTGACCATCGCATATTATCTAACATAATCTATGAAGGTGAGAATCGAATTTTGTCTATATATACAAATAAGAATAGACTATAGATATTCAGTATATGACCCAAAGTAACTAGTAATTAACTACTTGAGTAGTTTTTTTATCCGATACTTTTTTACTCTTACTCAAGTAACTATTCAGACTAGTACTTTTACTTTTACTTGAGTAAATATCTCTATAAGTACTTTTACTTTTACTTGAGTACAATTTTTGGGTACTCTACCCACCTCTGGATGTAAATGTAATATAAACCTGCGATTAGTTGAATAATGACAAATGAACGACTAGTAACTAGAAAATAGATATGCTTATGAAAAGGCTACATTCTGTGAGAATTTATATTTCATAGTCTAAAAAATATATTGTTTAGAAGAAACAAAATAAAATTAACGCAACAGTTTGCGATTTTTTTTTTTTTTTTTTTTTTTTTTTTTTTTTGTGAGGAGCGGTGTGTTGTCATGTTACTGAGTTGAAACATGCCTGCACTCACAGCAGCCCTTCTCTTTTTATTCATTATTTTCCCGCAGCCCATATTATTGTTTTCACAAGACCATAATAATAACAAATTATCAATTGATAATTAATCATTATTTTACGTTTGTGAACGTATAGCGTTTGCGGAAGGCTTTAAGACCAAGCGGAATCCTCCATCAGCTGGTCCCGCTTCACAGCGCGCGGGACTCGCGCTAACTGACCCAGCTTCAAAGTCCGCAAGTTTTGATTTAACTAAATCAGTTTGAGCAAATACAACTTACTGATCATGAGCCCAACATTTAGCAAGGCAGGAAAACATTCAGTCTACCTGAAGGAAGATGTATTTCATTGTAAGTTAATGCTGTTAAATAGACAGTTAAGTAGAGAGAGAGAGAGCGAAATAAAAAAAACCGTGTTGGCTATTCTTAAACTTGGAGCTCATTATATTGAAGTACAAATCCAAACACCAGAAGCAAATTCTCAGTGTTCTTTCATTGAAAATAATGCATTTTGTTTATTCACAGGCTATATGGTTGAAATAATATTTTAGTTCAAAACTTTAAGTGCCATTGTTCTAAAAAAAAAATGCTTTATTGGCTAACGTTTCATAGACCTTTGTAATTTCACAGTATTTTCACCTCCTAAATCACTAACCTATAAAAAGTCACAATTCTATAATGGTAAAATTTACTCAGGCCGATGGCACTTTTAATTACATGTTTTTTTTGTTTGTTTTTTTTTAGAATAATTGTAGCTTACATAAATAGGTGAAGCAAAACAAATTATGAATAATATTTGGATCGTCCCTTATTTTTTCCCTTATTTTCTTAAAGAATAAACACTTATTTTCTACAAGAATAAACATGATAACATATTATTAATTCATAGAAATAATTTAAGCAATTGAAACCTGATAACATATTATTAATTCATAGAAATAATTTAAGCATTTAAAACCTTTTTTAAAAAAAACTTGAACTTCAATACTATTAAACTGACTTTAAAATCTCAAGGAGTTTATAAGTTAAAAAGGGTAAAATGTCACAGTGCATGTTAAAAAGTCTAAATGAACTTGTGTTAACAATATAATTAGAACTAACAATATAATTCAATTTTTTTTTTTCAATTGAGCAATTCCTGTATAAAATGGGACATCAACCTTTATATCAAACATTTTGAAATCGTCCACAGCTGAGCAACGCGCGAGGCAGGTTGAGCGTGCGAAGTGAATGTGCTGCCAAGTAATTTTCAGATGCAATGAAAAAAAAATAAATAATAATAATAACCCTGGATAGCCTAGATTAGGCCCAGACTCTGTTACTAAATAAAATAATAATAATAACCCCACAGTAACAAATTTTAACAAACTAATAACCGCATATTTTCGTTTGCTGCATGTTATTTTATTTATTTATTTTTTTTTTTTTTTAAAACAGGCTAAAAAATAAATTAAGTTTGTGAGAGGAAAAAAAATATACGGCTGGCCTAATAATGTTATAATGTGCCAACAGGATATTTTTAGTTCTCTTCACTTTACAACAAATCCTTTAAATTTAACAAATTTATCAGAACAGAACAATAATTACAAATATATAATTCTAATGGATAAATACAATTGCAGTATATAATAATATAGGCTTAACTATAAACAAACAAACAAAAAAAAAATAATAATAATATAAAGCGAACCAGGTTGGGCAAAAATATGCCAAAGTGGACCGCTGCTCGCGCCGAATGGCACGGTGAACGACTACTGTTTCCAGCACGATCAAACAGCTGAAACAGAAAATACAAAATTTTTGGTCACACAGTAAAGGCATAATTCAAAAATGCAAAGTGTTAGCAGTTTGAAAAATCAAGAATAATAACAGAAGTAATAATAATTATTGCTAAATGCTGGACCGTTCTCATTTCGATCTGCAAATGCAACCTGAAGGATTTTTTTTTTTAACCAAGAATGAACCGAAATGAAAACATTTAGCTTTTTATCCGTATATATAGGCCTTATATTTAATGACTGTTTAATAACAATAGCAAGCATAAGATCCTTTGTGTAAAGGTCTTTCTTTTAATTTTTGATACATAGACTGTAGCCTAAGACTATCCTACATTTTGAAATTAACTCACTGTACATTTTTAATGTTTTTTAAAGATGTTACAATGTTATTTCATAATGTTATATTTGTTTTACCTCCTCCTTTTATCTCATTTTACAATTACATTCAGTTCGCAATCCGTCCCTTTGCGCCACCTGGCGGTAGTTTCGCGAATTAATTTAACACGCGACTTACTTGGAGTTAACGCCGCGGCCCTGCGGCGGCGGTACGCGCGGCGGTATTACTCATTTTGGTTGTCTACCATCTGTACACTCACCTGCCCATTACACACTCAACATCAACCCACACTTGACATTGCACACTTACACCTCTGTTTTGCCTTGTTTTAGTTTTGTTTTATTTTCTCCTCTTCAAGGTCTGTGTCAGTCTAGGTTCTACATCTCCCTCACCACGTCCAAACATGTCTCGCACAACAGACCCTGTTGGCTACTGGGAGGACCTGGAGACATGGCTAAGTGTTGCAACAGACAGCCTGCCTCCTACCTAAGGCTGCTGAAACACTGAAGCATCAGACACAGGACCAGCTGGATGACAACATAACAAGCCTCAAGAGACAAGACCCAAGTCAGAGCTACAGTCACGAACTAGCCAAGATCACCAGCTCCTTAAGCCACACACTGCCCATCTCCAGCAGGAGCTAACAAACGCACAACGACATGTCAAACAGCTTGAACTGGAGGCTCAGGAACAATGGGAAGAACCTGATGAAGTGGTACAAGGCGCAGAGGAGGAGATCATCGGCGCTGCATTCTGAACCTCCAAGGACACAATGGGCACCAGTCTCGTCAAGGAAGACTACGCTGATCTCTCCAACAAGCTACAGTATGCGGAACAGCTCCTGGAAAAGGCCAAGGCCGACTTCAGAGACAAGAAATGCAGAATAAAAGCCCTTGAAACTTACCTGGATGAGTCAAGAAATGAAATCAGCCGCCTAACACGACAGCTGGACTATATCAAAGAGGAGTCAGACAGCTTTAGAGAGGAACTCAGACATGCCTACGAGCTATGCCCTGAGCCTCCAAGGACACGACGGGCACCAGGCTCACCCCTGCCAAGCACGCCGGGTCCCCTGTTCCTGGACTGACACGTGATCAAAAGGAGGAGGGGGCAGTGCTGAAACACTCACCAGCTCCCTCTGAAGAACTTTACATCACGACAAAGCTAAAAAAACTGCTCCAGCCAGCCACAGATCATCGCATAGCTTGGATCTCAAAGACCTCAACAAGCTCATCAGTAACATTGGCAAATTCACCCCAAATGTGCCAGGCAGTCAGGAGATCAAAGGATATCTGCAAGATGTCGACTTTCATCTGGAAATGAGACCCAGTGTCACCAACAAAGATAGACTTTATTTGATCCAAGCAACATCCAGCTCAGAGGTTAACAGTTTCCTGGACCAACAGCCGGCCCACACAAAGACTAATTCCCACCTGCTCAGAGAAGCCCTCATCAAAGAGTTTGCTGACCCTGAATCGGAACAAGGACTAGTGGCTGCCCTGGAGATGAAACAAGGTCGTCAGGAATCTTCCCAATTGTTCTACAGCTGACTCAGACAAGCGTACTTCGGAACTCGCAATGAACAGAATATTGAGGAAGACGTAAATTTTAAAACTCTCTTCCTGAGGAATCTTCACCCTGGGGTAAGCCACCATCTTGGCGTCCTTGTATGTCCAAACACAATGAGTGCTCAACAACTGCGAGACTTGGCACAAAAGGCCTACTGTAAACAGAAGATGGCTTCAGAAAAGAGCATCAAAACCATGGCAGTTCTGGACTTCAACACTCAGAGTCAGGGGCTGGCCCTAGAGGGCGCCCAACATCAAGATCATGCCAAGCCAACACCCAAAGAGTGGAATGTATCCTCGTCCAACAGAGAACGGGACTCCCACGCTGGTACCCGACCTAAACGAAGGAACAATCACTGGGATGGACCACATGGATGACAACGCTCACCTGGACATCACTGGGAAAACTCATGGGACCAATCAAGACCTCATGAGAGACATTGGGAGAGATTGTGGAACCAGCCAAGCTCATTTGGAAAAAGCTCATGGGAATTCAATGGAACCTCCAAGGTAAAAACAACTGCAAATACGACAAACACACCCTGGAGCAACCAGCCCAAGGAATCGACGAAAAAACTAAAGATTCCAAGCTGATCGAGCCCAAACTGAATCCACGCAAGAACAAAAGACTTCACCGTGCTTTGACTCACAAGAACTGATGAAGATGATGATGAAAGAGTTCTTCCAACGAAAGGAGGAGGACCGGAAGTGGGAAAAGAAAGAGAAACTAGATTCAGCCTGACTAGCAGCCGGACGAGAAAACGGCGACCACCTGACCCAACAAACCACAGAGAACAGCACTCCTTCACCTCACTCTCAGAGACCCATAACTACCCTAACTTCAGTTGGACAAGAAATCCTACCTGAAAACCCAGCAACAGAGTTAGTCCCTAACTCAACACCTGATGCTCCAGATCACAGCAGCGTCCAACAAACACCTGTTGACGAAACCTCTCAAGTCCCTGAAAGTGCTCTCTTGGTCGTCTTCCACTCCTCCGTAGAACACCAGATCAGTCCTGACATCCTACCTGTTTCCTCCCAAACTCCGGTCCCTCAACTCCTGGGCGACCTCATTGAGAAAGGTATAGCAAGAAAGTTTTACCTCTCCATCATCATCGAACGCCACATCGAAGTCGAAGCCCTTCTCGACGCGGGAGCCGACATCACCCTAATGTCAAACGACTTGAAGAAGTCCAGGAAAGAACAAAGAGGTCTAATAGCACCCTCAAACTTCAAAGGTGTGAGCTGAACCTCCACGCATATTCCCACACAGGCCTACAACTAAAACATGTGGCCCCAATTTACCTAACCTTGGGACCAATGAATCTCATCCACCCAGTGTACGTTTCACCACTCAACACATATCCACTCCTTATTGGGAAAGACCTGCTCAATCGCTTTGAACCTTTAATAGACTTCAAGCACCTGAAGATATGGACTCAAGTCTGCAAGCCTCTGCCCTTCCAGTCAGTAAACCTCAATGAGTCGCAGTGCCAAGCCACAGACACCGCCCCCCATTCACGGACTGACGATGCAAGGTCAAAGCCAAGAGCAAGCTCAACTCCGAGCAGCAAGAACCAAGACCCTTTCATCTGCTTATTGCAAGCGTCTGACTCAGACTAAGGTTATCTTCGAATCATGACTGCCAAACGTCCAAGACACACCAGTGTCTGATGCAGTACTAGCCCTGTGGACTGAAAACTCAACTTTCAGCCTAAAGCTCTTCAAAACATTGAAGCAGAGACATCAGAGCCTACCACACGTCTCAAAGTACAGCCGCTTCCCTCTCAGTCCCCGGTCAACAGCCATGGCTACCTCCAAGATTGTCTGTGCTGTAGACCTAAGATGGAACAACAGACTCTTGAGTTACTACTTCCTCTTTGTGCCCAACCGACCTCATGACATCTACATAGGAGCCGACATCATGGTTTGCCTCAACACCTGTGTTGAAACCGTGAACGACATCATATGGGCTCCCCCATCACACCAACTGACCACTGCAGTCAATCTCAAGAACCTTCGATCTGGTCAAACAATTCCAGATGCATGTGCAATGGTCAGTGAGCAAGAAGCTACAATACCTACCTACAGCAAAATTGTCAGCGTCCGCCTCAACATGCGACCTGACCACACTCTCAACAGTAAGCTAGGTTTCTTCCAACTTTCCAGGACCTGCCTAAGACTAGGACTGACACTGGAAGCCCACCTCTCATGGAAGTGTCATCTCGTGCTGTGTATGTGTTGATCAACAACTGTACGGCCAAAGACATCAACATTCCCAAAGCCAGTCACCTGGGATGGCTCATCAACCAGGCATTCCATGACTTTGAGCTAACAGTACCTGTCATCGACCCCATACCAGCCGAACTAATGTCAGATGAATGCGACGACACTGTAACATCCACAAAGCCCCATGAAGTAATCGCCATCACCTCTATTATGCCAGTGTCCAAAGAAAGCATCAGAACTAACAGACAACACTCACCTCGCTGTCTATGCTGTCTCAACACAGCCGGCAACAGAATCACCTGCACAGGTGACGGTCAAGGCCCAGAGTCCCTCAAATAACTCAACAGAGGAACCCTACGCTGGGTTAAATGCACAAGTCCAACAAATCCTGAGCGAGGCAGATGCCCTCCACAGCGAAATGGATCGCCAAGGACAAGGTTCTGCGCAAATACAAGGACTCCTTCGCAAAGGATTCACTGGACTGTGGCCTGACTGATATCCACACGGTGCGCATCCCAACACATCCAAATTCACCACCCACATTTGTGCAGCAGTACAAAATTCCGATAGCATCATTCAAATCGGTTCAAGTGACTCCATGCTGGAAAAGGGGGTCATCCGGCCCTGTAACAGCACCTACTCTGCACCAATATGGCCAGTCCTAAAGCCCAATGACAAATGGTGGCCCACCATCGACATTGCAAGTTGAACCAACAAGTTCCCTTATCGCGATGGCCTATGACTCAGTTGGACCAAGAGATTCCCAAAATCAAAGGCTCAACGATCCTTTCCACATTGGACGCTGTCTCAGGATTTTGGACCATCCCTGTCCACCCTGATGACCAACACAAACTGGCATTCACCTCTGGCAATCAACAGTAAACCTTCACACAGTGCCCTTTTGGCTATGCCAACTCACCAGCGGAATTCAACATCTTTCTAAACAAAGCATGCCCTGATGCCAGAGCCAGAGGCAACCTTGTTTCCGTGGATGATGTCCTTATGAAAAGCTCAAATGTGGCAGACCACCTCAAAGAAATTGACCACGTTCGATATCGACGATCTAGAGCAGGAGCTAAAATTTCCCTTCACAAAGGACAGTGGTGTAAAACT
Source organism: Cyprinus carpio (assembly GCF_018340385.1). Lineage (NCBI taxonomy): Eukaryota > Metazoa > Chordata > Actinopteri > Cypriniformes > Cyprinidae > Cyprinus > Cyprinus carpio. Next base: position 33,804,415 of record NC_056603.1, read on the forward strand.
AAGGTAAACTACGTTGGCTTGCTCATCGGACCCAGAAAAGGAATTCTATCTGGAAGCTGGATTCTCCAATCATTGCCTCAGTGCAGGCCTCTACCAGCTCCATGACAAAGACAAACGAGTGGTCGCTTATGCCAGCAAAACATTGCATCCCCCAGAATGCAAATACTCAGACTGTGAAAAAGCGTTGCTTTACAATGTATGGGCCATTCAAGCTCGTGTCACCATTGCCAGAGAAATGTGTCACCAGCCAGTGACCTTCCTCAACAGCCAACGAATCAGGAATGGCGTGGTAACCAACGCACGCATAGCTACATGGCTAATGACGCTCCAAAGACAGGACGTCGAGGCAAGATATGCCCAAAACCACAAATCATCTCTAGGTAACGGGCTAGCAGCCTGCCAGAACTGTTCAACGGACATGCTGTACACATCAGCAGAACCAAAAGAACCAGCACAACTGCAGCGGACAAACTACAGGTACTTTGAGGAGAATGTGTGTGAAGGCATGCCCACAGCATATGTCGATGGCTGTTCCTACAATCAACAGGTCAACTTGAAAGCGGGAGCTGGTGTGGTCTGGCTCAACAACGACCCTTGCCCACCACAACAATTCAAATTAGGCCCTCACTCATCTCAATATGCAGAAATAGCAGCCATCCTCATCACCCTACAACTTGCTGCATCCCACAACATCAAAGAACTCCTCATCTGTACCAACTCCAATTATGCCCGTCTAAGCTTCACATGCCATCTAGCTGGATGGAAACAGAATGGATTTAAGACAGCTAACAACAAGCTTGTCAAACATCAGGAACTCTTCCAAGCATGCAATGCCATTGTCACTGAACGTGACATGATTGTTTATTGGAAAAAGGTCCGATGTCACTCACGTCAACCAGGACAAGACAAAGGTCTCAATGACCAAACTGATGCCCTCGCCAAAGCAGGTGCATTACACAGAGAGTCCTGGACATTTTCTGCCCTCCCACCCACCCTATCAGTGGCAGCCATAACCCGCCGCTAGCACGCCACTGGCGCGCAAACCCCCACTTCCTCCCACATTGAACTCTCACCTCAATTCTCCATTGATGATCTCCTCACCCTCCAAGCATCGGATCCAGTGCTACAAACCATTGCCACTCACATTTCCAACCCCCTAACTGCGCCAAAGCTCGTAGTTCCTCAGGGCCAAAGGGGGATGATGCTGACACACGCCCATGATGCACCATGCGCTGGGACCTTCCCATGGTCGGACTCCAAATAGATTGGGTAGGACCCCTGCCACAGTCGACATGAGGTAACAAATACTTACTCACCGTGGTTTGCGAATTCACAAAGTGGGTAGAGTGTCTCCCAGCTCCCAACGATACAGCAGAAACGACAGCCTGCCTGTTAATGAACCACATCTTCTCAAGATTTGGACTGCCTTTAAGAGTCAACTCTGACTGAGGAACCCACTTCACAGCTGAAGTCATGCAGGAAGTATGGAAACGCCTGGGCATACAGGCCAAGCTTCATATAAGCCATCACCCAATTTCCTCAGGTCAGGTCGAATGAGTCAACAGGACAGTGGCAAGCATGTTGAAGAAGTATGTGTCCACCAATCAAAAGGATTGGGATGTCAAGCTTCCTCTGTTACTGATGGCCATCAGGGCCACCCCTCACCAGTCTACCGGAGTACTCCAGTTCGAAATGATGACAGGATGGCAAATGACACTACTGTTACACCTGCTGTACAAACCGGGTGACCTGAACCTCGTCACCGCCTACACCACTTACCAGTACCTGGAAGAATTGCATCAGCACCTGAAAGCGACTTTCGCCTTCACGCAACAAAACCTCCAAAGAAGCGCGGTAGGTTGAAAAGCCTACTACAACCAAAAGGCCTCTCACCAGGAACTCGGTGTAGGAGACCAAGTATGGTACTACAGCTTCACCCAGCCAAGGCAGAATGCTCCTCATCGCCTCTCAAAGAAATTTCTACCTCACTGGACAGGACCCCACGAGATTGTGGACAAGCTCTCACCTGTTGCCTATCAGATCAAAATCAGACGAGGGCGCAGTGAGCCAGTCCTTTGATGGGTCCACAGAATCCAGATAAAGAGGCACCAGGGCTCCAACCGACCGGAAAAGGGGGAGGATCAAACTGACTGACAAAGACCAGCAATCCCATGCTCTATACCACCCTAAATATAACTATCCTTTTAAGGCAACATATAGTTTGGTTTTACACAACACCTACACAAGCTCCTCCACAGCACTGCTAGGACCAACCCCTAGAGGAGAGGAGTCCTCCACACATGTGACACTCGGTTTACATTCTTAACCTCTGTCAGTGTCCTTGTCTCTTTGTGTTTATCTTTTCTCTTTCTCTTTGTGTTTTTCCTTTTCTTCCCTTACTATAATTTTCTTTCCCTTCTAGTCCTCATCAGGAAATTCCCTTAATTCAACTTTAAATCCAGGTCTAGAAATTAGGATTGACTCCTTTCACCCCCCCAAAATTTTTTTTTTTAGTAAATCATTGTGAAAAGCCGTCATCATCCAAATTATGGCAATCCAAGCCAAAATTGTCGGAAAACGATGGTTAGTCAACAACCCAGTGCGTACTGCTACCGTCCTCCATATTGACAATCTAGCATTGTATCACCTCATCGATGACGAGTATCAGGCTGAACTCAAAATCTCTCCGTTCTTCAAACAGCATTCCTTCGTCCTTGATCCAGAACTGGAAGAAAGGATCAGGGAGGAAGGAATCGATGTTTGCACCAGGTACATCACCGCGCAAAAGGGGGACTGTAGGACCTTGGTGAACAGACACACAAATAAACTGCACAATCTGAACACCATTAATGATTAAGCTAAAGAGGAACACTGCTCAGTTGATACATGATTCCACAACAGGGGACGTCTGTCCCGCTCATCAGAAAACTAATCATGTGACGTCGATATCCTGAATAGGTTTCCTGTCAGCAGTGTTGTTTTCCAATAAAAAGAGTTGACGACATTAACTCTTTTCACAAGATACAAGGACCCTGTGTATCAAGAAGCATCTCATGATCACAGTGTATGGAAACCCCTGCGGCCCCACAGGAAACATTAATAATTAATGGACCTCAACAAAAAGGATCCATACAGGATCCATCCCATGACTCTGCTTCCTGCTTGCTTGTGAATTTCTCTACAAACTGAACTTTTCAATAAATAATCTCAAAAGGACAACCATTGAGAAATCTGAAGGTTTAACTATATTAATAAATAATATGTTTTATGCCTTATATATGTTTGATGTGTTCAAATGTTATCGGTGCAACTTTAACCAAGGTTTTATTGGTTTTAGCAGATAGTGCTATTTAATGTGTGTAAGATATGAAAAGTTTAGTGTTGAACGAAAGCTCACGTTATTTGCTTAAATGTGGAGCGAATGAAATGTCCAAATTCTGTATTGTGTGCATATTATGACACTTTATAAGGTGTAAGGATCCACTCGCCGGCCCAAAAAGCAGAATCCAGCGGCCTGGTCAAAGGTTTAATGCGTATTCTGTCTTTTATTTGCGCTTCTGAATTTATCAGGATTTAGTTTGAATTTTAGTCTAGCTCCGTGTTTAATCTGACTCCAATTTTATGTGATCATTACATTTGGGCAATATTTCTATCAAAAGCTGATCACAGATATCAATTGTTTATTAATTTAGATATTTGAGTATTCTGAAAATCCCATACTTTCAATTATTCGTTCACTGCAGACCTGGTATCAATTTAGAAGTAACATTTCGGCCGATTGAATGCTCCATCCGGACACAAACTCGTCAGTCTGATCTTAAACATTGGATGCAGGGTAAATATCTACCTTTAAGTCGGTCGCGCCCTGCTTACTCGTACAAAAAGCATAGTTTTTATATATTTACGAAAACTGCAACTTATTTAAGACAGTGATAGTCAGAAATCGAAATTGACTCAATTGATGTGCCCCATGCTCCATCTATTAAACCTTTCGTATGAACAATCCTGAACACAGATTTGAGGTAATACCTTCGCTTTAATCTACTAGTAATAATGAATTAAGAATAATGCAGAATAAATCAAATATAACAATTTATTATCAGTCAGGTAAAATCGTATCATGCCAATTACATAATGAAAATAATTAGAAGCCAATTTAGAAAGGATAGTGTAATTGTAAATCACATTGTAGTTGTGTTGCAACTTTGCTTCTGCACAAAGACACTGTAGCCATATTGGGAACGGCCAAGTGATCCATCCATTAAACACAAAAATCTTACTTCAAAAAAATAAAAAGTTATCCTAATTTAAGACACATGGTCTAAAATGCATAGCAAAGCACTCAGGTGTTTTAGAGAATAAACTTAACTAGCCAATGTGTACATGTAGTAGCACAAACAACTATACAGTGTGCTCTGTAGGCACAATGTGTTTAACACAATTACATAATAGTATACCTGACTTCAGGAAAATGCATAGTATGGAGCATATGAAATACACTCCACACTACGGGCTTTCTGGCTAAAGAAAGTAGTGTTTTGTCACTTCCCTTAAATACTCAGACCAGACAACAAAGAAATCTTCAAATCAGTTGTAAAAACATAAAAGACCTTTTGGTTATTTAGGTTCCCGTGATCACATCAGGGTAACACCTGGCTGGAGATAAATATTTTCAAAGACCCCTAAAGGGGGACACACCCCCTTCACACAACACAGAACACAATTCTACAAAAGTTTTCAATCTCTCTAATAATACAAGTGACTACTGTAAAATTGAGACCAATTTACCAATCGCACAAAGACCTTTAAAATGATACCAAACATGAAAAGTTTACAATCATGAATCCTGATGATTTAGTAAATGTTTTGTGTGAGCGTAACAACTTTTAGTTGCCTGGACCATGTGCCCTGGGCGGAAGGATGGGTGAAGGTACCAAAGAGCAAATGGTCTTTCTTCCAGATCTTCCTATCTGTTTGTTTGGCTCCACGAGGAGATCAAAGCCCATTGTTTTGGTGCATCTGCATTCGCATTGCGAGAGTTCCTGAAAATCTGGCTTCACAAAGAATTCATTTCATAAGGAAATAATTTCACTCCTTACAGTCCTTGGTCCCTTGGAGCAAACTCTGAGCGGTCTACAAGGGGACATAATTAAATGATTTCCTTGTGATATTCAATACTGACAAAGTTTTTGCAGAGCAGGCAACACTAGTTGATGAGTAGAGTTGAGTAGAGTGGTCACCTGAAAGAATAACATAAAGACAGGTTGAGAAAAGAACTGCAGAAATCACATCAGTGACACGCTCAGTCCGTTGAGCGTAGGCATCCTGTGTCGCCGCAGTCTTTTTGGTCATGTGTTTCCACCTGTACTGGCTGTGGTGAAACTCAGTCTGTAGGATTACTTGATGTATCAGGTCCGTTGAGTTGATCAAGCATGAGTTGAAAGTGTCCTTCTACTCTGGGGAAACATCTGTGTCCAGTGCCGTCCTCCCCAGGATGTTTATCTGACCTGCTGAGAAGCTTTCTGTCACATTCAGGCAGAAGGTGGGATTGCAGGGTTTGTCAGATCTCCATAGGTGAAGAAATAATTTCACTGATGATGCTCCAATATGTGCAAGACATCTAAACAACTTCTGAATGACCATGCAATAACTGTACACTGATGACTTTGGTGATGTTGTGGGATAAGAAAAGGGGTTATAAAATAAACAAAAATACACAAAGAAACGATTATGTAAAAAGTGCGAGTGGTAAATAAGGTCTCCATTTTTCAGAGTCAAATATTCAGTAAACAGTTCTAATTTGATAACCAAATTGTTTACTACCACTAGGTATTTGGTCTGGATGAATAAAAGGGAAGTAGCAAAACTGATATAACCGGTATATTTACCAGTGGTATGCATAATTAAAATATATCACATAATTAAACAGAAAAATATACAATTTCATCATTACCATCATAAAATTGCCTATATTGATTGTTTTAATAGCAAAGCATTAATGCAGACCTAAAGTTTCATCTAGGTCAATCAGAGAATGAAATGAACAGAAAAATAGATTTAAAACCTGTAGTTAAACTATTTTCAATCATTCTCTGTGCATTTGATGTGCAGGCCGGTCACATTTGATAATGCAGGTCTGATTAGAAATGATCAGATCCTATTTATTTAGGTACATTTGTGTGGTCATTAGACATATGTTGTAAACTAGTGGGCCCACTAGTTTGCAACAATGCTAATGATTGGACATGAAAAATATTCTGTCCTAAGAGACCAATTCCGTTACTGAATAGGTCTCATTTTAGAATTTGTAAATAGTTTTGAAATAATTGATATGTGACTGTAGCCATGCAAGTCCTATGCACATTACAGTGTTTACATACAGTAAGTTCATAAGACTATAAAAATTTTAAAATTGCAAAAATGTTTGCCATAATTGAAATTAAATTATAAAAAAAAAAATAATAATTATTTTGACCTATATTGAATGATGTGAGTAATTTAGACCTGGATGAATGACCACTTGTAGTATCTCCACACCCATCTCCTTGTTGTGTGTGCAAGTTGGTGTATTGTGTAGTTGCAAGTAATGAAAGTGTGTTCTGTATGTCCTGTGTGTATGTATGTGTATAGGAGATGGGTGCAGTAAACCTCTACCATAATTTGTGTTAGTCATAATTTTTCCAGTGCTACACTGGGAGGATCATGTAATTTCCTGTAATGGCCACAGCTGAGGTGTGAATGACCACTTGTAATCCATCTCCACACCCATCAGGACTTGTTGTAGTGTGCAAAGTTGGTGTAGGGGGGTCAGATGTCCTTTTGTAATTTGTCCCTCAGAGATGGCAGCAGTAAGATCTGAAGGAAAACAGCTTAGTCTTGAGCCTTTTCACAAGTTGCTTGAAGACTGGTGGATCTTAATTTTCCTGTAATGGCCACAGCCAAACATCTGTTTCAGATGATACCATTTACAAGATCTGCATACCATCAGGACCAAATTTGTTTTTGCAGTGTTACCAAGCATATATTTTCTTATCATGATCATTAATTTGTAAACAAAACCATCTCTGCAATCCGTAAAGATGTATAAATGGTGCAGATTTTAGAAGCTAGTGTTTTTAGCACAGTCTAAGCATGTCGCACCTTAATTGTGCTAAGTCAGCATAATTACACAGTCTGCTGTGGTTTGTGCAGGCATTATGACGGCCCAGAATCTGCTGGGAAATGTACAGTTTAAATGATACCCTTTACACTACCAGATTAGGTGTGCTTAGAGCATTAGCTGCCATATTTGGTGCTGCATTGTTAGCTTAGCAATCGGCATTTCCTTATCCTATTCATACATTTGACTATTTCCATCTCTGCAGTCCGCTAAAGATTCATAAATCTCAGAGCACGATTTTGAGTATTACACACAAAAGACAAAATTTAGACCTTCCCTTTCACTTTAATTACATACCATATGCGTTGTCCTTCCCAGAGAGGGATGATTTCGTTTGCTAACTCTTGCGCCACGGTGTTTGTGGTTTTGTTGCTAAGAAAAAGACAAAATTTAGACCTTCCCTTGTTACTGGGTTGCAGATTAATGAAATCAAATTTAAAACATCTTATGGCCTTGGATGGATTTGGTCCATTCAAGATATTGCAATCAGATTAATCATTTTAGTTAGTAAATTCTGGACATGTTAATTTTTCTCATCAAATATTTTTGCACAAATAGAAGATAAATAAGTTATTTTCTCATTAGTTTGATAATTCCTTTCATTTTCCTTTCCTTTTGCTTCTTACCACCGTTTTTCTCTTTCCCCAGCACTAAAAGTGCTTCCAACTTCTTTCTGCTTACGCATTCCCTCTTTCTACATTCTGATCATTCTACTTTTCTTCTACAACTTTCTTTCTTCTTCTAAATCAATGCTGAATCATCATGAGATTAATGCCATTCCTGGCCATTGTAATATAATATATTATAAGGTTGTTATAATATAAATTATATTACATTAAAAATAGTATAAATTAAAATACTTTTTGTTACTGGTCTCTGGAGGCCCTTTAAAGCAAGTTGTTCAGAATGAGTGGTAATCATCTCACTGATCTTTCTGAAGATAAACTCTTGATTTGGCCCTGTAACTACAGCAGTCCTGACATGCATTGTGTGCACAGCAGCAGGCCAAACTGGAAACCAGTTACAGGTTTTGCTGCTGCAAACATTCAATGCATTGAGAGCACATACTGTAAGCATGGGTCAGATCATTGCTCAATCAAAAGATTTTTGTGACTACAACGTGGAATTTGAAACAATTTTCTTTGCTTCTGAGCTGAGATGCCACTAGTTGCATTCTTTTGAGAATCTTTTTGAGTGTGAGAAAGTTTGGGGGTTGCAAACACAGAGCAAATGCAAATGCAAAGTACACATGTTGTTTTAGATTCATGGTCTCTTCATATTTGTCTGTCTTTTTAAAGACAAAGACTGAGAATCATGCAAGTGTGTAGTAATTTTTGTAAAACCTTAAATAAAAACAAGCTTCAGACAGACTGAACTTTAAGCAGTGTTGTTGAGCCAAATATTGTGAGATCAGAAATGTTACTACTATTGAGAGATTTTCAATACATTTAAATTAAATTAAATTAAATTACGGTTAATTTGGTACATTTAATTCGGTTAATTTGACTATTTGACATTCTCCCTCAGAAGAGGTTGTGGATGTCATCTGAATGGGTTCAACCCTCAGGCTTGGTTACAAGCCTCTTAGTAGCAACAAAATTGTCATTACATGCATTATAGTTTTTTAGATTTAGAATTACTAATGTCTCTTATATTCACAGTCACTGAGACTTCTGCAAGGCAGCAGTAGTTATCTGGGATTGAGACACAGTTTTTTTTTTTTTTTTACAAAAGATTCATTTGAGATTTAATTAAACTTTCCACAACATCAAATCAAAATACATTCTAATTCTGTTTTGCCCAACCTCACTTTGACATACAAAAGATTCTAGTGAGAATTTAATTATCTTTTCAGTTTATCCAATCATAATTTCTCTTAACTTCTTTGCACATAAATGTTTCCTTTTCAAATGTTGCAAAGTTATAGCTGTAAAGCCAATAGACAATAGTTACAGGAAATTATCAATATAAGAATTTAGGTTGCAATTTAAAGCCCTCTTTTGAGCACCAGAATAAAATTTGGATGATGTAATTCCAATTTTAATTTTGGTTCAAGAGCTTTCATTCCTCATCTACTCATTCATGTGGTTTCGTCTAATTCTTAAGCCCCACCGGATTTCTGCAGTCTCCGGTCTAAAATTAGCATTTCGACTCTTTCAACAAAAGTATGTCTATATGGGGTGCATCTAAGCTTTCCCTCAACATTTATAAAAAGGCAAATAAGAATCGACTTACCGCAGCAGCTGAAGAAAAGGAAGGAGAAGCTCAAACCTCTTTCTGGAGTACATTTGAATTATGCGCTGAAAAGACCCTCGCTAACAGGAGATGGGAGATCACGGAGTGACAGTCACCAACTGTAAGAATCCACCCACCGGCCCAAAAAGCGGAATCCAGCGGCCTGGTCAAAGGTTTAATGCGTATTCGGTCTTTTATATGCGCTTCTGAATTTATCAGGATTTAGTTTGAATTTTAGTCTAGCTCCGTGTTTAATCTGACTCCAGTTTTACGTGATCATTAAATTTGGGCAATATTTCTATCAAAAGCTGATCACAGATATCGATTGTTTATTAATTTAGATATTTGAGTATTCTGAAAATCCCATACTTTCAATTATTCGTTCACTGCAGACCGGTATTGTATCGCTTTAGAAGTAACATTTCGGCTGATTGAATGCTCTTCCCGGACACAAACTCGTCAGTCTGATCTTAAACATTGGATGCAGGGTAAATATCTACCTTTAAGCCGGTCGCACCCTGCTTACTCGTACAAAAAGCATAGATTTTATATATTTACGAAAACTGCAACTTATTTAAGACAGTGATAGTCAGAAATCGAAATGGACTCAATTGATGTGCCTCATGCTCCATCTATTAAACCTTTCGTATGAACTCCCCTGAACACAGATTTGAGGTAATACCTTCTCTTTAATCTACTAGTAATAATGAATTAAGAATAATGCAGAATAAATCAAATATAACAATTATCAGTCAGGTAAAATTGTATCATGTCAATTACATAATGAAAATAATTAGAAGCCAATTTAGAAAGGATAGTGTAATTGTAAATCACATTGTAGTTGTGTTGCAACTTTGCTTCTGCACAAAGACACTGTAGCCATATTGGGAACGGCCAAGTGATCCATGCAGGAGGCACACAAATTTAACAGTCACACATGTAACAGTTATCCTAATTTAAGACACATGGTCTAAAATGCAAAGCACTCAGGTGTTTTAGAGAATAAACTTAACTAGCCAATGTGTACATGTAGTAGCACAAACAACTATACAGTGTGCTCTGTAGGCACAATGTGTTTAACACAATTACATAATAGTATACCTGACTTCAGGAAGATACATAGTATGGAACATATGAAATACACTCCACACTACGGGCTTAAAGTACAAAATCGCGCAGTAGTGTTTTGTCACTTCCCTTAAATACTCAGACCAGACAACAAAGAAATCTTCAAATCAGTTGTAAAAACATAAAAGACCTTTTGGTTATTTAGGTTCCCGTGATCACATCAGGGTAACATCTGGCTGGAGATAAACATTTTCAAAGACCCCTAAAGGGGGACACACCCCCTTCACAGCAGAACACAATTCTACAAAAGTTTTCAATCTCTCTTATAATACAAGTGACTACTGTGAAATTGAGACCAATTTACCAATCGCACAAAGACCTTTAAAATGATACCAAACATGAAAAGTTTACAATCATGAATCCTGAAGATATAGTAAATGTTTTTTCTGAGCGTAACAACTTTTAGTTGCCTGGACCATGTGCCCTGGGGGGAAGGATGGGTGAAGGTTTCTTCTAGATCTTCCTATCTGTTTGTTTGGCTCCACGAGGAGATCAAAGCCCATTGTTTTGGTGCATCTGCATTTGCATTGCGAGAGTTCCTGAAAATCTGGCTTCACAAAGAATTCATTTCATAAGGAAATAATTTCACTCCTTACAAAGGTATCAACCAAAGTTTCATGATGGAGTTCATCTCACATGACAATGTCGCATGATGTTAATCAGTGTACAAAGAGAAACAGTACGGGGCGTGTCTAAGCTCTGCAACAGCATCTCATTGGAAGATCGCGTTGTGGGATGGACCAAATCCTCTTGGATAAAACCACAATGCCTGAACTAATTCAGCGCACGCTTCCTTCTTCGCCATGGCTTGAACTACCTACTCCAACGCTGCTAGCGTTCTTGTCATCCAGAACTCAAAACCACTCTGTAGAAACTTTGTGACTGCCAAGAATCTTCGAAGTCCTAGCGAATCTCCAACTCTTCCGAACCCCCGCTTTCCAGTGCAAATGCAAGTAAAACAAACAAACTTAATTTCTTGCTGAAATAAGTGCAGATTGATCTTAAGCAGTAAAGATAAGACACATGCTTTTGTGATTTTCTTGGTGCGATCCAATGAATAACTTACTCCTGGGACTTCATACATATTCCGTTATCATCCTCTTAAGTAACTGCGTGTGTGTGTATGTATGTGTGTATGTCCATTTGGTTTTAGATCCATGTAATAGAGTAGCTCAATAAATTCTTGTTTCATTTATAAAGTAGTATTGTCTTGTGTGGTGTATTTTATGATTAAACTTTGCCCAGATCCTATGCTACCTAGCTCGTAGTTTATAAATTATCATTCTGTTTGTATTCTCATTAAGCCATGAAGCAACATAAACAGAATTGAAAGGATATACTGAATTTTACGTTCGCTGGACGAACCATTGATGAAGTATAATCTAATTAAACTTGGAATCAGTTCAATAAAAGCAATTTGAATCTTTAGATTCAATTCTTCTTCTTCAAAAAAAGGCTTAATCCATACAAGATCAAGGCTGGGAAAATGCTTGCTTTGTTTAAATTGTCTCCACCTCTATGTATCCCTCCCTCTTGAAATGTATATAAACTCCAAAGTATCACTGCTTTGGTTAAACTTTTGATGACTGTAGCGCTAAGCAGAGGGTTCTCAATAAAGAATTCTGCTGAAGATTACCCAAGAGTCTCCTGGTCTTCGCTTCTGAGTTTCCAACATTTAGTACAAATATGTCTTCAGTGTCACTTACCTGACATGTGAACTTGACATAACTTACACTTAACTTAAATATCCACATTTCTACGGACATATAATTTACAAAACACTTCTAAATATCCACTCAAAAATATTGAGTATGCTGTACGATTTTGTTGATAAATTTAGTCTAAAAAATAACATTTATAATGGCACTTAAGATGGCGCTGCTGTTTCTCAAGTGAATACACTCAGGCTTGTGCACGTGCAGAATGATCTCTGTATTGGCCCTTCATTTAATATTTTTTAAATATATTTGTGCAGACTTAATATAATTTGTCTTCTCAACTAAGCCCAAGCAAAAAATTAGTTCAACTTTACATATTTTTGCCCTTCCAACATTTTATTTGGAAGTGTTTTTTTTTTTTTTTTTTTACAGTGCATTGAGTGACGACATTCTGTCATGTATCTCTTCACCATGGTAAGCAGGGAGGGGACCAGTGCATATTACAGTGTCTGACGTTGTACTTGCAAGTTCACACCTCTTTAAATGTTATTTTTACTGATCTCCGACTGGCAAAGTTGAACATCATTAGCACCACTGTGAATAACAATCTTAATGAATTTACATTTAGCATTAGCCAATACTTTTCAATTTGTCGAGATTTCAGGCGTTCTGGCTGGTATGGTAAACATTGGACCATGGTGGCTCGTGTCTATTTTCATTTAACATACAATAGAATCGCCAACAAATAGGGCACTTTCAATGTTTTGATTGAAACGGATTATTTTCTCCCACAAATATGCTGCTTCACAGTCACCAAAATTATTCTGGAGACAAGCTCAGATGCCTTGGTTCAAATGTGACAACTATTAAAGATTCTTAGAATGATAATATGTTGCATAGGCATCAACATATAATATACACTAATTTAGATCATCAAAATACGAATTCATAGACATCAAACATGGTATAGGCAAGGTTATAATAACTAGCAATTCTATCATAATGCATGCATAAAAGAGTATATAATACAAACAACAATATACAAGAACAGTAATAATACACACAATGACCTGAGGATAAGTGTAGTCATTCATAGAAAGGTTTGGCTATGCATTAATAGGGAAGAGTCCATTTTTATGGGCATTATGCATCTTTCCTATGGGCAAATGGAGTGAGAGTTGCTCTGCCCGCATTACTTTGAGCAATAAAACCAGTGTTATCAGATGATTTGTCTTTGCTTGCCATGTTTTGCCTTTTAGGGATGTTAGTTACTCTTCTAGGATGTTGTCCACAGAACTCTAACACATAGTTTCCTTTTTGGGTGAGGGGATTACTCATGAAATATAATAAATAATTGTGTCTGACTGGTCAAAACAAACAGTGAAATATTTAGAATTAATTATAACTGGTTATAATTAACTATACATATTCAGATCAGATCTCAGAATTAACTGTAGCAGAATCAATACTACAATTATTTAATCTGTTCATCCAACAAGCAGACAGTATAATAATTTATAAATTCTAAGAAAGATTATCTTCCTCACCAAAAAAGAATAGCACTGTTACTTTATACAGTACTAGCAGTAACTTAGCATGTAGGCAAGATCAACATTTCAGTTACTTTGAACTGTGAAATAGAGGCAATTAATCGTGAATATAAGGGATTTAATACATGAAACTACAGCTAAAACTAAAACACAACACATACATAAAGGAAGAAAGTAAGGAAAGAGAGAGACAAACAATAGAATGTCAATTAACCACTAACCAATGAGGATCATCAGAGTATTATAGGGTCTGTCTCAGAGGGTATGAGCAATTATTGGTCTAGGTAAGGGTCTTTTATTTCTGGTCTGACCAATTCAGAGGTGCAAATTTTGAGAGGGATTTATTTTTTATTTTTTGCCTCACAGACACCTTTATTTGCATGTTTATGGTGGTCTGATAGATTTGTACAATATTAAGCCAAAGTATGGTGAAAAGAGTATGGTATGGTAACACTATACACCATAACATACTATAAACCCCCCCCCCCCATATCAGTATTGTGAATTATTTTTGCAATGATAATTGTGTAGTTAAAAATCTGATATTGTGATAGCCCAATCTACCAAAACACCGAGGCTTTCAGTAATGAATTTTATTAAAAAAAAAAAAAAAAAAGAACTATAATAATAAAAATAATAACAGGGATGCAAATATAACTACATATATAATTGATTCTGGAGCCTTTTCTTGCCATCAAAATATAACAACTTAATAAAAAACAGTAAACAACTTACTAATAGTAATAGTAATAATAATAATAATAATAACAACATCAACGATGATGATGATGATTATTCCAGACATCTTCGTTCTAATTCCAACACAAAACTCCATCATTAATTACATGATCATTCAAATAAGAAAATAACAGGTCAGATCAACATAAAGCATAAAAGGAACATTTTAGAATTCATTGGCTATGTCATTTGAAATCTTTGTTTTTCTTACAATATTTCTGTTGAAGTAATTATCGCTCAGACTGTCAGTCATCAAAGCGGATGTGCTTACTTGCTTCGGTGGCCCGAGCGATGATGATTTTCTCAGCTTTAGAAATGAGCTATGAAAAACAATGACAAATATTCTGTGATATTGATAAAACTACAAATCTATTTAACGTTGACTGCCTTTAAAGGCTGTTGAGTGAGGTTTAGGTTACCTTTTCTGTTCCACGCTTTTTTTCTCTAGGACTGTTTAGCTTTGCTTGTCGGTCCACCAAAATCTTCTGCCAGTACCTCTGCTCATGGTCACCTTTTTATCCATTAATACATGATTTAATTGGCCATATCTTAAAAAAATTAAATAAAATGATAGTTTTTGATTTATATTCAGAGAAAATGATCCTTCTAACCTGAGAGGAGTTCAACGTTCCAGTTGTATTTTTTCTGAAGTTCTGATCGGGCTGTGATAACTGTCTGTGCACCTTCAGGACTCTTGAATCGAATGTAACCTTCTTTATCTCCATCAAGAATGTCCACATAAGCCACAGCGGACATCTCAGACAGTGAATCCTGTGCATATGAAAAGAAACAGTTCTTAAAAATGGCTTATTGTTTGATGTAATACCTAATGATGATACCCAAAATAGCTTTAACAATCAATTTAACCAGTTTGTTAGTATATACCTTGATGCACCTCTTGCTTGGCAGGGGCTGGCTACAGCTAATCTTGACAATGACTCCACTCGCAAACTCAGGGCCAGAAGGGGGCTCTTTCTTAGCTGTATCCTTACAAGCTTTGATAAGAAAGAAAGAAAGAAAGAACGAAAGAAAGAAAGAAAGAAAGAAAGAAAGAAAGAAAGAAAGAAAGAAACAGGTATTTAAATAGTAAGATTTATTAACAGGCAAGATGTTGTCCCAACAGAAGATACTTACAAGTGTTCTCATTCTCTTTAGTCTGCATGATGTCATACTTCACTGACTTCTGGTTGATCTGAGCCACTGACTGCTTCAGATGGGCCATACAGTGCTTCTGCAGTGTCAGGTACTCCTGCTTCAGGTTCAACCACTCTTTCCTGAGAGTTGAAATCCACTTCATTCAACATCTCATACAATACACAATTATTTAAGGACCTTGACTTAAAAAAAAAAAAAAGATACACAACATTGCTCACTTTGAGAGGACTCTGAGTGGGATGACCTCCTCCCCTATTTTCAATCTCTCCTTGAGCTTCTTCTTTCTTTTCCTCTTGGCCTTCAAAACAGAATTGTCTTTTTTCTCAGAGTCCAACTGTTCTTCATACTTCCTCTCAGTTGGTAAATCTATGCGATAAAATAACAAATTACAAGTAAATAACAGCAACACATTTAAGGTCATTTCACCTTGAAGAGTGAACAGTCGCAGGAAAATACATTTTTGCATGAGTGCAAATTTAGACAGTTAGTGGCACTAGAGGTTTTAGGAAACCATAGGTTGGAAACTATAGTCTATGGGCTGCCAGAGACATAAGTGCAGAAACAGCAGTAGAAGCAGCAAGGATAAAATCTTCAGTTCTGCCCCTTAATAACAAGAGACCAACAACAATAGGTGCCTATGCATCTTTAGTGCCTGGTCCCTAAATATAGCTGCAATTATCGGGGGCCAACAATTCTAAATGCAAAATGCTGATTGAATGTTGTTCGGTAGATGAAGATATGACATTGTAAGGGGATGATTACAATGACACATGACTGCATAGCTGTTAATTTTAATCTTAACCAAAATGTAGACATTTAAAGGGTCATGAAACCCCATTTCAGCACTGGTTAGTTCTCACCACAGTTTTAAAAAATGCTAAAAAAGTGGGCCTGGTGTGCAGCGGAGTGGAGGGAAAGAGGGGAGACAGACAACTTTGGGTTCAGACACACACACACACACACACACACAGACACACACACACATACATATACATTTTTTTTTTTTCTTTTTTATTCAAAATATCCACAAACTTGTTAACTAACCTACATCATGAACTATATGATACAGCCTATTCTGATTGTCAAATGTGTGTAAATTCATTTGTTTTGTCGTTTAAACAACCTTAATGACCAGTTAGTTGATCTATAATACATACTGTTGCACCTCTTATAACTTTTAAGGCTTATTCTGCAGCATTTATATAAGCCTTTTGACGGATCGTGTCATGGAGCTGTAAAAATGGTTATACTCACTAAGTGAACGAATCGTATTTGCGCTGAACTCTTATTACAAAGCAAAAACAAACACTCTCCTCCGATCCATGAACTTTTCTCTCGGTTAATGTATGCGGTCTCACAGTCTGAAGCGTCTGTCATAGCAAATCAACACATCCTGTTGTGAATAATTAAGCAAAGCATTTTCTCAAAGGAAAACATGCAGTCTCATGAATAATTTAACAGACACCAGCGTCATCGATGTACTATAGTCCTTTGCCACGTCACAAATTGTGACGTCAACACGAAGTAGATTTTAAACCCGGAAGATGAAAATAGCTCAAAAAAGCTTAAAATTAACCAGTTTTCTCCAACAGTTAAAATTATCGAATGCTAACACTGTCTTCTATGATGTGCAACACAAACAATTCTGATAAAATGTCAGAAAAGGATCCTTTAACTCAAAATGCTGTCAAGCATAGATGAATACAACAAAGTTACTAATAAAGTCAGTAATAAAGCAAGAACAACTACACAAATGACATGCATAGATTAATACAACAAAGTTACTAATAAAGTCAGTAACACTAGTATCCAGGTGCAGAAATGTAATAATTGTAAAATAACACAATAGTGCTCTTCACTGCAGACAGTAAAATATAGCAGACAGAAGCAAGTATTTATAGGCTGCTGTCTCTTTAAGACCAAATGCACGCATCTAATATACTGACATCTTTCTCAGCTGTTTCATTTCACTTAAGACATAACCGACTGTGTTTACCAGAATACTTGCCAAAATGGGTATTTTTATGGGCGATTACACTCGGTCACATGACACACAAGAGTAAAGAGGTGTGTTATTGGTATTACAGACCTCAACTTCTCATTTTTTTTTATGATATTTAAAATTTTCTGCTGGCCCTTGAACATGACAATTATGAAACTTACTGTGTTTTCTAAGATTGATGACTTCTACATACGTAAAAAATTATGAAGCGTTAGATTAAAGAATTCAAAAGATATAGGAAAATAACTGTTGTATTTTTTAATGTTACTTTAATAAATTGCTATGGCCACACTGTTCAAGGTATCCTAAACCTGTTCGCAATCTAACATCTTCAGTATATTGGCATCATGTTGACAAAGTTTGGTGTGAACTACTTGTCTCTTCTTGGAGGAATATGAATTAGGCTACGTCCGCACGAAGCTGGAGCTTATCCCAATCCGATCCTTTTTTTTTGTCGTCTCAAGAAATATCCGCGTCCACACAAACCATAAAACGATGTAGTATACATGCCAGACCAGCATGTGGCGCTGTAATTCTGCCACAGAGATACACTAAAAATGGAGAAGAAGACATGGACTATGCGCATAAACCTTGCACTTGGCACACAAACAAACATGGAACAATACATTTATTAATCTGTGTTAATGTTAGTTAATAAAAAGACAATCATTCAGTGTGTGTTCATGTTTTTGTTGCTGTTATGTGACGTAGAGGTGTCTGACTAGGGGGGAGACGTGGGCTGATGACGTCATCGTTTCAGAAAATATACAGATTTGCTGTCCACACGAAAACACAAAGACGGCGTTTTCAGATTTATCCACTCTGGGACCCGGTTTCAAAAAATAGCAGTTTCACGAAAACGCCGGATCCGTGTGGACGAAACGCCTATCTGATAAAAAATTTGTGCGTATTCACAGAAATGCGTCTCCGTGTGGACGGGGCCTTAATTTATAGGCTGAATTCACATTAAAAATCAAAATAGCCGACTTCTTGTTGGTCGTAGCTAATGACTGTAAATTAGAAAGTTGTCCGGCTTGATAAGAACAATATATGTACCGAGTTTGGTGTGTAAAACTAACCCCCCCCCACTTTTGACAAAAGGTGGCGCTATATAGTGCCTACTCCATGCCCTTTTATGAGCTTTTGACATTGTCTATCTATCATTAATACTGATATGTGTTTTGAGTTTCATGTAATTCTGAGCATGTTATCAGCCTCAAAAGCACCAGAACAGAATATTCAAGTTTGACACGTTGCCATGGGAACACTATATTAGATATCAATATCCCCACAACAGATTTACATCGGCCGGGTTTTGTCATTATTCTGATGAAGTTTGAAGCAAATCAAGTAAAAATAAGATGCTGAATTCAAAGCGTTTTGAAAATGATTCACTTCCTGCTGCCAGTTGGTGGCGCTATAACTTTGACTCCTAATAGTCACATATATATGATCGGCATCATACAATGAACAAACCAATTAAGTTTGATCAAAATCAAGGAATGTATGTGGATGTTATTAGACATTTCCTGCTTGTCATTTTTTGCCCTAATTTCAACGCCTCGCCACGGGCAAACCGTTCGAGATATCAAAAATCCCCTGGAAATTTTTCATCCCCAATGTCCTGATGGCCGCAGGTTCCAATGTGTGTGCCAATTTTCAAGAGTTTTTGAGTATGTTAAGGCCACCAAAAACCCCCGGAAGGTTTAAAAAAAAAAATAATAATAATAATAAGAATAATCCTTAGGGCAGGGATAGGGAACTCCGGTCCTGGAGGGCCACTGTCCTGCAGAGTTTAGCTCCAACCCTAATTAAACACACCTGAACAAGGCAATCAGTGTTTTCGGGATTACTAGATAGATACAGGCAGGTGAGTTTTTATGAGGGCTGAAGCTAAACTCTGCAGGATAGTGGCCCTCCAGGACCGGAGTTGCCTATCCCTGCCTTAGGGGATCAATAGGGCCATGCGCCCATTGGCTCAGGCCCTAATAAACGGAGCAATTCCAAGAGGGTCCTTGCACCATTGGTGCTCGGGCCCTAATTTAAAAAAGGTGCATTGTTTGATTTTTATTAGACTGTATAATTTCAAAATCTGAAGCAAAAACAGAATAACCTGACTCAGGGTTTCCCACACATTGATATATTTTTGGCGGGCCGCCACAATATCAAAACTGACCGCCACAAATAGATTTTCCAAAAGGCTTTGAATTCAATGAATAAACATGAGCACTGCACGTTTCAAAATCAAAAAACAATGTGGGTGTTTTTATATCACTGTATTTCATTAGGAAACCGACTGTATTTAGAAAGATTTCGATTTCATTTTCATTTCATTTTGCATGTAATGCTTGATAAGGCAGCGTTTGTGAGCTCAGCGCTGCTTCGCAGCCGTTACCTGTATCTCTCCCGCTCTTAAAGCGCCTCCTGCTGGCAGAAAATGAATTTGCATATATATGTATATATGGGGGCGGGGGAGTGCCGCCACAAATAGAGTGTAAGGCTGTGGGAAACACTGTGACTTTAGCTTTGTGAAATTATGCTACATAAAACATCTGTATGAAAAAGAAACAGGTGGGCTGAATGAGACACAGATTCTCTCTCTGACAGGCGGGGCTTCTGCTACAGTAATACAGTGTTTCCTTGGTTACCACTGTAAACACAGCAGCGCATATTAAAACTAATTTAAATGCATCGTACGGACATAAAATTAAAAGAAAACACCATTTATGAAAAGTCAGTTCCGTTCCCCTCAGAGACACATTCATATAAAATGCAATGTTTGGATTTTCTTCCTATATTTCGCACATTGTGAACACTGCACAGAACATCTTGTTCTTCCTGCTGCAGTATTTTCTCAGAATCTCTGGCCTCTGTTAACAGCCGTTTACAGACTAATTATAATAATAACGTAATATTTCCATACAAATGGCCATTGGGAAAATTATTGCACTGCAGTTTGTGTGCAAGCATGGAACAAAAAATAGTCTGAAATAGTGCTGGGCGGTATACCGGTTTACACCGAAAAGCGGTGTATATTTTCGTTACGATATTAATTTTTAATATACCGCCATACCGATGTATTCAATTACTCAACGTTCAGAACGTTATGCTGCGCCGCGGGCCGCGGCACACTGTTTCAGACGGACCCTTTACAATGTTGCACTTCTAAGCAGCGACAGTGGTAAACACAGTAGTGCTCTGGTGTTACGTTATAACGCCTGTTTCACACATACTCTGTCTGCAGTGCGTATGCGTTGCGTTTTTTTTTTTTACGCACCCATGTTAACAGATTCCAGCGTTCATACGGCACGAGGTTGCGGTCCATCAGTGCGTTCAAGGAGCGGTGCGTTTGCAGCAGTGCAGCGAACGTTTATGTATCGAGTCTATTTTTGCTGTGCTGCACGCGCTGAATTGTGAAAGCACATTGTTCGCGGGAAAAATTAACATGGATTTACACGGAAATGCAGTAATTTCACAATAAATGTATACTAATTAAAGCTGTTTCACACGCAACACATGGGTTTTTGAGCTAGGTTTAAAACAAGAAAAAGTTCACTTTTAGATAAACAAGGAAAACAATATATATATTCACTTTTATGGAGGCAGAAAAACAAAGTTCATTAAACCCGTGGGATTGCTTGTGATAAAGATTTAAATGCAAAAGGCACGAGACTGTTTCTGTCTGTGGTGTTTTAATTTGAAATATTTTAACAAGAAATGTAAGCTAATTATTGTGTTTAAATGTTTTGCCGCTTGCTTGAGCAGCATATTATACAAACCTAGAAGTAAAATGCATGAATAATGCGTTGTTTATATTTATTGAGTTTAAACTAATGTCTATAACTATGAAAGATTGTTACTGTTCTGTGATAAAAGACTCACAATGCTGAAAAAAAATAAATAAATAAATAAATAAAATATATGTGTGTGTGTGTGTGTGTGTGTGTGTTTTACATGATATGAAATCAAAACAATGAACAAATGTTGTGTTTGTGGACTAAACAGCCGCGGATCAGTAGCGGACTGCAAACGGAGTATGTGTGAAACAGGCGTTACAGGGAAGATGGATGCTGCAGAACTAGTAGAACATGACACAGAAGAACTTGTGCCAAAAAGAGGAGCCTGGTCTGTTGTTTGGAGGGTTTTTGGTTTCCAAAAATCCGACGTCGACCAAACAACCATTTTATGCAAGTGTTGTCGGGCTAAAAGCACGTCTTGGAATATCAACCAGGAGAAAATGCATTGTACACCTGATTATGCATGAGAAAAAAAAAACCCGTCATAAACCGGGAAACCGGCATAATTTAGAAAAAAAACGTGATATAATTTTTTGGTCAAACCGCCCAGCACTAGTCTGAAATAAAAGAAAAAAATATCTGGTAGATTGGTGCATCTGTACTTCAGTGTAGATTAATTATTGTTAACCTGGCAAAACATACCAATTTGATAAACTAACGGAATGCATAGTCGACATAAAAAACTGGATGACGAGTAATTTCTTAATGCTAAATTCTGAAAAACTGAGGTGGTAATTATTGGACTTAAAACCTCTGCATGTAATAACCTAGAACACGGACAAAGACTCATTGGCTGCTCTGTCAATTCTTCGTAATTAGTTAGGAACCTAGGTGTGCTATTTGATAGCAATCTTTCCTTTGAAAGCCACGTTTCTAGCATATGCAAAACTGCAATTTCCATCTGAAAAATATATCTAAATTATGACCTATGCTCAAATGTCAAATGCAGAAACGTTAATTCATCCGTTCATGACCTCAAGGTTAGATTATTGTAATGCTTTATTTGGTGGTCAACCC
Organism: Cyprinus carpio; assembly: GCF_018340385.1. Classification (NCBI taxonomy): domain Eukaryota; kingdom Metazoa; phylum Chordata; class Actinopteri; order Cypriniformes; family Cyprinidae; genus Cyprinus; species Cyprinus carpio. The sequence goes on from NC_056603.1 coordinate 33,826,854, forward strand.
TCTACGGACACCTTGGCAATTGAATCGCCATTGGCTAGTAAATTTTTTAGATTACTCGCCAGACTGAAATACACACACACACATATATATACTGTATATGTTTTTAAAATGGCACAGCTTTTTAAATACCTGAAATTACACTCTTAACATCAGTCAGTCAAGCATTATAATATTATACCTGGATAATCAAGTATTATTTAATGATAGAACTTTAGTAATTATAATTAAAACTTGGTAACCATGTATGAATGCATAGACATTTTAACTGAATTTAGGACTGCTGGTGGTGCTTTGTTGATCATTTAGTGTTTCTGTAAAAAAAAAAGGGGGGGGGGGTAATAATAAACAAAAATACCGATAATACAATAATAATAATAATAATAATAATAATAATAATAATTCTACTAATAAGAACATTAATGGATTCATGAATATTAATCAGGTTGTCTGCGTTTGGTCAAACTGATTTGCTCAATAGGTGAGCACCAGCCAATGAGATTGCCATTTGCGCATTAGTTCCGCCCACTACCGGAAAACCTGACAGTTCTTAAAAACTGAAAAAAATCCAAAGGAACTCCGTTATTTTTACAGGAAAATACATCAAAGAATATTGTTTACATGTAGCGCGTCAATTCTGCATGTATGTAAGACTCGCTCGCTCGCTCTCTCTCTCTCACTTTGCGCGTGTGAGAGAAAGTGACGGCGAGTCCTGTGCCTTCACACTAGATCTCACGGTACGTCAAACACAGGTGCGCTGCGCGGCCATTGAGATGAACTGAGAAATATCACAGATCACTTGACGAGAAAGAAACTCTGAAGCACTCAGTCAGAGTGTTCGGCGAGTGAAAATATATGTGTGCTAAACTTATACTTAGCCTCCAACTCACACACTGGCGAGTAAAATCTGAGAATTTATTAGCCATTGGCTAATATTAGACATAATTTAGTCGCCAGAGGGAAAATTTAGTCGCATATGCGAGTGATTTACTCGCAATGTAGAGGGTTGGTGGTTGTTCAGCACGCATACTCCAGCTGGTCCAAAATGCAGCAGCTTGAGTTCTCACTAGAACCAGTAAGTATGACCCCTATTTGCCCGGTTCTGTCAACATTGCACTGGCTCTGTATTAAACATTTTTTAGATTTTAAAATCTTGCTTATTACTTATAAAGCCCTGAGTGGTTTAGCACCTCAGTATTTGAACAAGCTCTTATTGCATTATAGTTGCCCACGTGCGCCGTGTTCTCAAAACTCTGGCAATTTGATAATGTCTAGAATATCAAAATGAACTGCAGGCGGCAGATCCTTTTCTTATTAAGTGCCCAAATTCTGGAATAACCTACCTAAGATTGTTCGGGAGGCATACACTCTGTCAGTTTAAATCTAGACTAAAGACCCATCTCTTTAACCTGGCTTACACATAACACACTAACACAATTCTAATATTCAAATCTGTTAAAGGATTTTTAGCCTGCATTAATTAGGACAACTGGAACCGGGAACACTTCCCATAGCACCTAATCTACTTGCTACATCATTAGAAGAATGGCATCTATGCTAATATTAGTATGTTTCTTTGTTAAACTTTCTATGAAGCCCGTATTTATAATACATTATACAGGTATTCTTAAGGCATTATAACAAATGCATAATGCATTATAAAAAACCTTGTAATATGTTGTATCATCTCATGAATAGTCATGGGCCGGTATGAGATTTGGACGGTATGACAACCTTAAGCAAAAATATCACGGTTTCACGGTATTGTTGTTACAGCTCTGAAATGTGTTATTTTAAAATGACTGGGTAAAAAAAATATAATATATTTTGTTTTTGAGCAACATACAGAATATTATAAACAGTAGAATTAGTTTATTATTTTCTTTGATTTGTTTCCTAAAAAGAAAAAAATAAAGACTGACATCTTTTTTAAACTAAATCTGTAATTACAGTTATTTAATTTTAGTTATATAATTCATATACATATTTATATCATTTTGTATAATTTAGTTATATAATAATAATCATACACCTAATTTGATTTAATAATAACCCAATCTGAAGCAAAAACAGAATGTTCTGACAAGCTTTGTGAAATTATACCATGTAAACTTTTCAGAAGACAGTCAGCTCCCCTCAGAAACACATTCATATAAACCCCCAAATCAATATTGAGGATTTTCTTCCAATAGTTTGTGCATCATAAACAGTGAGCGATCGTCCTACTACAGTATTTTTCGCTTTGGCGAAAACAGACTTCATATTTTCACATAAATGACATTTTGGAAAATGATTGCATTGCAACGCAGTTCGTGCAAGTCCAGAACAGAGAGTTGCAATAAAGCAAAAAACGGCCAATTGCCGATCGCGTAAAGGCCAAAGTATATTTCAACTGTCCACGCACCATCGGCATTACGTTATTTTCTTCATCAAGTAGGCTTGCGGACAGCCGCGCACCCAATGGTACTGCGCATGTGTCGAGCTCATCCATCCGCGCTCATCTGCGGTTGAGTATACTTTTGAAAGCGGACGCTGCTGTGCGCGAGATGGAAAGGAACGCTGAATGTGAAGTGTACCCGGGCCTTAAGTTTGGCCATCCTACACACGTGACTGACCGCTCACTCGCACCAGCAGGAGGAGGAGGGGTCAGTGTTACTCTCTACACAGCACTCAGCTTGAGGGATTCCTACTCTTTCAGTCTTTGAGGAGACATGGAAAACCGCATCCCGCAGGAACGCTATAATGGAAAATATTAGTGGTTTTGAAACCGTGACATTTTCAAATCGCGGTGTACCTTGAAACCAGTAATCAGCCCATGCCTACTCATGAATATTCACAAGAACAGTTTTAATATATTATAATATTTTATAATTATAATATATTTATATAATTATACCACTTATTTGTGGTTATAGCTTTTAAGAGTATGATGATTTATAACACAATGAACACATTGCGTCCACTTTTACAATGGATTATATTTCTCATTGTTATAATGTATTATAAGTCTCATATCTTGCCATTCTTCTTATGCTACTTTACTAAAAGACCACTTATAAGTAGTAGTAATAATAACAACAATAATAATAATAATAATAATAATAATAATAATAATAATAATAACAACAACAACAACATCAGCAGCCTTTAACTGAAAATTCAGTGTTTACTATTGTCATTTTGCATTACTGACAGACTATTTTGGAGTAACAAATTACACAAAAAATTTAAATATACATTGAAGTTCATAAAAAGTACAATTAATACACAACATGTCTAGTCTAGTCAAAGATTAGATGTAATATTAAGGAGTTATAATACAATAAACCCTAAAAATAACAATGAGCAAAAAAAAAAAAAAAAAAATCAGATGTACTAGCATTATAAAAAATTCTTGTCATATCTACAAGGTTCATACAGAAACTGCAAAATTAAATTCCAGGACTCTCAAATACTACTTTTTTGGTTTTCAAGGAATAAAATTAGAGATCTTATCAAACTATTTTGTTATCTTTCAAATACTAATAAAACTAAATGGCACAAATAAAGTGCAGCACAAAAAGCATGCAATGACTGTGGCAACTTTAACATTTGAAAGGACATTATGGCAAAGTTAACGCTTTCCTTATTAGGGCCCGAGCACCGATGGTGTGAGGACCCTCTTGTATCTGCTTTGTTTATTATTATTATTATTAGGGCCCGAGCACCGATGGTGTGAGGACCCTCTTGTATCTGCTTTGTTTATTCTTCTTCTTCTTCTTCTTCTTCTTCTTCTCCAAAATGAATCGCATTTTACAGGGCCTAAACATGCTCGAAAAGTCCTGAAACTTTGCACACGCGTCAGACCTGGTGAAAATTTACGTCTGATATAGGTTTCAGAAGAGGGTGTGGCAAAATGGCTCGACAGCGCCACCTATCGTAAAAAAATCAACAGCCCTCGAGCTGTGTTTCACGTACATGCACGAAAATTGGCACACATATGTAAAGCATCAGTACCTACAAAAAAGACTCTTGGAGCAATATCCGAAACCCAACAGGAAGTCGGTTATTTTTAATTTTATGAGCAAATTTTGCATCATTTTTGTCATTTGCATGCCTTGTATTTTAACGAACGCACTCCTCCTAAAGATTTTTTCAGATCAACACCAAATTTGGTATGCCTAATCTAAAGGCCTTTGCGATGTTAAATTGCGAAGATCTTGAGTTTTCGTTTGAAGGGCGTGTCCGTGGCGGCCTGACGAATTTCGATGATTCGCCATGAAAATGAAGTTGCTTTAACTCAGACATACAATGTCCAATCTGCCCCAAACTTCACATGTTTGATAAGACTCCTGACCTGAACAGATTGTTATGCCCATATTCAGTTATAGTCATAGTGCCACCTACTGGCAACAGGAAGTGACATATTTTACACTGTAACAAACTACCCCGAGAAATTTTATGACATCATTTTTTTTTTTTCAGTCACTCTATTCTAAAGGCCTGTGCGATGTTAAATTGTGAAGATCTTGAGTTTTCGTTAAAGGGCGTGTCCATGGCGCCGTGACAAAGTTCGATGTCTCGCCATGGGAATAAAAGTTATTGTAACTCAGGCATAAAATGTCCGATCTTGCCCAAACTTCACATGTTCGATAAGAGTCCTGGCCTGAACAAATCTGAAGGCCAATACTCCATCGGGTGTGGGCAAAATGCCTCGATAGCGCCACCTATACATTTTCAACAGAGTGCACCCTCGACCTACGTTTCACGTACATGTACAAAAATCGGTACACACATGTAACACACCAATACCTACAAAAAAGTCTCTTGGTACGAAATTCGAATCCCAACAGGAAGTCAGTTATTTTGAATTTTCTCTGCAAAATTTGTGTCGCTTTTTGCCATTTTCAGGGGTTGTACTTTAACGAACTCCTCCTAGAGATTTATTCAGATCAACACCAAACTTTGTCTGTGTAATCTAAAGGCCTTTGCGATGTTAAATTGCGAAGATCTTGAGGTTTCGTTTAAGGGCGTGTCTGTGGCGGCCTTACAAATTTCGATGTTTCGCCATGAGAAAGGAAGTTGCTATAACTCAGACATACAATGTCCAATCTGACCCAAACTTCACATGTTTGAGAAGACTCCTAACCTGAATATATCTACATGCCAATATTCAGATATCGCTATAGCGCCACCTGCTGGCAACAGGAAGTGACATGTTTTACGCCATAACAAACTACTCCTAGAAATTTTATGACATTTTATGATTTTTTTTTTCAGTCTAATCTAAAGGCCTTTGCGATGTTAAATTGTGAACATCTTGAGGTTTCATTAAATGGTGTGGCCATGGCGCCGTGACAAAGTTTGATGTCTCGCCATGGGAATAGAAGTTGTTGTAACTCAGGCATAAGATGTCCGATCTTCCCCAAACTTCACATGTTCGAAAAGAGTCTTGGCCTGAACACATCTGAAGGTCATTATTCCACTATAATCATAGCGCCACCTGCTGGCAACAGGAAATGGCTTGTTTTACACTAACTTAAACATGCAATGTCCAATCTGCACCAAACTTCAAATATTTGGAAAGAGTCATGTCCTGAAGATATCTAAAGGCCAATATTCAGTTATAATCATAGCGCCACCTGCTGTCAATAGGACACCTCATGCCTTATACTAACCTCAAACATTCCATGTTCAATCTGCACTAAATTTCATATGCTTGATAAAAGTGCTGGACTGAAGAAAATGTACATGCCGAAATCCAGTTATAGTCATAGCGCCACCAGCTGGCAGCTGGAAGATTGGCACATATAAATGACTTTGTCATATTTCTCATATATTTACCACATTAAACGCATATATCTCACCGTTCGCTGTTTTACAAAAGCCACCCGCTGGCGGTGAGCCCGGGTGCGAGGGCCCGTTCATCGCTGCTTGCAGCTTTAATTCTTAACTTCTTCTTATTCTTCTTCTTCTTCTTCTTCTCCAAAATGAATCGCATTTTTTGAGGGCCTAAACATGCTCGAAAAGTCCTGAAACTTTGCACACGCGTCAGACCTGGTGAAAATTTACGTCTGATATAGGTTTCAGAAGAGGGTGTGGCAAAATGGCTCGACAGCGCCACCTATCGTAAAAAAATCAACAGCCCTCCAGCTGTTTCACGTACATGCACGAAAATTGGCACACATATGTAAAGCATCAGTACCTACAAAAAAGACTCTTGGAGCAATATCCGAAACCCAACAGGAAGTCGGTTATTTTTAATTTTATGAGCAAATTTTGCATCATTTTTGTCATTTGCATGCCTTGTATTTTAACGAACTCCTCCTAGAGATTTTTTCAGATCAACACCAAATTTGGTATGCCTAATCTAAAGGCCTTTGCGACGTTAAATTGCGAAGATCTTGAGTTTTCGATGTAGGGCGTGTCCGTGGCGGCCTGACGAATTTCGATGATTCGCCATGAAAAATGAAGTTGCTATAAATCAGACATACAATGTCCAATCTGCCACAAACTTCACATGTTTGATAAGACTCCTGACCTGAACAGATTGATATGCCCATATTCAGTTATAGTCATAGCGCCACCTACTGGCAACAGGAAGTGACATATTTTACGCAGTAACAAACTACCCCGAGAAAATTTTATGACATAAATGTTTTTTTTTTCAGTCACACTATTCTAAAGGCCTGTGCGATGTTAAATTGTGAAGATCTTGAGTTTTCGTTAAAGGGCGTGTCCATGGCGCCGTGACAAAGTTCGATGTCTCGCCATTGGAATAAAAGTTATTGTAACTCAGGCATAAAATGTCCGATCTTGCCCAAACTTCACATGTTCGATAAGAGTCCTGGCCTGAACAAATCTGAAGGCCAATATTCCATAGGGTGTGGCAAAATGCCTAGATAGCGCCACCTATACATATTCAACGGAGTGCGCCTCGAGCTACGTTTCACGTACATGTACAAAAATCGGTACACACATGTAACACACCAATACCTACAAAAAAGTCTCTTGGTACGAAATTCGAAACCCAACAGGAAGTCAGTTATTTAGAATTTTCTCTGCAAAGTTTGTGTCGTTTTTGCCATTTTCAGGGGCTGTACTTTAACGAACTCCTCCTAGAGATTTATTCAGATCAACACCAAACTTTGTCAGTGTAATCTAAAGGCCTTTGCGATGTTAAATTGCGAAGATCTTGAGGTTTCGTTTAAGGGCGTGTCTGTGGCGGCCTTACAAATTTCGATGTTTCGCCATGAGAAAGGAAGTTGCTATAACTCAGACATACAATGTCCAATCAGCCCCAAACTTCACATGTTTGAGAAGACTCCTGACCTGAATATATCTACATGCCAATATTCAGATATCGCTATAGCGCCACCTGCTGGCAACAGGAAGTGACATGTTTTACGCCGTAACAAACTACTCCTATATATTTTATGACATTTTATAATTTTTTTTGGTCAGTCTAATCTAAAGGCCTTTGCGATGTTAAATTGTGAACATCTTGAGGTTTCATTGAAGGGTGTGGCCATGGCGCCGTGACAAAGTTCGATGTCTCGCCATTGGAATAGAAGTTGTTGTAACTCAGGCATAAGATGTCCGATCTTCCCCAAACTTCACATGTTCGAAAAGAGTCTTGGCCTGAACACATCTGAAGGTCATTATTCCACTATAATCATAGCGCCACCTGCTGACAACAGAAAATGGCTTATTTTACACTAACTTAAACATGCAATATCCAATCTGCACCAAACTTCAAATATTTGATAAGAGTCATGGCCTGAAGATATCTAAAGGCCAATGTTCAGTTATGATCATAGCGCCACCTGTTGGCAATAGGACGCAACATACTTTATACTAACTCAAACATTCCATGTTCAATCTGCCCTAAATTTCATATGCTTGATAAAAGTGCTGGACTGAAGAAATCTACATGACAAAATCCAGTTATAGTCACAGCGCCACCAGCTGGCAGCAGGAAGATTGGCACATATAAATGACTTTGGCATATTCCTCTTATATTTACCACATTAAACGCATATTTCTCACCATTCACTGTTTTACAAAAGCCACCCGGTGGTGGTGAGCCCGGGTGCGAGGGCCCATTCATCGCTGCTTGCAGCTTTAATTCAAACTGATTTTTTTTTTTTTTTTTTTTTTTCATGAATATGATCGACCTGAAGAATGAAAGCTGCATCATACACTTGGGAAATAATGAGCTATATCACCACTTATCAACACTAGGTTGTGTGACAAAACTCTTAGCCCATGAGATGAGACAAAATGCAGATACTTGGTTCACTAGAACGTGACAATATTTTAACCTGTTAACCCGCACCTGGACGCCGACACACAGAACACTCTTTGTTTGCAAGTGTCAATGTTAACGAATAGATTATATGAAATAGGACAAAATGAATCTTTACAAACTATATATCATTATAAAGGTCTAAGCCTTAAGCATCAACGACAGATCGCTGTTTTTCAATGGAAAGCTTATAAGGAATGTATTTGTTAAATTTGTGTAAGCAGTACACATCAAAACATGCATAAACAAAATGCAGTATGTACCAGATTCGTTATAATAGGAAGTCATAAACGCATCCAAACTTGTAAATCCCAGTTTAGTTAGAAAGGTACGTTTTCACTAAACGACATCTCATAGAGCACTTTTAGTCCAACGAAGCAATAGCATTGTAATATGGATGGTAATGGGAACAGTATTGTTTGTATCCGTTATGGAAAAACCTACGCTCAAAAAACTGCATCTTGGTAGTAAAAAATAGCATGGTTTTGCATACAGCGTCACAAACAGAATGAGACCATCCACTAAAAAAAAAAAAGTCAAAGATAAGCGGAATATTGTTTATTTGAATTCTGGCATTCTCTAGTGACGGCTTGTGACACGCGCTGTGAAGCACCTGTTATGTGATGGGGGCATAACTTAGCGATCAGCTTTTTGCACAAATAATTTTCTTCTTTTTTTTTTCTTCTTCAACATTTTTCATATATGCGTGTGTGTTTTGTGGGGAATGCGGCTGTATCTGCATGATTACCATCTCTATGACTGATAATCAGAGTGTGATAGACAGCTATCAGTGTGATATGAATCTATATGAATAGAGTTTGATTACTGAATACAGGTCCTTCTCAAAAAATTAGCATATTGTGAAAAAGTTCATTATTTTCCATAATGTAATGATAAAAATTTAACTTTCATATATTTTAGATTCATTGCACACCAACTGAAATATTTCAGGTCTTTTATTGTTTTAATACTGATGATTTTGGCATACAGCTCATGAAAACCCAAAATTCCTATCTCAAAAAATTAGCATATCATGAAAAGGTTCTCTAAACGAGCTATTAACCTAATCATCTGAATCAACTAATTAACTCTAAAACACCTGCAAAAGATTCCTGAGGCTTTTAAAAACTCCCAGCCTGGTTCATTACTCAAAACCGCAATCATGGGTAAGACTGCCGACCTGACTGCTGTCCAGAAGGCCATCATTGACACCCTCAAGCGAGAGGGTAAGACACAGAAAGAAATTTCTGAACGAATAGGCTGTTCCCAGAGTGCTGTATCAAGGCACCTCAGTGGGAAGTCTGTGGGAAGGAGAAAGTGTGGCAAAAAAACTGCTCAACGAGAAGAGGTGACCGGACCCTGAGGAAGATTGTGGAGAAGGACCGATTCCAGACCTTGGGGGACCTGCGGAAGCAGTGGACTGAGTCTGGAGTAGAAACATCCAGAGCCACCGTGCACAGGCGTGTGCTTTTGAACCAGAAACAGCGGCAGAAGCACCTGTCCTGGGCTACAGAGAAGCAGCACTGGACTGTTGCTCAGTGGTCCAAAGTACTTTTTTCGGATGAAAGCAAATTTTGCATGTCATTCGGAAATCAAGGTGCCAGAGTCTGGAGGAAGACTGGGGAGAAGGAAATGCCAAAATGCCTGAAGTCCAGTGTCAAGTACCCACAGTCAGTGATGGTCTGGGGTGCCATGTCAGCTGCTGGTGTTGGTCCACTGTGTTTTATCAAGGGCAGGGTCAATGCAGCTAGCTATCAGGAGATTTTGGAGCACTTCATGCTTCCATCTGCTGAAAAGCTTTATGGAGATGAAGATTTCGTTTTTCAGCACGACCTGGCACCTGCTCACAGTGCCAAAACCACTGGTAAATGGTTTTCTGACCATGGTATTACTGTGCTCAATTGGCCTGCCAACTCTCCTGACCAGAACCCCATAGAGAATCTGTGGGATATTGTGATGAGAAAGTTGAGAGACGCAAGACCCAACACTCTGGATGAGCTTAAGGCCGCTATCGAAGCATCCTGGGCCTCCATAACACCTCAGCAGTGCCACAGGCTGATTGCCTCCATGCCACGCCGCATTGAAGCAGTCATTTCTGCAAAAGGATTCCCGACCAAGTATTGAGTGCATAACTGAACATAATTATTTGAAGGTTGACTTTTTAGGGCCCGAGCACCGATGGTGTGAGGACCCTATTGTATCTGCTTTGTTTATTAGAAGGTGTGAACTGCAGTGCGAGGACCCTCTTGGAATTGCTCCGTTTATTAGGGCCCTAGCACCGATGGTGTGAGGACCCTATTGTATCTGCTTTGTTTATTAGGGCCCGAGCACCGATGGTGTGAGGACCCTCTTGTATCTGCTTCGTTTATTATTAGGGCCCGAGCACCGATGGTGCGAGGACCCTCTTGGAATTGCTCTGTTTATTATTATTAGGGCCCGAGCACCGATGGTGTGAGGACCCTCTTGTATCTGCTTTGTTTCTTCTTTCTTCTTTTCTTCTTCTTCTTCTTCTTCTTCTTCTTCTCTTCTCCAAAATTGAATCGCATTTTTGAAGGCCTAAACATGCTCGAAAAGTCCTGAAACTTTGCACACGCGTCAGACCTGGTGAAAATTTACGTCTGATATAGGTTTCAGAAGAGGGTGTGGCAAAATGGCTCGACAGCGCCACCTATCGTAAAAAAAATCAACAGCCCTCGAGCTGTGTTTCACGTACATGCACGAAAATTGGCACACATATGTAAAGCATCAGTACCTACAAAAAAGACTCTTGGAGCAATATCCGAAACCCAACAGGAAGTCGGTTATTTTTAATTTTATGAGCAAATTTTGCATCATTTTTGTCATTTGCATGCCTTGTATTTTAACGAACTCCTCCTAGAGATTTATTCAGATCAACACCAAATTTGGTATGCCTAATCTAAAGGCCTTTGCGATGTTAAATTGCGAAGATCTTGAGTTTTCGTTGAAGGGGGTGTCCGTGGCGGCCTGACGAATTTCGATGATTCGCCATGAAAAATGAAGTTGCTATAACTCAGACATACAATGTCCAATCTGCCACAAACTTCACATGTTTGATAAGACTCTGCTGACCTGAACAGATTGATATGCCCATATTCAGTTATAGCCATAGCGCCACCTACTGGCAACAGGAAGTGACACATTTTACACTGTAACAAACTACCCCCGAGAAATTTTATGACATAATTTTTTTTTTTTCAGTCACTCTATTCTAAAGGCCTGTGCGATGATAAATTGTGAAGATCTTGAGTTTTCGTTAAAGGGCGTGTCCATGGCTCCATCACAAAGTTCGATGTCTCGCCATGGGAATAAAAGTTATTGTAACTCAGTCATAAAAAATGTCCGATCTTCCCCAACTTCACATGTTTGATAAGAGTCCTGGCCTGAACAAATCTGAAGGCCAATATTCCATCGGGTGTGGGCAAAATGCCTCGATAGCGCCACCTATACATTTTCAACGGAGTGCGCCTCGAGCTACGTTTCACGTACATGTACAAAAAAAATCGGTACACACATGTAACACACCCAATACCTACAAAAAAGTCTCTTGGTACGAAATTCGAATCCCAACAGGAAGTCAGTTATTTTGAATTTTCTCTGCAAAATTTGTGTCGTTTTTGCCATTTTCAGGGGTTGTACTTTAACGAACTCCTCCTAGAGATTTATTCAGATCAACACCAAACTTTGTCTGTGTAATCTAAAGGCCTTTGCGATGTTAAATTGCGAAGATCTTGAGGTTTCGTTTAAGGGCGTGTCTGTGGCGGCCTTACAAATTTCGATGTTTCGCCATTAGAAAGGAAGTTGCTATAACTCAGACATACAATGTCCAATCTGCCCCAAACTTCACATGTTTGAGAAGACTCCTGACCTGAATATATCTACGTGCCAATATTCAGATATCGCTATATCGCCACCTGCTGGCAACAGGAAGTGACATGTTTTACGCTGTAACAAACTACTCCTAGATATTTTATGACATTTTATAATCTTTTTTTGGTCAGTCTAATCTAAAGGCCTTTGCGATGTTAAATTGTGAACATCTTGGGGTTTCATTAAAGGGTGTGGCCATGGCGCAGTGACAAAGTTTGATGTCTCGCCATGGGAATAGAAGTTATTGTAACTCAGGCATAAGATGTCCGATCTTCCCCAAACCTTCACATGTTCGAAAAGAGTCTTGGCCTGAACACATCTGAAGGTCAATATTCCACTATAATCATAGCGCCACCTGCTGGCAACAGGAAATTGCTTGTTTTTACACTAACTTAAACATGCAATGTCCAATCTGCACCAAACTTCAAATATTTGATAAAGAGTCATGGCCTGAAGATATCTAAAGGCCAATGTTCAGTTATAATCATAGCGCCACCTGTTGGCAATAGGACACGTCATGCTTTATACTAACTCAAACATTCCATGTTCAATCTGCACTAAATTTCATATGCTTGATAAAAGTGCTGGACTGAAGAAATCTACATGCCAAAATCCAGTTATAGTCATAGCGCCACCAGCTGGCAGCAGGAAGATTGTCACATATAAATGACTTTGACATATTCCTCTTATATTTACCACATTAAACGCATATTTCTCGGCGTTCGCTGTTTTACTAAAGCCCCCCCGGTGGTGGTGAGCCCGGGTGCGAGGGCCGAGGGCCTTGCGTTCATCGCTGCTTGCAGCTTTAATTATTATTATTATTATTCTTCTTCTCCAAAATGAATCGCATTTGGAGAGGGCCTAAACATGCTCGAAAAGTCATGAAACTTTGCACACACACTCAGAACTGGCGAAAATTTACGTCTGATATATGGGTTTCAGAAGTGGGGTGTGGCAAAATGGCTCGACAGCGCCACCTATACACATTCAAAACAGTGTGCGCCTCGAGCTGTGTTTCACGTACATGTATGAAAATCGGTGCACACACATGTAACTCATCAATACCTACAAAAAAGTCTCCTGGAGCAAAATCCGAAAACCAACAGGAAGTCGGTTATTTTTAATTTTATGAGCAAAATTTTGTAGTAGTTTTTGCCATTTTCACGCGTTGTATTTTAACGAACTCCTCCTAGAGATTTATTCAGATCAACACCAAACTTGGTATGCCTAATCTAAAGGCCTTTGCGATGTTAAATTGCGAAGATCTTGAGTTTTCGTTGAAGGGCGTGTCCGTGGCGGCCTGACGAATTTCGATGATTCGCCATGAAGAAAGGAGTTGCTATAACTCAGACATACAATGTCCAATCTGCCCCAAACTTCACATGTTGGATAAGACTCCGGACCTGAACAGATCTACATGCCCATATTCAGTCATTGTCATAGCGCCACCTATTGGCAACAGGAAGTGACATATTTTACGCTGTGACAAACTACTCTAAGAAATTGGATGACAACAAATATTTTTTTTCAGTCAGTCTAATCTAAAGGTCTGTGTGATGTTAAATTGTGAAGATCTTGAGTTTTCGTTTAAAGGGTGTGTCCGTGGCGGCCTGACAAATTTCGATGATTCGCCATGAAAAAAGGAAGTTGCTATAACTCAGACATTCAGTGTCCAATCTGCCCCAAACTTCACATGTTGGATAAGACTCCGACCTGAACAGATCTACATGCCCATATTCAGTCATTGTCATAGCGCCACCTGCTGGCAACAGGAAGTGTCATGTTTTACGCTGTAACAAAAACTACTCCTAAAACTTTTATGACATCAACATTTTATTTCGGTCAATCTAATCTAAAGGCCTTTGAGATGGTAAATTGTGAAGATCTTGAGTTTTCGTTAAAGGGCGTGTCCATGGCGCCATTAAAAGTTTGATGTCTCGCCATGGGAATAAAAGTTGTTGTAACTCAGGCATAAAACGTCCGATCTTCCTTAAACTTCATATGTTTAATAAGAGTCCTGGCCTGAACACAGCCGAAGGCCAATATTCCATTGGTTGACCAAAAAATACAAAAAAGCCCACACCTACAAAAACATCAACTTAGTGATCTACAATCTACTCTTCAAATACATGTACAAAAATCCCAACAAACATGCATTGTACTTGAACTAACTTCTATATATTCTTGGTAGTATGAATTCCAATCCCAACAGGAAGTCAGTTATTTTGAATTTTCTCTGCAAAAATTTGTGTCATTTTTGCCATTTTCAGGGGTTGTACTTTAACGAACTCCTCCTAGAGATTTATTCAGATCAACACCAAAGTTGGTCTATGTAATGTTAAGGCCTTTGTGATGTTAAATTGCGAAGATATTGAGTTTTTGTTAAAGGGCGTGTCCATGGTGACCTGACAAATTTCGATGTTTCGCCATGAAAAAGGAAGTTGCTATAACTCAGACATACAATGTCCAATCTGCCCCCAAACTTCACATTTTTGATAAGACTCCTGGACCTGAACATATCTACATGCCCAATTCAGTCAGATGTCGCTATAGCGCCACCTGCTGGCAACAGGAAGTGACATGTTTTACGCTGTAACGAACTACTCCTAAAAAATTTTATGACATGAATATTTTTTTTTTGGTCAGTCTAATCTAAAGGCCTTTGCGACGTTAAATTGTGAAGATTTTGAGGTTTTTGTTAAAGGGTGTGGCCATAGCGCGGTGACAAAATTTGATGTCTCGCCATGGGAAGAGAAGTTGTTGTAACTCAGGCATAAAATGTCCGCTCTTCCCCAAACTTCACATGTTCGATAAGAGTCCTGGCCCGAACACATCTGAAGGTCAATATTCCACTATAATCATATCGCCACCTGCTGGCAACAGGAAATGGCTTGTTTTACACTAACTTAAACATGCAATGTCCAATCTGCACCCAAACTTCAAATATTTGATAAGAGTCATGGCCTGAAGATATCTAAAGGCCAATGTTCAGTTATAATCATGGCGCCACCTGTTGGCAATAGGACCACAACATGCTTTATACTAACTCAAAACATTCTATGTTCAATCTGCACTAAATTTCATATGCTTGATAAAAGTGCTGGACTGAAGAAATCTACATGCCAAAATCCAGTTATAGTCATAGTGCCACCAGCTGGCAGCAGGAAGATTGGCACATATAAATGACTTTGACATTCTACATATTTACCACATTAAACGCATATTTCTCGCCGTTCGCTGTTTTACAAAAGCCACCCGGTGGTGGTGAGCCCGGGTGCGAGGGCCCGTTCATCGCTGCTTGCAGCTTTAATTAGGGCCCGAGCCAATGGGCGCAGGGCCCTATTGATTCCCTAAGGATTATTATTATTATTATTATTATTTTTTTTATTTTTCTTTCGACTAAACGGGGCTTTTTAGGGTGCTTAACGTGCTCAAAAACTCTTGAAAATTGGCACACACATTGGAATCTGCGGTCATTAGGACGCCGCAGAGACTTGGCACCCGGGGCGTGGCACAGGGGCTCTACAGCGCCCGCTGGAACACAGTCATATATCTTGAACCATAGCTCACACATACTTGCATGTATTTATATGAAACTCTGTACACTTATAGATCTCATTGAGCCGAACAACTTTCGCGCTCTATGAAAAAGGCTCCGCCCAACAGGAAGTGAGCTATTCAGGGCTGTTTAAAAAAAGCATGCTCTGGAATTTGATATACTCCTCTGAGGACTTTCAACCGTTTTCCTCGAAACTTGGTGAACATGATGTCAAGACATTGGGGATGCAAAATTGCCAGGGGATTTTTGATATCTCAAACGGTTTGTCCGTGGCGAGGCGTTGAAATTAGGGCAAAAAATGAGAAACAGGAAATGTCTAATAACATCCACATACACTTTCTGATTTAGATCAAACTTCATCGGATTGTTCAATGTATGATGCCGATCGCATATATGTAACTATTAGGAGTCAAAGTTATAGCGCCACCAACTGGCAGCAGGAAATGTGTCATTTTCAAAATGCTTTGTATTCAGCATCTTATTTTCACTCGATTTGCTTCAAACTTCATCAGAATAATGACAAAACACGGCTGATGTAAATCTGTTGTGGGGATATTGATCTCTAATATAGTGTTGCCGTGGCAACGTGTCAATCTTGAATATTCTATTCTGGTGATTTTGAGGCAGATAAAATGCTCAGAATTACATGAAACTCAAAAACACATATCAGTATTAATGATAGATAGACAATGGCAAAATCACATGAAAGGGCGTGGAGGAGGCACTCTATAGCGCCACCTTTTGTCAAAAGTGAGGGGGTTTAGTTTTAGCTACAGACACCAAACTCGGTACATATATTGTTCTTAGCAAGACGGACAACTTTCTAAATTTACAGTCATCAGCTACGACCAACAGGAAGTCGGCTATTTTGGTTTAAATGTGGATTTTTGGAAAAATATTGCTGTGAATTAATGCATACTACTCAGAGGGAAAATTACACTATACACACCAAACTTTTTCTACATGATGCCAAAACATTGAGGACCTAAATTGCGAATGGATTTTGGATAGCTTGAATGGTTTTTTGCCGTGGTGATTTTTTGAAATGACAGTAAAAAGGGAACATTAATTGTCTTGTATTTTTAAATTGCAGCTTGCAAACACTTCAAACCCATTTTTCATACATAGAACAAGTCACATTTTTAAGTTGCATAGTTTGGCAAAATTTTACAACACATTTTTGGGCATACAGAAAAAGTTAAAAAATTCTGAGGAAATGATCTCACTAGTTTCATCTCTGTTAAGAGAAGGGAGAAACAATTAACTGAAAATTTTGCTGTTGGTTACTGACTGATGACTGAACTTTTTGAGATAATGACTCTCTCTGTGTGAGGGAAGTTAGGGGGGGGGTGCTGACAGAGCCTGCCTGACAGAGAGTGACAGAGAGAGACAGAGAGAGAGTTAACATCTCTTTAATCAACAGGTCCAAAAAAAAAAAATCAGAAATTGTGCGTTGTGTGTTGTTGTTTTTTATTTTTTAGTCAATACAATTTTAAGAAATCTCTTAGGCCTTATCCTTTTTTTGTCAGGTTTTAGGGACAAAAAAAACAAAAAATGTAGTTACACCTGACTACATTTTTTTTATTCCCTCATCATTACAGGGTTTCTCTTAGCAAATATTCTGGTTCCCCCAGACAAACAAAAAAGATTTTAAATAATTATAATAAATTTTATCATAGGCTAATCTACATAATTGCAACATAAAAAGAAACAAAAAATACAATATATTATATTCTTAATATATGTAATTTGCAGGCAATTGGATTTGTAAGTCTTATTGGTAATGCCTTACAGACATGGTCTGACATTGAAAATCATCTAAAAATGTTTTTAAAACAAGTTCACTTGACAGATGAAGCTAAATAATTAATGCAGGCAAAAATATTTTATTAATTTTTTTTATCAAAGCAATAAAATCGTACCAATTCCAAATCACATCAATGCATAATAATTAGTACATTGATATTCTGGTTTATTATTTAATTTCCAAGCACATTTTATATATTCCAAATCACATCAATCTTAATAAATACTATACATTTTTGTTATTTAAATCATTTATGAGTGATATATATTGTCCTTGAAGGACTGGAAGTGAAAAACTCCTTATATTCAGGAGTGCTGAATTATTAGGCATGTTTTCCTTGCCATGCATTGGCCATAGAGCTCATTGTATCGGTGCCTCAGGTGTTGAAATAGATTTGTTATACATTATACAGGTTCACACGTACTCCGTCTGCAGTGCGTATACAGTATGTGTATATTGTAACACGAAAGAACATTAAAATAATGCGCGAGTGCGAATCTATCCGCTTGCACACAGATTTCCTTTGCTTTGTCACAAAACCAGACGCGTGCTCAGATACATGCTGCTCTCGCTCGGAGAGAATGCGCGCACTTAAAACGTGCTTCCTCTCGCTCTGTGTCATGTGAACTCACAACTCTCTCTGTGCTCATGCGCTAGATATTCATTCTTTTCGCACCTTTCTATTTCTAACCTTTTTTGTTCACATCCTTTACCATGTGCAGTTTGAACGCTCTGATCTATTAACATGGACTCGGAAAAAATACGCATTAACAGACAGCGCTTGTGAACCTTGGAGATACGTAGGCATATGTTCTGTTCTCTGTTCTGTTCTCGCGCTCCATTTAGGCGCCCTTCATTCTGACTAGTTCAGATAGCAACACCAAACGTGCAGTGTGTAATACCAATCATGGCCACCACTAGATGGCGCTATAGGATTACTTTTAAATAATTGTTGTAGAAACGTGTATAGAGCATTTAAATCATTTATAAAAAATCTTTCAAAGAAAAATAATATGTATTTTAAAAAGCTAATGAATTTTACTGGTAATATAGTTTTATATAATCATTTCACAAATGTTTATAGATCATTAAAAGGATTTTTAAAAAATGGTTATAGATCATGAAAAATGTTGGCAACATTTTATAATAAGCTCTCTTTTTTTTGTTTACATTAGTTAATGCATTAACTAACATGAACTAACAATGAACAATCTATTTTTCAGATCTTTTAATTAATCTTTTTTATGTTAGTTAATCCTATCATTAAAAATATTAATGTTCATGTTATTTCACAGTACATAAACTATCTTAAAATAAAACTGTAAATAGAAAATGTATATATATATATATATATATATATAAGCTAAGTGTGAACAACATATTTTTACTACACATGTTTGTGTTTTAAGTTAAAATAATATAGTCTTTAACATTAGTACAAGCTAAGTATGAACAAAATATTTTTACTGCATTTGTTTGTGTGAGTAATATTTAGTTAGTAAATTAATATGTTAAATCATGGTATAGTAACTGATGTACATTAACTATACATTTTAATTAATAATGTAGTAATCCATTTTGAACATAATATTAACTAAGATCCATAAATGCTATATAAATGATGTACTTGTTAACTTATATAATGTTAAAAACTAAATCCTTATTGAAAAGTGTTACAATAATAATAATAATAATTTCTTTTTGTGTGTGTGTGATTGTGTGTAAGTGAGTGTGTGAGAAAGACAGAGAGAGAGAGACTCACATTAATAAATGCCATACAGTTGTTGTTAATGTAATTTAATATAATTAATGTTAATAACTGAAACCTTATTGGAAGTGTTACTCAAGTTTTATATATTGTGTTGTGTGTGTCTCTTGATGGTTTGGATTAACCCTTTCATTGCTAAAAACTGTGCCCAGTGGAGACATACACAAAGGTGTGTGTCCAATCCTGTTCCTGGCGATCGACTGTCCTGCAAAGTTCAGCTCCAACTCTAAGCAGTCACACCTACCTTTAATTTTCAAGCGATCCTGAAGACATTAATTAGTTGTTTCAGGTGAGTTTGAGTAGGGTTGGAGCTAAACTTTGCAGCACAGTCGATCGCCATTAACAGGGTTGGACACCCCTATGCTAGAGGGTTACTGTGTATGTCTCCGCTGGGCACAGTTTACTGATGCCACCGGGGTGCGTTTGCGCTGACCCCGCTCGGGCCCGCCATCGGGCTCAAGCCCGAAGGGGCAGCTATATTTTTTCCTATTATTATTTATTATTTTTTTTTTTTTTTTTTTTCGACTAAACGGGGCTTTTTGGGGGCCTTATGAGAAAAAAAAACTTTAAATGATAAACACACAAAACAGAAACTGAAATCATAAACACGCCGCAGAGACTGGGACCCGGGCGTGGCACAGGGGCTCTACAGCGCCCCCTGGAACACAGTCATATATCTTGAACCATAGCTCACACATACTTGCATGTATTTATATGAAACTCTGTACACTTATAGATCTCACTGAGCTGAACAACTTTCGCGCTCTATGAAAAAGGCTCCGCCCAACAGGAAGTCAGCTATTCAGGGCTGTTTAAAAAAAGCATGCTCTGGAATTTGATATACTCCTCTGAGGACTTTCAACCGTTTTCCTCGAAACTCAGTGAACATGATCTCAAGACATTGGGGATGCAAAATTGCCAGGGGATTTTTGATATCTCGAACGGTTTGTCCGTGGTGAGGCGTTGAAATTAGGGCAAAAAATGAGAAACAGGAAATGTCTAATAACATCCACATACACTACCTGATTTAGATCAAACTTCATCTGATTGTTCGATGTATGATGCCGATCGCATATATGTGACTATTAAGAGTCAAAGTTATAGCGCCACCAACTGGCAGCAGGAAGTGTGTCATTTTCAAAATGCTTTGAATTCAGCATCTTATTTTCACTCGATTTGCTTCAAACTTCATCAGAATAATGACAAAACACAGCCGATGTAAATCTGTTGTGGAGATATTGATATCTAATATAGTGTTGCCATGGCAACTTGTCAATCTTGAATATTCTGTTCTGGTCATTTTGAGGCAGATAACATGCTCAGAATTACATGAAACGCAAAACACATATCAGTCCTAATGATATATAGACAATGGCAAAAGCACATGAAAGGGCGTGGAGGAGGCACTCTATAGCGCCACCTTTTGTCAAAAGTGGGGGGCTTAGTTTTAGCTACAGACACCAAACTTGGTATATATATTGTTCTTATCAAGACGGACAACTTTCTAATTTACAGTCATCAGCTGCGACCTACAGGAAGTCGGCTATTTTGGTTTAAATGTGGATTTTTGGAAAAATATGGCTGTGAATTAATGCATACTGCTCAGAGGAGAATTACTTTATACACACCAAACTTTGTCTACATGATGCCAATATACTGAAGATGTTAAATTGCGAACGGTTTTAGGATACCTTGAACGGTGTGGCCATAGCGATTTATTAAAATAACATTAAAAAATGCAACAGTTATTTTCCTATATCTTTTGAATTCTTTATTCTAACCCTTCATAATTTTTTAAATATGTAGTAGAAGTCATTCTTAGAAAACACAGTAAGTTTCATAAATTTATCATGTTCAGGAGCCAGCATAAAATTAACTAAACTATCATAACTTCTGGATCAAGCATGCATTTTTTTACTACCAGTGATGGACACCAGATGGAGCTATAGGATTACTTTTAAATAATCAAGTATGATTTAAATCATTTATAGAAATCTCACAAATAAAAATAATACAAAGAAAAATAATATGTATTTTAAAAAGTTAATGAATTTTACTGGTAATATAGTTTTATATAATTATTTCACAAATGTTTATAGATCATTAAAAGTATTTTTAAAAATGGTTATAGATCTTGAAAAGCGTTACAAGAATTTTATACATATTCTTTGTGTGTGTGTGTGTGTGTGTGTGTGTTGGAGAGAGAGAGAGAGAGAGAGAGAGAAAGAGAGTCACATTATTAAATGCTAGGGCTGGGCGATATGACGATTTAAATCGGATGGACGAAATTAAAAGTCTATCGATTCATATTGTGCTCTATCGTTTATTTTGTGGTGCTGCAAAATACAATGTTTACGGCAATACGTTTTCATTATTTGAATGACGGCAGTCACATGCATTACACGTGTATGCAGGCAGACGCGTGAATAAAAGCATGCGCGCGCTCATGTCACGTTGCTGTGCGCCTGTCATGAAAACTTAATGTTTGCATGCGTTTTTAAGCACTGCAGTTTGACCCCTTAACAGTATACCCCCATTTTCGGCATAGAGACAATAATGACATACCCAAAAATATAAGGTTTCTGCTTATGAGTCTTTCTGACTAGATACATAATCAACTTATGTTCACAAAGCTGACACTTCAAAGTTTACTGTTCAAGAATCAGAATTACTCAGACTGTTATGATAATAAAGATATATAAGCTCAAACATAAAAACAAAAATATATATATATTTTTTAAATATATTAACTACTGATTTTAGGCCATTGAAACACAAAAACAGAGCTATATGCGCGCGCTGTCTCTGTTTCTGTGTGAGAGGAGTGCGTGAGCTGCGCATCAGCTGATATTAGAGCTCGTGAGCATTTTTGTCGCTTTATTGGCTTTGAACAATTGCATAAACACTTATATGCGTCCAAATGCAAGCATCCTCATAAACACATTCATTTAGGTTTTAAATGGTTGTAAACAGTTGCGAGAGAAAGCGCATATGTAACAGTATATTGGATCCGTACTTCGGTCTTAAAGGGGAAGCTGTCCAATATTCGTCCTTGTCTGCCATTCATGAAAAATCTCTCACTGCTCTTGACTAAATCACTTTTGTAACTAAGAATAAGAAGAAAATAAATAAACAAATAATGCTAATGCTAATGATTATATGTATATATATATATATATATAATAAATACTAAATCCTATATATAAGTATTATAAATATATAGATAGATAGATAGATAGATAGATGTACATAACTTAGACAGTGAAGACTAATTCATTTATAATATCGTGATATAAGATTTTGGTCATATCGCCCACCCCTAGACAATTATTGTTTATGTAAATTAATATATTTAATGTGAATAACTGAAACCTTATTGAAAGTGTTACTCAAGTTTTATATATTGTGTTGTGTGTGTGTGTGTGTGTCTTTTGATGGTTTGGATTAACCCTTTTATTGCTGTATCCCTTAAATCCAAACTGCTAAATCAGGTGTCTCCAATCTTGTTCCTGGCGATCGACTGTCCTGCAAAGTTCAGCTCCAACTCTAATCAGTCACACCTACCTTTAATTTTCAAGCGATCCTAAAGACATTAATTAGTTGCTTTAGGTGTATTTGATTAGGGTTGGAGCTAAACTTTGCAGGACAGTCGATTGCCATTAACAGGGTCGGACACCCCTGTGCTAGAGGGTTACTGTGTACGTGCCCACTGGGCACAGTTTTCCTGATCGCTGACGGCTCGGGCCCGACATCGCTGCTTGCAGCTATATTTAGGGCCCGAGCCAATGGGCGCAGGGCCCTATTGTTTTTCTAAGGATTATTATTATTATTATTTTTTTTATTTTTCTTTCTTTTATTTTTTTTTAACCTTTCGACTAAACGGGGTTTTTGGGGGACCTTAACATACTCAAAAACTCTTGAAAATTGGCACACACATTGGAACCTGCGGCCATCAGGACGCCGCAGAGGCTGGGACCCGGGCGTGGCACAGGGGCTCTACAGCGCCCCCTGGAACACAGTCAGAAATCTTGAACCATAGCTCACACATACTTTCATGTATTTATATGAAACTCTGTACACTTATAGATCTCATTGAGCCGAACAACTTTCGCGCTCTATGTCAACAGGAAGTGAGCTATTCAGGGCTGTTTAAAAAAAGCATGCTCTGGAATTTGATATACTCCTCTGAGGACTTTCAACCGTTCTCCACGAAACTCGGTGAACATGATCTCAAGACATTGGGGATGCAAAATTGCCAGGGGATTTTTGATATCTCGAACGGTTTGTCCGTGGCGAGGCGTTGAAATTAGGGTAAAAAATTAGAAACAGGAAATGTCTAATAACATCCACATACATTCCTTGATTTTGATCAAACTTCATCTGATTGTTCGATGTATGATGCCGATCGCATATATGTGACTATTAGGAGTCAAAGTTATAGCGCCACCAACTGGCAGCAGGAAGTGTGTCATTTTCAAAATTCTTTGAATTCAGCATATTATTTTTACTCGATTTGCTTCAAACTTCATCAGAATAATGACAAAACACGGCCCATGTAAAACTGTTGAGGGGATATTGATATCTAATATAATGTTCCCATGGCAACGTGTCAAACTTGAATATTCTGTTCTGTTGCTTTTGAGGCTGATAACATGCTTAGAATTACATGAAACTCAAAACACATATCAGTATTAATGATAGCTGGACAATGGCAAAAGGTCATAAATGGGCGTGGAAGAGGCACTCTATAGCGCCACCTTTTGTCAAAAGTGGGGGGGTAAGTTTTAGCTACAGACACCAAACTCGGTACATAAATTGTTCTTATCAAGACGGACAAACTTTCTAATTTACAGTCATCAGCTACGACCTACAGGAAGTCGGCTATTTTGGTTTAAATGTGGATTTTTGGAAAAATATTCCTGTGAATTAATGCATACTGCTCAGAGGAGAAGTACACTCCACACCAAACTTTGTCTACATGATGCCAAAACATTGAGGAACTTAAATTGCGAATGGATTTTGGATAGTTTGAACGGTTTTGCCGTGGTGATTTTTTTGAAATAACAGTAAAAAGGGAAACATTAATCGTCTTGTATTTTTAAATTGCAGCTTGCAAACACTTCAAAAAAAATTTTCCTACATAGAACAAGTCATTCTGAGGAAATATGCATAGTTTCACGATTTTACAACACTGTATGGATAACAGAAAATTAAAAAAACTGTCAGACATCTGATCTCACTCTGAGGCCTCTCTCTCTGTGTGAGGGAAGGGAGGGCAAAATCACGGATGGGGGGGTTGAGGGCCTCTGTCAGTTTTAGGGACATAAAAAAAAAAAACAATTTTACCATTTTACCAATTCCAAATCAGATCAATCTTAATACATACTATACATTTGGTATTTAATCATTTATGAGTGATATATAATTGTCTTTGAAGGCTGGAAGTAAAAAACTCCTTATATTCAGGAGTGCTGAATTACTAGGCATGTTTTCTTGCTATGCATTGGCCATAGAGCTCATTGTAGCGGTGCCTCAGGTTTGATATAGATTTGTTATACATTATACAGGTTCACACACGTACTCCGTCTGCAGTGCGTATACAGTATGTGTATGCAGTTCAGAAGCAGCAGCGAGAGCGCGTTACTGTAACGCGAAAGAACATTAAAATAATGCGCGAGCGCGAATCTATCCGCTCGCACGCAAATTTCCTTTGCTTTGTCACAAAACCAGACACGCGTGCTCAGATACACGCTGCTCTCGCTTGGAGAGAATGCGCGCACTTAAAACGTGTTTCCTCTGCTCAAACTATGTCCTGTGCACTCACAACTCTCTCTATGCTCATGCGCTAGATATTAATTCTATTCGCACCTTTTTATTTCTAACATATTCTGTTCACATCTTTTGCCATATGCAGTTTGATCGCTCTGATCCATTAACATGGGCTCGGAAAAAAAATACGGATTACAGATAGAGCTCGTGAACCAGGCATTACGTAGGCATATGCCCAGTCTGTTCTAACGCTCCATTTAGGCGCGCTTCATTCTGACCAGTTCAGATAGCAACACCAAACGTGCAGTGTGTAATACTAATCATGGCCACCACCAGATGGAGCTATAGGATTACTTTTAAATAATTGTTTCAGAAACGTGTATAGAGCATTTAAATAATTTATAAAAATCTTTCAAATAAAAAGTATGCATTTTAAAAAGCTAATGAATTTTACTGATAATATAGTTTTATATAATAATTTCACAAATGTTTATAGATCATTAAAAGGATTTTTAAAAATGGTTATAGATCATGAAAAGTTTTGGCAACAATTTATGATAAGCTCTCTTTTGGTTTACATTATTTAATGCATTAACTAACATGAACTTACAATGAACAATCTATTTTTTCGGATCACTTATTAATCTTTTTCTATGTTAGTTAATCCTATCATTTAAAAATATTAATGTTCATGTTATTTCACAGTACATAAACAATCTTAAAATAAAAGTGAAAATAAAAAATGTATTAGTAAATAATGTATTAAAATATTTTTAACTAAGCTTTAATTAACATTTATACATATATATATATATATATATAATTTTATGTTAAATAATATAGTTAAATAATATAATATTTAACATTAGTACAAGCTAAGTATGAACAACATATTTTTTTACTGCATTTGTGTTAGTAAAAAAATGAATATGTTAATTCATGGTACAGTAACTGATGTACACTAACTATACATTTTAATTAATAATGTAGTAATCCATTTTGAACATAATATTAACTAAGATTCATAAATGCTATATAAATGATGTACATGTTAACTTATATAATGTTAAAAACTAAATCCTTATTGAAAAGTGTTCTAAATAATATTAATAAATAATTTTAGAATATTATATATATATATATATATTGTTCTTTGTGTGTCTGTGTGTGTGTGTGTGAGAGAGAGAAAGACAGATAGAGAGAGACTCACATTAATAAATGCCATACAATTGTTGTTAATGTAATTTAATATAATTAATGTTAATAACTGAAACCTTATTGGACGTGTTACTCAAGTTTTATATATTGTGTTGTGTGTGTCTCTTGATGGTTTGGATTAACCCTTTCATTGCTGTATCCCTTAATTCCAAACTGCTAAATCAGGTGTGTCCAATCCTGTTCCTGGTGATCTACTGTCCTGCAAAGTTCATCTCCAACTCTAATCAGTAACACCTACCTTTAATTTTCAAGCAATCCTGAAGACCTTAATTAGTTGCTTCACGTGTGTTTGATTAGGGATGGAGCTAAACTGCAGGACAGTTGATCGCCATTAACAGGGTTGGACACCCCTGTGCTAGAGGGTTACTGTGTATGTGCCCGCTGGGCACAGCTTTCCTGATGCCACCGGGGTGGCGTTTGCGCTGACGGCTCGGGCCCGCCATCGCTGCTTGCAGCTATATTTAGGGCTCAAGCCCGAAGGGGCGAAGAGCCCTATTGTTTTCCTAAGGATTATTCTTATTATTTTTTTTATTTTTCCTTAAACCTTCCGGGGGTTTTTGGGTGCCTTAACATACTCAAAAACTCTTGAAAATTGGCACACACATTGGAATCTGCGGCCATCAGGACGCCACAGAGGCTGGGACCCGGGCGTGGCACAGGGGCTCTACAGCGCCCCCTGGAACATAGTCAGAAATCTTGAACCATAGCTCACACATACTTGCATGTATTTATATGAAACTCTGTACACTTATAGATCTCATTGAGCCGAACAACTTTCGCTCTCTATGTCATAGGCTACGCCCAACAGGAAGTCAGCTATTCAGGGCTGTTTAAAAAAAGCATGCTCTGGAATTTGATATACTCCTCTGAGGACTTTCAACCGGTTCGCACGAAACTCGCTGAACATGATCTCAAAGACATTGGGGATGCAAAATTGCCAGGGGATTTTTGATATCTCGAACGGTTTGCCCGTGGCGAGGCGTTGAAATTAGGGCAAAAAAATGAGAAACAGGAAATGTCTAATAACATCCACATACATTCCTTGATTTTGATCAAACTTCATCGGATTGTTCGATTTATGATGCCGATCGCATATATGTTACTATTAAGAGTCAAAGTTATAGCGCCACCAACTGGCAGCAGGAAGTGTGTCATTTTCAAAATGCTTTGAATTCAGCATCTTATTTTTACTCTATTTGCTTCAAACTTCATCAGAATAATGACAAAACACGGCCGATGTAAATCTGTTGTGGGGATATTGATATCTAATATAGTGTTGCCATGGCAACATGTCAAACTTGAATATTCTGTTCTGGTGCTTTTGAGGCTGATAACATGCTTAGAATTACATGAAACTCAAAACACATATCAGTATTAATGATAGCTGGACAATGGCAAAAGGTCATAAATGGGCGTGGAAGAGGCACTCTATAGCGCCACCTTTTGTCAAAAGTGGGGGGGTAAGTTTTAGCTACAGACACCAAACTCGGTACATAAATTGTTCTTATCAAGACAGACAACTTTCTAATTTACAGTCATCAGCTACGACCTACAGCAAGTCGGCTATTTTGGTTTGAAAATGGATTTTTGGAAAAATATTGCTGTGAATTAATGCATACTGCTCACAGGAGAAGTACACTATACACACCAAACTTTTTCTACATGATGCCAAAACATTGAGGAACTTAAATTGCGAATGGATTTTGGATAGTTTGAACGGTTTTGCCGTGGTGATTTTTTTAAATAACAGTAAAAAGGGAAACATTAATTGACTTGTATTTTTAAATTGCAGCTTGCAAACACTTCAAAACCATTTTTCCTACATAGAACAAGTCATTCTGAGGAAATATGCATAGTTTCACGATTTTACAACACTGTATGGATAACAGAAAATTAAAAAACTGTCAGACATCTGATCTCACTCTGAGGAGACTCAATCTGTGTGAGGGAAGGGGGGGTTGAGGGCCTCTGTCAGTTTTAGGGACATAAAAAAAAAACAATTTTACCATTTTACCAATTCCAAATCACATCAATCTTAATAAATACTATACATTTGGTATTTAATCATTTATGAGTGATATATAATTGTCTTTGAAGGCTGGAAGTACAAAACTCCTTATATTCAGGAGTGCAGAATTATTAGGCATGTTTTCTTGTCATGCATTGGCCATAGAGCTCATTGTAGCGGTGCCTCAGGTTTGATATAGATTTTTTATACATTATACAGGTTCACACGTACTCCGTCTGCAGTGCGTATACAGTATGTGTATGCAGTTCAGAAGCAGCAGCGAGAGCGCGTTACTGTAATGCGAAAGAACATTAAAATAATGCGCAAGCGCGAATCTATCCGCTCGCACGCAAATTTCCTTTGCTTTGTCAGAAAACCAGACACGCGTGCTCAGATACACGCTGCTCTCGTTCGGAGAGAATGCGCGCACTTAAAACGTGTTTCCTCTGCTCAAACCGTGTCCTGTGCACTCACAACTCTCTCTATGCTCATGCGCTAGATATTAATTCTATTCGCACCTTTTTATTTCTAACATATTCTGTTCACATCTTTTGCCATGTGCAGTTTGATCGCTCTGATCCATTAACATGGGCTCGAAAAAAAATACGGATTACAGATAGAGCTCGTGAACCAGGCATTACGTAGGCATATGCCCAGTCTGTTCTAACGCTCCATTTAGGCGCGCTTCATTCTGACCAGTTCAGATAGCAACACCAAACGTGCAGTGTGTAATAATAATCATGGCCACCACCAGATGGAGCTATAGGATTACTTTTAAATAATTGTTTCAGAAACGTGTATAGAGCATTTAAATCATTTATAAAAATCTTTCAAAGAAAAATTATGCATTTTAAAAAGCTAATGAATTTTACTGATAATATAGTTTTATATAATAATTTCACAAATGTTTATAGATCATTAAAAGGATTTTTAAAAATGGTTATAGATCATGAAAAGTTTTGGCAACAATTTATGATAAGCTCTCTTTTGGTTAACATTATTTAATGCATTAACTAACATGAACTTACAATGAACAATCTATTTTTTCAGATCACTTATTAATCTTTTTCTATGTTAGTTAATCCTATCATTTAAAATATTAATGTTCATGTTATTTCACAGTACATAAACAATCTTAAAATAAAAGTGAAAATAAAAAATGTATTAGTAAATAATGCATTAAAATATTTTTAACTAAGCTTTAATTAACATTTATATATATATATATATATATATATATATATATATATATATATATATATATATATATATTATATAATTTTATGTTAAATAATATAGTTAAATAATATAATATTTAACATTAGTACAAGCTAAGTATGAACAACATATTTTTACTGCATTTGTGTTAGTAAAAAAATTAATATGTTAATTCATGGTACAGTAACTGATGTACATTAACTATACATTTTAATTAATAATGTAGTAATCCATTTTGAACATAATAATAACTAAGATTCATAAATGCTATATAAATGATGTACATGTTAACTTATATAATGTTAAAAACTAAATTCTTATTGAAAAGTGTTCTAAATAATATTAATAAATAATTTAGAATATATATATATAATATATATATGTTGTGTGTGTGTGTGTGTGTGTGTGTGTGAGAGAGAGAGAAAGACAGATAGAGAGAGACTCACATTAATAAATGCCATACAATTGTTGTTAATGTAATTTAATACAATTAATGTTAATAACTGAAACCTTATTGGAAGTGTTACTCAAGTTTTATATATTATGTTGTGTGTGTGTCTCTTGATGGTTCAGATTAACCCTTTCATTGCTGTATGCCTTAATTCCAAACTTCTAAATCAGGTGTGTCCAATCCTGTTCCTGGTGATCGACTCTCCTGCAAAGTTCAGCTCCAACTCTAATCAGTCACACCTACCTTTAATTTTCAAGCAATCCTGAAGACCTTAATTAGTTGCTTCATGTGTGTTTGATTAGGGTTGGAGCTAAACTTTGCAGGACAGTTGATCGCCATTAACAGGGTTGGACACCCCTGTGCTAGAGGGTTACTGTGTATGTGCCCGCTGGGCACACTTTGACTGATGCCACCGGGGTGGCATTTGCGCTGACGGCTCGGGCCCGCCATCGCTGCTTGCAGCTATATTTAGGGCTCAAGCCCGAAGGGGCGAAGAGCCCTATTGTTTTCCTAAGGATTATTCTTATTATTATTTTTTTTTTTTTTTTGCGGCCTTCCGGGGGTTTTTGGTGGCCTTAACATGCTCAAAATCTCTTGAAAATTGGCACACACATTGGAATCTGCGGCCATCAGGACTCTGCAGAGGCTGAGACCCGGGCGTGGCACAGGGACTCTACAGCGCACCCCTGGAACACCTTCAGAAATCTTGAACCATAGCACACACATACTTGCATGTATTTATATGAAACTCTGTACACTTATAGATCTCATTGAGCCGAACAACTTTCGTGCTCTATGAAAAAGGCTCCGCCCAACAGGAAGTGAGCTATTCAGGGCTGTTTCAAAAAAGCATGCTCTGGAATTTGATATACTCCTCTGAGGACTTTTAACCGTTCGCTTCGAAACTTGGTGAACATGATCTCAAGACATTGGGGATGCAAAATTGCCAAGGGATTTTTGATATCTCGAACGGTTTGCCCGTGGCGAGGCGTTGAAATTAGGGCAAAAAATGAGAAACAGGAAATGTCTAATAACATCCACATACATTCCTTGATTTTGATCAAACTTCATCGGATTGTTCGTTGTATGATGCCGATCGCATATATGTTACTATTAGGAGTCAAAGTTATAGCGCCACCAACTGGCAGCAGGAAGTGTGTCATTTTCAAAATGCTTTGAATTCAGCAACTTATTTTTACTCGATTTGCTTCAAACTTCATCAGAATAATGACAAAACACGGCTGATGTAAATCTGTTGTGGGGATATTGATATCTAATATAGTGTTCCCATGGCAACGTGTCAAACTTGAATATTCTGTTCTGGTGCTTTTGAGGCTGATAACATGCTTAGAATTACATGAAACTCAAAACACATATCAGTATTAATGATAGCTAGACAATGGCAAAAGGTCATAAATGGGCGTGGAAGAGGCACTCTATAGCGCCACCTTTTGTCAAAAGTGGGGGGGTAAGTTTTAGCTACAGACACCAAACTCGGTACATAAATTGTTCTTATCAAGACGGACAACTTTCTAATTTACAGTCATCAGCTACGACCTATAGGAAGTCGGCTATTTTGGTTTAAATGTGGATTTTTTGGAAAAATATTGCTGTGAATTAATGCATACTGCTCAGAGGAGAAGTACACTATACACACCAAACTTTTTCTACATGATGCCAAAACATTGAGGAACTTAAATTGCGAATGGATTTTGGATAGCTTGAACGGTTTTGCCGTGGTGATTTTTTGAAATAACAGTAAAAAAGGAAACATTAATTGTCTTGTATTTTTAAATTGCAGCTCGCAAACACTTCAAAACCATTTTTCCTACATAGAACAAGTCATTCTGAGGAAATATGCATAGTTTCACGATTTTACAACACTGTATGGATAACAGAAAATTAAAAAACTGTCAGACATCTGATCTCACTCTGAGGCCTCTCTCTCTGTGTGAGGGAAGGGGGGGGGGGGGGGGGGGGGGGGTTGAGGGCCTCTGTCAGTACAAAAAAAATAAAAAAAAAAAACAATTTTACCATTTTACCAATTCCAAATCAGATCAATCTTAATACATACTATACATTTGGTATTTAATCATTTTATGAGTGATATATAATTGTCTTTGAAGGCTGGAAGTAAAAAAACTCCTTATATTCAGGAGTGCTGAATTACTAGGCATGTTTTCTTGCTATGCATTGGCCATAGAGCTCATTGTAGCGGTGCCTCAGGTTTGATATAGATTTTTTATACATTATACAGGTTCACACGTACTCCGTCTGCAGTGCCTATACAGTATGTGTATGCAGTTCAGAAGCAGCAGCGAGAGCGCGTTACTGTAACGCGAAAAAACAATAAAATAATGCGCGAGCGCGAATCTATCCGCTCGCACGCAAATTTCCTTTGCTTTGTCACAAAACCAGACACGCGTGCTCAGATACACGCTTCGCTCTCGCTCGGAGAGAATGCGCGCACTTAAAACATGTTTCCTCTGCTCAAACTGTGTCCTGTGCACTCACAACTCTCTCTATGCTCATGCGCTAGATATTAATTCTATTCGCACCTTTTTATTTCTAACATATTCTGTTCACATCTTTTGCCATGTGCAGTTTGATCGCTCTGATCCATTAACATGGGCTCGGAAAAAAATACGGATTACAGATAGAGCTCGTGAACCAGGCATTACGTAGGCATATGCCCAGTCTGTTCTAACGCTCCATTTAGGCGCGCTTCATTCTGACCAGTTCAGATAGCAACACCAAACGTGCAGTGTGTAATGCTAATCATGGCCACCACCAGATGGAGCTATAGGATTACTTTTAAATAACTGTTGCAGAAACGTGTATAGAGCATTTAAATAATTTATAAAAATCTTTCAAAGAAAAATTATGCATTTTAAAAAGCTAATGAATTTTACTGATAATATAGTTTTATATAATAATTTCACAAATGTTTATAGATCAATAAAAGGATTTTTAAAAATGGTTATAGATCATGAAAAGTTTTGGCAACAATTTATGATAAGCTCTCTTTTGGTTTACATTATTTAATGCATTAACTAACATGAACTTACAATGAACAATCTATTTTTTTCAGATCACTTATTAATCTTTTTCTATGTTAGTTAATCCTATCACATTTTAAAATATTAATGTTCATGTTATTTCACAGTACATAAACAATCTTAAAATAAAAAATGAAAATAAAAAATGTATTAGTAAATAATGCATTAAAATATTTTTAACTAAGCTTTAATTAACATTTATATATATATATATATATATATATATATATATATATATATATATATATATATCTATATATATATATTATATAATTTTATAAATATATAGTTAAATAATATAATATTTAACATTAGTACAAGCTAAGTATGAACAACATATTTTTTACTGCATTTGTGTTAGTAAAAAAAACTAACATGTTAATTCATGGTACTGTAACCGATGTATATTAACTATACATTTTAATTAATAATGTAGTAATCCATTTTGAACATAATAAATAACTAAGATTCATAAATGCTATATAAATTATGTACATGTTAACTTATATAATGTTAAAAAACTAAATCCTTATTGAAAAGTGTTCTAAATAATATTAATAAATAATTTTAGAATAATATATATATATATATATTGTTCTTTGTGTGTGTGTGTGTGTGTGAGAGAGAAAGACAGATAGAGAGAGACTCACATTAATAAATGCCATAAAATTGTTGTTAATGTAATTTAATATAATTAATGTTAATAACTGAAACCTTATTGGACGTGTTACTCAAGTTTTATAACTTGTGTGTGTGTGTGTATCTCTTTATGGTTTGGATTAACCCTTTCATTGCTGTATCCCTTAATTCCAAACTGCTAAATCAGGTGTGTCCAATCCTGTTCCTGGTGATCTACTGTCCTGCAAAGTTCAGCTCCAACTCTAATCAGTAACACCTACCTTTAATTTTCAAGCAATCCTGAAGACCTTAATTAGTTGCTTCAGGTGTGTTTTGATTAGGGATGGAGCTAAACTTTGCAGGACAGTTGATCGCCATTAACAGGGTTGGACACCCCTGTGCTAGAGGGTTACATTTTCCGCTGGGCACAGCTTTCCTGATGCCACCGGGGTGGCGTTTGCGCTGACGGCTCGGGCCCGCCATCGCTGCTTGCAGCTATATTTAGGGCTCAAGCCCGAAGGGGCGAAGAGCCCTATTGTTTTTCTAAGAATTATTCTTATTATTATTATTATTTTTTTTTTCAACCTTCCCGGGGTTTTTTGGGGACCTTAACATACTCAAAAACTCTTGAAAATTGGCACACACATTGGAACCTGCGGCCATCATGACGCCACAGAGACTGGGACCCGGGCGTGGCACAGGGGCTCTACAGCGCCCCCTGCAACACAGTCAGAAATCTTGAACCATAGCTCACATATACTTGCATGTATTTATATGAAACTCTGTACACTTATAGACCTCATTGAGCAGAACAACTTTCACACTCTATGTTATAGGCTCCGCCCAACAGGAAGTCAGCTATTCAGGGCTGTTTAAAAAAAAGCATGCTCTGGAATTTGATATACTCCTCTGAGGACTTTCAACCGTTTCCCCACGAACTCTTGCTGAACATGATCTCAAGACATTGGGGATGCAAAATTGCCAGGGGATTATTTGATATCTCGAACGGTTTGTCCGTGGCGAGGCGTTGAAATTAGGGCAAAAAATGAGAAACAGGAAATGTCTAATAACATCCACATACATTCCTTGATTTAGATCAAACTTCATCGGATTGTTTGATGTATGATGCCGATCGCATATATGTGACTATTAGGAGTCAAAGTTATAGCGCCACCAACTGGCAGCAGGAAGTGTGTCATTTTCAAAATGCTTTGAATTCAGCATCTTATTTTTACTCAATTTGCTTCAAACTTCATCAGAATAATGACAAAACACTGCCAATGTAAATCTGCTGTGGGGATACTGATATCTAATATAGTGTTTCCATGGCAACGTGTCAAACTTGAATATTCTGTTCTGGTGCTTTTGAGGCTGATAACATGCTTAGAATTACATGAAACTCAAAACACATATCAGTATTAATGATAGCTAGACAATTGCAAAAGGTCATAAATGGGCGTGGAAGAGGCACTCTATAGCGCCACCTTTTGTCAAAAGTGGGGGGGTAAGTTTTAGCTACAGACACCAAACTCGGTACATAAATTGTTCTTATCAAGACAGACAACTTTCTAATTTACAGTCATCAGCTACGACCTACAGGAAGTCGGCTATTTTGGTTTAAATGTGGATTTTTGAAAAAAATATTCCTGTGAATTAATGCATAATGCTCAGAGGAGAAGTACACTATACACACCAAACTTACTTCTACATGATGCCAAAACATTGAGGAACTTAAATTGCGAATGGATTTTGGATAGTTTGAACGGTTTTGCCGTGGTGATTTTTTGAAATTACAGTAAAAAGGGACACATTAATTGTCTTGTATTTTTAAATTGCAGCTTGCAAACACTTCAAAACCATTTTTCTTACATAGAAAAAGTCATTTTGAGGAAATATGCATAGTTTCACGATTTTACAACACTGTATGGATAACAGAAAAAATAAAAAACTGTCAGACATCTGATCTCACTCTGAGGCCTCTCTCTCTGTGTGAGGGAAGGGGGGGGGAGGGGGGGGTTGAGGGCCTCTGTCAGTTTTAGGGACATAAAAAAAAAAAACAATTTTACCATTTTACCAATTCCAAATCAGATCAATCTTAATACATACTATACATTTGGTATTTAATCATTTATGAGTGATATATAATTGTCTTTGAAGCCTGGAAGTAAAAAACTCCTTATATTCAAGAGTGCTGAATTATTAGGCATGTTTTCTTGCTATGCATTGGCCATAGAGCTCATTGTAGCGGTGCCTCAGGTTTGATGTATGCAGTTCTATACATTATACAGGTTCACACGTACTCCGTCTGCAGTGCGTATACAGTATGTGTATGCAGTTCAGAAGCAGCAGCGAGAGCGCGTTACTGTAACGCGAAAGAACATTAAAATAATGCGTGAGTGCGAATCTATCCGCTCGCGCTACGCAAATTTCCTTTTGCTTTGTCACAAAACCAGACACGCGTGCTCAGATACACGCTGCTCTCGCTCGTAGAGAATGCGCGCACTTAAAACGTGTTTCCTCTGCTCAAACTATGTCCTGTGCACTCACAACTCTCTCTATGCTCATGAGCTAGATATTAATTCTATTCGCACCTTTTTATTTCTAACATATTATCTTCACATCTTTTGCCATGTGCAGTTTGATCGCTCTGATCCATTAACATGGGGCTCGGAAAAAATACGGATTACAGATAGAGCTCGTGAACCAGGCATTACGTAGGCATATGCCCAGTCTGTTCTAAACGCTCCATTTAGGCGCGCTTCATTCTGAGCAGTTCAGATAGCAACACCAAACGTGCAGTGTGTAATACAAATCATGGCCACCACCAGATGGAGCTATAGGATTACTTTTAAATAATTGTTGCAGAAACGTGTATAGAGCATTTAAATAATTTATAAAAATCTTTCAAAGAAAAATTATGCATTTTAAAAAGCTAATGAATTTTACTGATAATATAGTTTTATATAATAATTTCACAAATGTTTATAGATCAATAAAAGGATTTTTAAATGATGGTTATAGATCATGAAAAGTTTTGGCAACAATTTATGATAAGCTCTCTTTTGGTTTACATTATTTAATGCATTAACTAACTTATGAACTTACAATGAACAATCTATTTTTTCCGGATCACTTATTAATCTTTTTCTATGTTAGTTAATCCTATCATTTAAAACATTAATGTTCATGTTATTTCACAGTACATAAACAATCTTAAAATAAAAGTGAAAATAAAAAATGTATTAGTAAATAATGCGTTAAAATATTTTTAACTAAGCTTTAATTAACATATATATATATATATATATAATATATATATATATATATATATATATATATATATATATTATGTTAAATAATATAGTTAAATAATATAATATTTAACATTAGTACAAGCTAAGTATGAACAACATATTTTTACTGCATTTGTGTTAGTAAAAAAATTAATATGTTAATTCATGGTACAGTAACTGATGTATATTAACTATACATTTTAATTAATAATGTAGTAATCCATTTTGAACATAATAATAACTAAGATTCATAAATGCTATATAAGTGATGTACATGTTAACTTATATAATGTTAAAAACTAAAACTAAATAATATTATTAATTTTAGCAATATTATTTATCTATATATATATATATATATATATATATAATATATATATATATATATATAATATATATATATATCTATATGTTCTTTGTGTGTCTGTGTGTGTGTGTGTGTGTGTGTGTGTGAGAGAGAGAGAAAGACAGATAGAGAGAGACTCACATTAATAAATGCCATACAATTGTTGTTAATGTAATTTAATATAATTAATGTTAATAACTGAAACCTTATTGGAAGTGTTACTCAAGTTTTATATATTGTGTTGTGTGTGTCTCTTGATGGTTTGGATTAACCCTTTCATTGCTGTATCCCTTAAATCCAAACTGCTAAATCAGGTGTGTCCAATCCTGTTCCTGGCGATCGACTGTCCTGCAAAGTTCATCTCCAACAACTCTAATCAGTAACACCTACCTTTAATTTTCAAGCAATCCTGAAGACCTTAATTAGTTGCTTCACGTGTGTTTGATTAGGGATAGAGCTAAACTTTGCAGGACAGTTGATCGCCATTAACAGGGTTGGACACCCCTGTGCTAGAGGGTTACTGTGTACGTGCCCGCTGGGCACACTTTGACTGATGCCACCGGGGTGGCGTTTGCGCTGACGGCTCGGGCCCGCCATCGCTGCTTGCAGCTATATTTAGGGCCCGAGCACCGATGGTGTGAGGACCCTATTGTATCTGCTTTGTTTATTATTATTATTATTATTATTCTTCTTCTTCTTCTTCTTCTCCAAAATGAATCGCATTTTTGAGGGCCTAAACATGCTCGAAAAGTCCTGAAACTTTGCACACGCGTCAGACCTGGTGAAAATTTACGTCTGATATAGGTTTCAAAAGAGGGTGTGGCAAAATGGCTCGACAGCGCCACCTATCGTAAAAAAATCAACAGCCCTCGAGCTGTGCTTTCACGTACATGCACGAAAATTGGCACACATATGTAAAGCATCAGTACCTACAAAAAAAGACTCTTGGAGCAATATCCGAAACCCAACAGGAAGTCGGTTATTTTTAAATTTTTATGAGCAAATTTTGCATCAATTTTTGTTCATTTGCATGCCTTGTATTTTAACGAACTCCTCCTAGAGATTTATTCAGATCAACACCAAAATTTGGTATGCCTAATCTAAAGGCCTTTGCGATGTTAAATTGCGAAGATCTTGAGTTTTCGTTGAAGGGCGTGTCCGTGGCGGCCTGACGAATTTCGATGATTCGCCATGAAAAATGAAGTTGCTATAAACTCAGACATACAATGTCCAATCTGCCACAACTTCACATGTTTGATAAGACTCCTGACCTGAACAGATTGATATGCTCATATTCAGTTATAGTCATAGCGCCACCTACTGGCAACAGGAAGTGACATATTTTACGCTGTAGCAAACTACCCCGAGAAATTTTATGACGTTAATTTTTTTTTCCAGTCACTCTATTCTAAAGGCCTGTGCGATGTTAAATTGTGAAGATCTTGAGTTTTCATTAAAGGGCGTGTCCATGGCGCCATCACAAAGTTCGATGTCTCGCCATGGGAATAAAAGTTATTGTAATTCAGGCATAAAATGTCCGATCTTGCCCAAACTTCACATGTTTGATAAGAGTCCTGGCCTGAACACATCTGAAGGCAAATATTTCATCGGGGTGTGGCAAAATGCCTCGATAGCGCCACCTATACATTTTCAACGGAGTGCGCCTCGAGCTGCATTTCACGTACATGTACAAAAATCGGTACACACATGTAACACACCAATACCTACAAAAAAGTCTCTTGGTACGAAATTCGAATCCCAACAGGAAGTCAGTTATTTTGGAATTTTCTCTGCAAAATTTGTGTTGTTTTTTGCATAATTTCAGGGGTTGTACTTTAACGAACTCCTCCTAGAGATTTATTCAGATCAACATCACACTTTGTCAGTGTAATCTAAAGGCCTTTGCGATGTTAAATTGCGAAGATCTTGAGGTTTCGTTAAAGGGCATGTCTGTGGCGGCCTTACAAATTTCGATGTTTCGCCATGAGAAAGGAAGTTGCTATAACTCAGACATACAATGTCCAATCTGCCCCAAACTTCACATGTTTGAGAAGGCTCCTGACCTGAATATATCTACATGCCAATATTCAGATATCGCTATAGCGCCACCTGCTGGCAACAGGAATTGACATATTTTACGCTGTAACAAACTACTCCTAGAAATTTTATGACATTTTATAATTTTTTTTGGTCAGTCTAATCTAAAGGCCCTTTGCGATGTTAAATTGTGAACATCCTGGGTTTCCATTAAAGGGTGTGGCCATGGCGCCGTGACAAAGTTTTATGTCTCGCTATGGGAATAGAAGTTGTTGTAACTCAGGCATAAGATGTCCGATCTTCCCCAAACTTCACATGTTCGAAAAGAGTCTTGGCCTGAACACATCTGAAGGTCATTATTCCACTATAATCATAGCGCCACCTGCTGACAACAGAAAATGGCTTGTTTTTACACTAACTTAAACATGCAATGTCCAATCTGCACCAAACTTCAAATATTTGAAAAGAGTCATGGCCCTGAAGATATCTAAAGGCCAATGTTCAGTTATAATCATAGCGCCACCTGTTGGCAATAGGACACAACATGCTTTATACTAACTCAAACATTCCATGTTCAAATCTGCACTAAATTTCATATGCTTGATAAAAGTGCTGGAATGAAGAAATCTACATGACAAAATCCAAGTTATAGTCATAGCGCCACCAGCTGGCAGCAGGAAGATTGGCACATATAAATGACATTGGCATATTCCTCCTTATATTTACCACATTAAACCCATATATCTCGCCGTTCGCTGTTTTATCAAAAGCCACCCGCTGGCATATAACCCCATTTCTATTTACCTATTTAGACAAAAATTAATACTTTTATTCATTTTTCTTCTTCTTCTTCTTCTTCTTCTCCAAAATGAATCGCATTTTTGAGGGCCTAAACATGCTCGAAAAGTCCTGAAACTTTGCACACGCATCAGACCGGGTGAAAATTTACGTCTGATATAGGTTTCAGAAGAGGGTGTGGCAAAATGGCTAGACAGCGCCACCTATCGTAAAAAAATCAACAGCCCTCCAGCTGTGTTTCACGTACATGCACGAAAATTGGCACAAGTATGTAAAGCATCAGTACCTACAAAAAAACGTCTTGGAGCAATATCCGAAACCCAACAGGAAGTCGGTTATTTTTAATTTTATGAGCAAATTTTGCATCATTTTTGTCATTTGCATGCTTTGTATTTTAACGAACTCCTCCTAGAGATTTATTCAGATCAACACCAAATTTGGTATGCCTAATCTAAAGGCCTTTTTGCGATGTTAAATTGCAAAGATCTTGAGTTTTCGTTGAAGGGCGTGTCCGTGGCGGCCCGACGAATTTTGATGATTCGCCATGAAAAATGAAGTTGCTATAACTCAGACATACAATGTCCAATCTGCCACAAACTTCACATGTTTGATAAGACTCCTGACCTGAACAGATTGATATGCCCATATTCAATTATAGTCATAGCGCCACCTACTGGAAACAGGAAGTGACATATTTTACGCTGTAAAATACTACCCCGAGAAATTTTATGACATAATTTATTTTTTCTCAGTCACTCTATTCTAAAGGCCTGTGCGATGTTAAATTGTGAAGATCTTGAGTTTTCGTTAAAGGGCGTGTCCATGGCGCCGTCATAAAGTTCGATGTCCCGCCATGGGAATAAAAGTTATTGTAACTCAGGCATAAAATGTCTGATCTTGCCCAAACTTCACATGTTTGATAAGAGTCCTGGCCTGAACACATCTGAAGGCCAATATTCCATTGGGTGTGGCAAAATGCCTCGATAGCGCCACCTATACGTATTCAACGGAGTGCGCCTCGAGCTACATTTCACGTACATGTACAAAAATCCGTACACACACATGTAACACACCAATACCTACAAAAAAGTCTCTTGGTACGAAATTCGAATCCCAACAGGAAGTCAGTTATTTTGAATTTTCTCTGCAAAATTTGTGTCGTTTTTTGACATTTTCAGGGGTTGTACTTTAACGAACTCCTCCTAGAGATTTATTCAGATCAACACCAAA
Organism: Cyprinus carpio; assembly: GCF_018340385.1. NCBI lineage: Eukaryota > Metazoa > Chordata > Actinopteri > Cypriniformes > Cyprinidae > Cyprinus > Cyprinus carpio. The sequence continues at coordinate 33,868,205 of NC_056603.1, forward strand.
CTTTGTCAGTGTAATCTAAAGGCCTTTGCGATGTTAAATTGCGAAGATCTTGAGGTTTCGTTTAAGGGCGTGTCTGTGGCGGCCTTACAAATTTCGATGTTTCGCCATGAGAAAGGAAGTTGCTATAACTCAGACATACAATGTCCAATCTGCCCCAAACTTCACATGTTTGAAAAGACTTCTGACCTGAATATATCTACATGCCAATATTCAGATATCGCTATAGCGCCACCTGCTGGCAACAGGAAGTGACATGTTTTACGCCGTAGCAAACTACTCCTAGAAATTTTATTACATTTTATATTTTTTTTTGGTCAGTCTAATCTAAAGGCCTTTGCGATGTTAAATTGTGAACATCTTGAGTTTTCATTAAAGGGTGTGGCCATGGCACCGTGACAAAGTTTGATGTCTCGCCATGGGAATAGAAGTTGTTGTAACTCAGGCATAAAATGTCCGATCTTCCCCAAACTTCACATGTTCGAAAAGAGTCTTGGCCTGAACACATCTGAAGGCCATTATTCCACTATAATCATAGCGCCACCTACTGACAACAGAAAATGGCTTGTTTTACACTAACTTAAACATGCAATGTCCAATCTGCACCAAACTTCAAATATTTGGAAATAATCATGGCCTGAAGATATCTAAAGGCCAATATTCAGTTATAATCATAGCGCCACCTGTTTGCAATAAGACACCTCATGCTTTATACTAACTCAAACATTCCATGTTCAATCTGCACTAAATTTCATATGCTTGATAAAAGTGCTGGACTGAAGAAAGATACATGCCAAAATCCAGTTATAGTCATAGCGCCACCAGCTGTCAGCAGGAAGATTTGCACATATAAATGACTTTGACATATTTCTCTTATATTTACCACATTAAACGCATATATCTCACCGTTCGCTGTTTTACAAAAGCCACCCGCTGGCGGTGAGCCCGGGTGCGAGGGCCCGTTCATCGCTGCTTGCAGCTTTAATTTTGTATTAAAACCACTTTTCTTTTATTGGTCTGATGAAATATGCTAATTTTTTGAGATAGGAATTTTGGGTTTTCATGAGCTGTATGCCAAAATCATCAGTATTAAAACAATAAAAGACCTGAAATATTTCAGTTGGTGTGCAATGAATTAAAATATATGAAAGTTTAATTTTTATCATTACATTATGGAAAATGAACTTTTTCACAATATGCTAATTTTTTGAGAAGGACCTGTATATGGCGCATCTGTATGATTACCAACTGTATTAAGGCCATCAGCATGTGATTACTGACTGTTTGAGTGTCTATCAGTGTAAATGCTGCATTTCTAGCAATCTCAGGATGTACTGTAATTGGCATACATAGTAATTTTTTTATTATTATTATTACTCAAATCATTCTTATTGTATTCATCTAGTGCTCAAATAAATCACTTACACGATGTTTAAAATTCTGTCTATTGTTTTATAATTGAAAAACTATGAAGTGGTATGTTTAATGACTAAAATAGTTTGTAGAACCATTCAATACATTTGGTAAATATTTTTCCTCCAAAAATATTGTGTGTGTATGTGTGTTAGGGGTCTACATATAGTCTCAGAAAAATGGTTGCAGGAATCTCATTTTTCGTGTTATCTACTTCAGGTTTGAAATACTTTCAACCCATTACTTTTCTGGACTGCTCCAGGACTGATTTCATTTATTTTTATATGAATAAATAAATAAATAAATAAATAAATAAAAAATTAGTGTGGTACAATTTTTTTCAAGGCACTTCAGTTTCTATAACTTTTTATCTTTTGGAGCATTATCAACTCTGGATGATGGACCGTAAAGCCCAAAGGGTCTTCTTTCCAAAGACACCAAAATTGTAGCACACTGAAGTCAGGAAATATTACAATTTTAAGTTAGGTATGTCATTTTCAGCTGTGAGTCCTATAATGGGGGGTGAGGGTGGGGGGCTGGTTGGTTAACAGGTTAACACTATTTTAAATATTTTTTTAACATGACAAACTATTTGTCTTTTAAATCACACAAATCAAAACAATGCAGTTGTATTTTGAAATATGTTAACTAATCTAGGGCTGTAACTAATAATTGTTTTGGTAAATCAAGTAATCTACTGATTATTTTGACAATTGAGTAATCTGATTTTTTGAGTAATACAAATAGACTTAATTGAAAAACAGGCTTTAGTATTACTATTTATATATAAACTAATGATAAGGAAATAATAATTGGTTCAAATAAAGTATTTGTAATTACATGGTTTTATTGAACAAGCCTGATAAAACAGGCCTACACAAAATATGAACATAACCAACTAGCTAACGGCCTGGCCATGCTTCACTTTACAGCATGATTCAAGGATGTTTAAATCCATGTAATTTTAATATCTGGCAACCTGCAAACTCAGAGCAAGGGTTTGAACTTTTATTTTGAAATCACGATGTACAACAAATTGCATACTTAGAAATATGTTGATGAATTCTCCTGTATTGGCATAGGTTTATAAATGATTTACGTTACAAATCCAGTGAGATGATATGCAGGATTTTCCTAGATGAATGTTAAGCAACACAAACTCACAGCATATGCAGAGGAAGAGTTTGTGTCCCGAGCAGCTGAGATGGAGATGTGCTCCATGCTTGTAAATGATAACAGTGCAACACAAAACAAGTCAGACTTTATATGCGTTCCCAAATGAACAGCACATAAAATAGAAGACCCCACAATATAATTCAAGCTCTATCAAAAGTTTTACCACAAACACAACTTATACTAAAATCGCGAGACCGCTTTTCACATCAAGGAGTAATTAAAAGCCAGGGCGAAATGGCTCTGTATTTATATCAGCTGCATCATTAATTTAACGTAAAAAGATTTTTTTTTATAGAGGGAAAAAATAACACATTTTATATATACTGCCCTTTAAAAATTCAAGTCATTTTCAAGTACCTTCTCAAAAATATGCCTGTTAAGGGTTTTACAGGACTTAAACTTCAAAAAGTCAAATTTAAGCACCTTCTATGAGCCCTTTATCTATGTTCTCTTATTTCAAATTCTTAAATTTAACCAATAATTTCATTCTGGATAAAAAGACGTGTTGACTATTAACAATGAAATGAAATTAGTGGTCGGCCGATATTGTTTTTTTGACAGCCGATGCCGATATCTTGGAAAGCAGGGTGGCCAATGGCCAATATAAAGCCGATATTATTTTATTTAATATTTAAGAAATGTGAAATCATTTGAAAATGGATTAAAAAAATTAAATAAACATGCTTATACTTTAAATGACAATCTATTTTTCACAAATAAACAAATATTTAATAAAAATATAGTTTAAAAAAAGGAAGTTAACACTGTAACCAACAGGACACGCAGTACTCTGGGAATTTGTATGCATTGTATGCAATTATTATTATTTTTTTTTTACAAATAAAGCCAAGGTAACACGCATTTTACATACAGCACACAGTGAAAATAAAATGAATATGACATTGGGCAAAAGCATGAAGTGCAGCATAATTTTAAATCATGAGTTTAAAGTTTGTCGATCGCATGTCTCAATGAATCTGAACTCTCCTCCTGTCTGCACTCAATACACACGGACCGACCGTCACGCAGAGTACACACGAGCAAATGCACACTTCATAAGATCTCACAGCTGTATTCGACTAAGTTTGCCAGGTTTTTGAAATTAGATGTTCATTAGTCATTCAAAGATATGTTTAAATGATATAAATGTCTAGACGGCAAACGAGAAAGTATTATAATGTTTGCCTTTCTATTACTAAAAATTTGTGTTGTCAAAAGACCCGGTACTTCGGTACCAAGTCGGTACTAAAAAATAAAATAAAATTTACAGTACCAGTTTTTTTTTTTTTTTTTTTTTTTTAAGTACCAGTGGTACCAAGTACCCGGTCAACCCGGTTCTTGATGCTCTATCCAAAAGGTGCGCAGATGCGCTCTCTTTATAAAAGCACTGAGATGAGGTGACCTCAAAAGGAGGAAACACACCAAACTAACAAAACACTTTAAAGACAGACACCCAGATCAAATTAAAGAGTTCAAGCAGGTAAGTTTCACAGTGTTTCCCATACATTGGGAAATATCAAAACTGACCGCAAGAAACAGATTTTCCAAAAGGCTTTGACTTCGCTGAATAAACAGGAGTACAGCACGTGTCAAAGTCTAAACCCGGTGCGAGTGTTATAATATCACTGTATTTCTGAAGAAAACTGACTGTCTTCAGAAAATGATGGACGTCATTTTCATTTAATCTTGCCTGTAATGCCTGAGCAGTGTTTGTGAGCACAGGCTCAGCGCTTATTTGATTACAGCCGTAACTGGGGAAACCTCTCTCTCTTTCGCGCTCTACAAGCATCTCCTGCTGGCAGAGAATGAATTTGCATGTGCCACTGTGGGAAACACCACTTCTGTTATGAATACTATGAAATATTTTAATTTTGAATGCCGGATTGAAATGAACGCTGTTATTAGAGTAGTTAATCGTTAGCATAAGCGCGGCTAACGCTAAAATAATGAGCATTAGAATTAAGTTTCTTCATTAACTATTTAATGCTCCAATAACTTTTATTAGGGTAAAAAAACTGGATGGCATGATGATATATACTATTTTTACACACCAGAGGCCTTTTAATGAATTGTGAATCTAAAATAAACGTGTTAGAGATTGTACAAATTAACATTGTTTGTGTCATCAGTCAGAAAAGCAGTTCTGGGCTTTTTTTTTTTTTTTTTGCCAACTTAGTTGTTATTCTTGGCTTTAAAATTCCAAAATCCCTTTAAAAAATAAATATGTACACAGTTTGGAATAATTAGCATGTTTTTGTGCTTTGCTTTGGTACTGAAATTGGTACCGAAATTGGTACCAAGAACCGTGGATTTTCACTGGTATTGGTACCGAATACTGAAATTTTGGTACCGTGACAACACTACTAACAATATAAAGGAATTGTTTTAATGCTTTCTGTATACATTTTAATTTCTTTGAACAACACTACCAAATTATTATAAAAAATACTTCCCACCAACACAAAACTTAAGAACAACGACAGCGAACAGGATAGAGAATGTGAGCACTGTGTGCTCAGGCGCTGCTGCTCTCAGCGCAGTCAAAAATACAAGTATGACGCACCGTCAAAATAAAAGTCCCGCCTCGAACGCATCGGCCAAACAGAAAAATTTATCGGCTAAATATAATATATTAATGTATAAATATTAAATGATGGCAAAAAAATCAACTTTTTAAAATATGAAACTACAATTGCCAGTAAGTGGTAGGAAGTGACTGTCTTAATTGAGTTGAATCCTTAAATCAACAGATTTGTTTAAAAGTTAATTAATTTAACTTAGCAAACAACTGTACGGAATCATTTACTGGCCGTGTAATGCTGAGGAACAAAACAGTGGTTGCTCAGAGTCGCAGCAGTTCTGCTGTTTGTTCTTCTTCTATTGATGGAGCAAAATAGGATTTTGTGTCTGAAAGTAACTTCTTGTTTATTGTACATTTGCAATCATGCAGATTTTTGGTTTTGAACAGTCCTGAGCTGTAGCAGTGCAACGCAGACAAATGGCGCCGCTGGTATGCTTACACTCATAGAAAAACAATGTGTCCACATTTTAAAGATGTGGCGCTACGCAGCGCTTCTTGTCTGGTGTACAACCCCCTTTAGCTTTTTGGATTTTAAGATGGATGGACTTCTATACAGTCACTTTGTCGCATCCAGTGTAGACAGTGCAGGGTGGCACGATGTGACAGCTATCGGGAAAATGATCAGTATAATTATATTGATCAGTATACTAAAAATTGCACATCCTGCGATGTGACACATTGCGATATCGATGCTGAAACAATATATCGTGCAGCCCTAACACAGATATTTCTTGAGATAAGGAAAAAAATAAGCTCTGGCTTTGTGTGGATGTGGCCTAAATCATGGGGTAATTTTCATTTTTTGGGTGAACTATCCCTTTAAGCCAGAACTCTGAGCTCGATTGCTCCGTCTTAAGTAATAAATAATTATTTAATAATTTGAAAAAAAATTCCGCCGTCACGGCTATAATGATTTTTCTTTCTTTTTTTTTTTTTTTTTTTTTTTAAGACTTACGTTTGGCAAATTCGCCTTTATTACGATAAGTCATATCAGAATGGACAGGAAGCGAAGTGCGAGAGAGATTGGGAGATGGGATTGGGAAAGGTCCTGGAATTGGGATTTCGAACTGGGGGCGCCCGCAGCGCAACAGCACTGTATGTCGGTGCGCTGCCCAACTTAAAATTCTTTCAGAAAAACCAAAACAACCTTTAAAAAAAATAAACAAATCTACCTTTCAATTCACTCTCCTCGTACTCCTCCTCTTCTACTTTTCTTATTTTGGATGGCATCTCATCTTGGGCTTCTCCAACTAATGCCTCAGAACTGCGGGATCTTCGTCTTTTCTTCTCAATGTTCTTGCTTGCGCTGCTGATAAGTATTTCAGGGTTTTCCATTTTAGATTCATCTGATGATTGTTTCTTTGGCTCACTGGTAACTGCAGTCCCTAACATTCCTTCTTTGTCCATCTTATTTACAGTAATTTCTTCACAATCACTGTTTTTTCGAGACCTTTTTTTTTTCTTTTTCTTGCCATCCTCCTCATAACCTAAGTAAAAACATGAGTTAGTTATATCTGGATCATTCAGAATGTGATGGCAGAAAAACACAAACTGGCAACACAAATCTTCTTTTTAATGTTATACTGTAATATATACAAGCAGCCTTTTCACAGTACGTATCAATATGTTACCTGGTGTGTCCTGGATAGCCTCAAAAGGGATAGTCTTTTTCTTACAAGTCTTAGGGAAGATACCTGGCTTCCTTGGAGCATCTTCTGGAGGATTGTTCAGCATCTGTCATTTCAAGTAAAACACACAATGCTTTAGAGTACATTTTACTCCAACTTGCAACTGGACTGTATTGTGTTACTGTATATTATTACACCTTATTCTGTTTCTTTGTGCAGCACAGTATGAGTATCATTACCCTGCTGAAAAAAAAAATAAATAAAAAAAACTACATTTTTACAGTTTCCATTAAACCATTATACAATTTCTTTTTTGTTTTTGGCATTATTCCAATTGGAATTACTGTTGTTCTATTGGTTGCCATCTGCCATATTACATCCCACCAATAGAATCCATCAAATAGACACCATTATAGTTTACATTAAAACCAATACAATTGCCATTAGGGCTGCACAATTAATCAAATTTCTAATTGTGATTACAATTATGGATGCCACAATTACGTAATCGTTACAAACTGGCAATTAATCGTTCAAAGTCCACTTTTGTTATTCTGCGTGCATAAGATGCGTTTTTTTCTTTCTACATGTTATCTTAAGGGTTTTTCACATTATTTTAGTTTTAATATAATATTATAATACCATTTATATTTTAACTTTTTTATCATTTAAAGAAGAAACCAATCCAATGTATAGTTGACATTTAAGACTTAATACTATAGAAAAGCACTAAAGGTTTTTCAGTTAAAGTGTTTTCAGCTTGTTTATTTTCATATAAAAATATGGCACGCAGTTGCCTCAAACAATGGTATAAACATCATTCAATGTAAATTGTGATAATAGTAATTAATAATCGCAATTACAATTTCAAGGGAATAATCGACAATTATGATTTTTGTCAATCGTGCAGCCCTAATTCCCATTATAACCCTGAAATCCATTCAAATTGTGTTTTGGGAGGGGTTCTATACATATACATACATACATACATATACATATATATATATATATATATACACACATACATATATACGTATATTTTTTTTTTCAGCAGGCAAGATTATAATGGTATAACTACTTTTTGAAGGTTAAGTTACATAACATTTTTCTATAGTTTTACATTTACATTTAATTATTTAGCAGACGCTTTTATCCAAAGCGACTTACAAATGAGAACAATAGAAGCAATCAGACCAACAACAGTATACAAGTGCCATGACAAGTCTCAGTTAGTCTAGCACAGAACCCGCAGCCATTTTTTTTTTTTTTCATGAATATGATAGACAAGAAAGGGTAAGTGCTAGTATTTGTCAAGTGCTGGCGAAAAAGATGAGTCTTTAGATGTTTTTTGAAAATCCATAAAGACTCAAATTGAGATTGGGAGGTCATTCCACCAGCTGGGCACAATCTAGGAAAAGGTCCGTGAGAGTGATTTTGAACCTCTGTGGGATGGCACCACAAGGCGTCATTCCCTTGCAGAACGCAAGTTTCTGGAGGGCGCATAAGTTTGAACTAGTGAGTTTTGGTATACTGGTGCCGTGCCAGTGGTCGTCTTGTAGGCAAGCATCAGTACTTTGATTTTAATGTGAGCGACTACTGGTAGCCAGTGTAACCTGATGAGGAGAGGAGTAACGTGAGCTTTTTTTGGCTCATTGAAGACAACCCTCGCTGCTGCATTCTGGATTATTTGTAGAGGCTTGATAGTACATGCAGAAAGGCCCACCAGGAGAGCATTACAATAGTCCAGTCTGGAGAGAATTTGCCTAACTATTGATCTGACCCTGTAGACGCTATAATCCCACTCTGTCTCTTACCCGCTTTCTGTTTGTTTTTTTAATGGTGGGCATTCACTCAGTTGGCTAGAGCAGTGCTGATTGGGGAGAATGGAGGTGCGCTCACTCTATTGGTTAGTAAGACTGCCACTCAAGGCTGGCAGTCATGCATATACTTTGGAACAGAGTAATATAGCGTCCACATCGCAGGCTTTTGCAATTAGCAAATCGCAACGTCTCAAATCGCGATTGCGATTCGATTTTGATTAATTGCACAGCCCTATCGGCCAATAAGTTTTTCTGCTTGGCCGATTTGTTCGAGGCGGGACTTGTATTTTTTCGGTGCTGAGAAAGGCAGCGCCTGAGCACACACAGCTCACATTCTCCCTCTTGTTAGCTGTCGTTGTTAACAGTTCTGTCTAATACGGACAGAAGTCTGTCTAATAATCAGATAGAATGGTTAAACAAAGGAATTAATTTATACAAAAGTATTATAACGCTTGTTTTTATATTATTAGTAACAGAAAGGCAAACATTATAATACTTTCTCGTTTGCCGTCAGCATTAAGCAAATACGCATTTATTTAATTTAAACAAATCTTTGAATGATTTTTATGCAGCATGATCACGTGTTCTCTGTCTGTTAAGTGAAAGCTATAAACTTTGAACTCGTGATTTCCAATTATGCTGCGCTTTATGCATTTGCCCACTGTCATATTCATGTCATTTTCTCTGTGTGCTGTATGTAAAAAAAAAAGCGTTACCCTAGCTTTATTTGAATATAATTCCCAATGCACACAAACTTCCCAGAATACTGAGTGCCCTGTTGATAACAGTGTTTACTTCCTTTTTAATTATATTTTTATTAAATATTTATTTGTGAAAAATACTTTGTCATCTAAAGTATAAGTATGCTTATTTTACATATTTATTTTTTAATCCATTGTCAAATGATTTCAAATTTTTTAAATATTAATTAAAAAAATTATAATAATTATATCGGCCCCTTGATTTCCAAGATATCAGCATCGGCAGTCAAAAAAACAATATTGGTCGACCACTATTAAAGTCATATTATTTCGTAGGCTATTAGGCCCATATTTCCTATGTTTTTGGAATACTAACATTATAGTACAATTATAAAGCACACAAGTTACCTCAGTAGCTTTCTGTGCTTGTTCCTCTGTCTCAAATTCCACAAACGCAAACCCTTTAGGGTGTCCTGTGGACTTGTACCTGGGGATGCTAACATAAACCACATTTCCACACTTGCTAAACACTCGCTCCAGCCAAACATGAGTCACTGACTTCGGCAACAACTCCTGAAACACAACAAATTTAAGAGGGTGTACATTGAAATCATACAACATAAAAGTGAAAATAATGTGAAATTAATGCAGACTCAGTTACCACATAAACTGTGCGGTTGTCGACATCATTTGGGCTTTCACCAAGTGGATCCTTTCGTCGCACATGTGTTCCCTGAAGATTTACCAACACAACATAACAGTTAATATTATTATCAGTACATAAATTAGAACTAAAACCTCTCTGAAAAGAAAATTAAAGTCACGCAAACCATACCTCCACAACTGCTGAATTTTTAAGAGCCCTGGCTATCAACTTGACATCTGTTGTCAATTTTTTCATTCGGTTGAATGATGTCAGCACAAATATGTCAACATCTGAAATTAAACAAAACAAAGTTAAATGCATCATATATGTATCAATGTGCATCAAGATATGAACATAACACTGATATATACATCCATCTCGTGACTGTTCGATGACATTCTTCATGAATCTGTCCTTGTGAAGATTCACATCACCAAACCAGAATTCCACCTGCTTCTTCACTTCAGCCAGCAGTTGTTTCACCCGAGATCTCTTCTTTTTTTCGTTCTCTTTCTTCTCACTCTGGTTTGAACAGGCGGCCTCCCCTCCTGATGAAATCTTCTCTGTGTCTATCATCTTGCAATGGCTGTTGGTTAAAAGTCATAAAAGACCATTATCTGTACAGAACCAATTATGTCGCGCTAAAGAACTTACGACTACAGATTTTAAACTTATCTTTAACTTGTCGCTTTCTAAATTAACTTAAAAATAATCGCTTAAACTACCATGGACACAGCCATTGATAACGACTTCGAAAAAAAGTTGTACTTAAACAAACACAGATAGAAGACGGCGACACAAAAATCTAAAATGTTGTACCTTTGTTGTATGTTCGACAGTAACACAACATCAATTCATATGCGCGAAGCTCCTACTTCGTGTCGCATATAGATGACGTCGATGGTGTTCCAGTGAGCGGAGTTGTGGGCGTGTCTTAAGACAACGCGCAAACGAATGGAACTGGAAATATTAGTGCACGCTCCTCAAACCGCTATTTGTTTAATGGATTATTTCGAAAAGGTAATGAAGTTTCAATAGTAAGCATTAAAGCATTAACTACAACTGTGCCAAAACAATGCAATTGTGTAATATAAAAAATCGTCTATAAGCTGTTTTGCCTGATTGATTATACAGACACAGCATGTATGTATATGTATATATATATATATAATATATAATATATATTATAATATATAAACACACACACACACAATTTGTGGGTCTTTAAATGTTTGAATAGTTTAGCCTACCTAGTTGTACCTAGCCTACTGCAGTGTGTTTACAACAATGCCTGAAAACCTAAACAAATATAGATGTGGCATAATAAAATATATAAGCTAGCCAGGGGTGTATTCCAGAAAGCAGGGGGGTATTCCAGAAAGCAGGTTATGTGACATACCCGGGTATGTTTAAGAGTAAGTAAGCGGATAACCTCAATTTTCGGTTCCAAAAACGGAGGTAACTTTCAGAGTATGTTAATAGTCATAGCAACTCACTGTCTGAACTTAACCTGCTCCGGAGCAGGTTATGTTACAGGGTTAGTTCACTTCAGCAAGCCTTCAGTGGGCGTGACAGATAGCACACAACATTATATAATATTACAATATGTAATATAGCCTATTATATATATATATATATATATATATATGTACAGTACAGGTCAAATTATTTGATCAAAAATACAGAAAAAAACAGTAAAATTGTAAAATATTATTATTCATTTAAATGCATTTATTTGATCAAAAATACAGAAAAAAACAGTAAAATTGTGAAATATTATTACAACTTAAAATAATAGTTTTCTATTTGAATATACTTAAAAAAAAAAAATTTATTCCTGTGATGAAAAGCTGAATTTCCAGCATCATTACTCCAGCCTTCAGTGTCACATGTAACATCCAGTCTATCACATGATCATTTAGAAATCATTCTAATATTCTGATTTATTATGAGTGTTGGAAACACTGTTCTGCTGTCTAATATATTTGATGAATAAAAGGTTAAAAAGAACTACATTTATTCAAAAAAAATAAATAAATCTAATAATATATATTCTAATAATATATTTTCTTTACTATCACTTTTTATCAATTTAACACATCCTTGCTGAATAAAAGTATTGATTTTATTTAAAAAAAAAGAAAAAAAAGTATTGACCCCAAATTACTGACCAGTAGTGTATATTGTTATTACAAAATATTTATATTTTGAAAAACATAGCTTTTTTTTTTTTTTTTTTTTTTTTTTTTTACTTTTTATTCATCAAAGTATCCTAAAAAAGTATCACATGTTCTGAAAAAATATTAAGCAGCAGAACTGTTTCCAACTTTGATAATGAATCATCATATTAGAATGATTTCTAAAGGATCATGTGATAATGATCCTAAAAATTCAGCTTTGCATCACAGAAATAAATGATAATTTAAAGTATAATATATTTAAAAACAATTATTTTAAATTGTAATAGTATATCACAATATTACATTTTTTTTCTGTATTTTTGATCAAATAAATGCAGGCTTGATGAGCAGAAGAATCTTCTTTCAAAAACATTAAAAATAGTAATGTTTCCAAACTTTTGACCTGTACTATATATAGCATATATTTGATATGTTAATGAGGAAGTGCTAATATAAATAATAAATAAGGTAATATATTATTCGAATATGAGTATTTCTTTTATTGGCATATATAAGAGTTATCTGTATAAATTATAAAACACTATGACAAGGTAATGTTTAGCTTTTATTTATTTATTTATTTTATTTATTACGTGTTATATTATCTCAGACATGGAGCGGCATTTTCTATAATGTCTAAATTCTAAATCAAAATACATATCTGATATGACTAAATATATAATTAGCATAAGACAAACAATATAATTCACATTCTCAAGGATTAAATGGAAAAAAATAAAAATGATTGCACAGCCATCAATTAGGTGGCGATATGCACTAAGCATGTACACAATTTATGAACAAAGGATGAAGAAATAAACAACTTGGCATGCTTTTTTTTAGCGTCCGTTTCTATAGTGACTCGTTGATTCGTCGCTCTGTTGAGAATGTGTTGTATGGAGGGATTATATAGAGGGATTATTGGGTCAGATTATAAACTAAATTTAGATTTTTAGTTTTGGTTTAAGACTTTTAGTTTTAGACTTTTAGTTTATAATCTGACCCAATAATCCCTCCATATTTTAGATGTTTTAGGTAATGTATGAAGGACTAAAAATGACAGAAGGAAAAATAAATAAATAAATAAAAGTAGAAATAAATAAATAAATGCAGAAATAATAGTGAAAATAAATACATTTTGGTAATATAAATGGCTATTTCTGTATTTTTGCATGTATTTATTTATTTATTTATTTATGCATTTCTATATGTATTTATTTATGTATTTCTACATTTATATATATATATATATATATATATATATATATATATATATATATATATTTCTACATTAGCAGTGCTAGAGAGTCTTCAAGAAATCCTCCGCCAACTTCACATTCTCTCTGAGACAGAGGAAGCGACAATTGGGCGGCCATCGTACCTTTTACACTTTGTAATTGCTGCCTCAAAGTTTCTATTTTCTTTCACAAAGGGAGTTGATGTATATTTCTAGATGGCGCTTGTGTATTTAAGCACTAATTTACAATCTACTTTTGATTAGTTCAGTTTGTATAATTTTATATTTTGTTTATTTTTTCATGTTTATTGTGATTTCTATACTCAACTGTTGTTTATTTGAGCAAGATTGAATCTTTCTAAGAGTTTCTTGATTATATTTTATTTTATTCCCAACATGCTTTTGTATGTCACTCCCTTTTTTGTCATCCACATGAAGAGATGGAACGATGTAATTAATCATCGCAAAATTAAAAGGTGTTTTTCTCTATAATCGTAAATCATCTGATCAAGAATCTTCAAGATATAATCCCCTCTTAGCACACAAGCAGGCAAAAGTGGTATGTGGATGTATTTTCTGTTTATTTACAAGTATAATGTGACGTGTGTTTTACATGTAACTGAATGTGTGACTGGTGTTTGTTGTATATTTTGTCCTTTTTACTCAGTTCTACGGTGTTGATGTTGATGTTGCTGTCTATGTTTGCCGTCTATATCGATGAGTGCATTAAACATCTGTGAAAAAAGGAACCTCAGCCTTCGCATTGTGACTAAGGGTGGCATAGTAGAACACTTCACTGCATCGGTGAAGGCCTAGATCATCAGATGGTAAAGCTGCACGAGAAAGTCGGCCAGCAAGAGGCGCTACATATTGGATAAGGGAAGTACAACTTTTCAAAGATTGCAATTGACTGACTGAAGAAGCCAGTGGGCAAGTAAAGGCTGAACAAGCAAGCACTTTTAAGTTAGTGACTTGGAAGCAGCACAAAGTCTTGTGAACTGTGCTAAAGTTTCAATTGCACTGGTATTTACATCATCTTCATTCCAAGATGAAGTTGGACATTTTCCTAATATCGGCTGTCTTATTAAGAAACTATAAGGACTAAATAGACAAACAAATGTGTTGTATGTATTATTGAGAGAGTGAAGTTGAAATTTCCTGCATGTTTAAGATTTTGTATACTTTATTATTTGGGATATTAATATTTCACAAGTTATATTCATGCTTCTGCTACTTATAGTTCTATAGTTTACAATTTACAAGGTTGAATCACATGAGTTTAGGTGAAGTAGCTGCTTGCACTAGAACTTTAGACTGTTCCTTATTTAGGATATCACATTGTAGTTTAACACAGCATTGACATGTCTGATACAAGTGAAAATACAGTGCTTTCCACTAAAGAAGCTATCTGTGCAGATCCTACAGCACAATAACTTGACGATGCAGAGCAGGTTATCCCATCACAGCAGGCTGATATAGCTGAGCATGTTGAAGTTGCTGCACAAGTACAACAACCTAAGGTGGGCGCAGATACTACACAGTTCCCAGACATTAGAAGAAGCCAGCGTGTACGCATGCTTACTGAAAAGGGTAAAACATTGCAAGACACTAGACTGAACAATCTGAAAAGAAGCTTTGAACAGAAGTATAGAAGATGGAAGTATCACATCAATGGGTTGAAAAGAGCCATGAAGAGCAATGATGATGCAGATTTGATTTCTGAGGTCGTGAGCACCATTAATGTCAACGTTTTCTTTGTGGAGATCCCGAGGACATACCCTGGCCTGATTCAGATTCAGTGTTTGAAGCCACTGTGTCCAGCATCATCTCTGCAACTTCCAAATAGTCAAAGTCTGTTTCTAAGATGTCCAGTCAGTCTTCCCATGATTCCTTGCAGAAAAGACAAGAAGCAGCGGCTGAAGTAGCAGCTACAGATGAGGTGATTAAAATAATGAAGACACAGCATCAATATGAAGAGGAAATCAGGAAACTTGAGGCAGAGGATAAAAGGTTAACAGCCAAGAGAGAAGCTCAAGAAAGGGAAATGGAAGCGGAGAATGCAAGAAAAAGGGCCCAGTTTATCTCAGAAAGTAATGTCAGAAAAATAAAGTTGGAAGAGAAGAAAAAGGAAGTAGAACGATTGGAAGAATTAAAAAGACATAATGCAGCACAAGCAAGGCTACAAGTTCATAATGAATGCATTGAAGAGGATGAGGGAAAAATGCGTTCTGTTCCTCTTCAACAAAAACAAGACTATCTCTCTCAACCAAACCAACACTCTTATTCTCCTCAAAGGTTTTCAGTCACTCAAGCTCATGTATCTCAGTCAGATGCATTAGCTTCTCCCAATGAAGCCTCTAATGAACTTGTGAAGGCACTTGCTGAAGCTATTACAGCCAATAGGATTCCAATTCCAGAACCTGCTGTTTTCTCAGGAGAACCTATGAAGTATAATGATTGGAAACTGTCTTTTCAGACGTTAATTGATCGCAAGAACTTACCAGCCCAAGAAAAGCTCTTCTTTCTACGCAAGTATGTAAGTGGTCCAGCCAAGAAAGCTATTGAAGGACACTTTCTGGTTGGAACTGAAGCAGCTTACACGGCTGCCTGGAACATACTTGAAGACAGGTTTGACCATCCATTTGTAGTTTGCAAGTCATACTGCGACAAAATACAGTCATGGCACAAAATTGCTACCAAGGATTGCAAAGACCTCCAGGAATTTGTAGATTTTTTGAGCAGCGTTGAATCAGCCATGCCTTATGTTCAAGGTTTACAAGCTCTGAATGACTGCGTTGAAAATCAAAGGATATCAGCTAAATTGCCAGAGTGGTTGAGTTCACATTGTGAATAGAGCAGTCACTAAATTCCAAGATGAATATAAAATATTCCCTGATTTCAAATACTTCATTGAATTTCTTAACAAGGAAGCTAGAATTGCATGCAATCCTATCACTTCACTGCAAGCAATAAAGCCAGTAGAGCAAGAGAGATTCAAGCAACCTGATCAAGATCACTCCAAGTTTCAACGAAATCGCAACTCAAGTGCTAAGACATTCACTACTAGCTCCAGTGAAAAGACTAGCATCACGTGTGTCTTTTGTAAGAGACATGGCCACACTCTTCATAAGTGTCACAAGATTATGGAAAGACCAGTTGAAGAAAGATTGAAGTTTTTACTGTCTGAGAAATTGTGCTTTGGATGTCTTAAGGCTGGTCATAACTCTAAAGGCTGCACCTTTAGGAGTGTGTGTGAAAAATGTGAGAAGTTTCATCCAACTTGCTTACATCAGGATCGGGTAAATAAAGACCCAGGACAAAGAGTTAGACTCAGTCAAGATCAGTCAAGGGCTAATCAAGTCTCTGCAGACAGAACAACTGAATCACAGAGGATACAAGTGTCTATGCCTGTGACTTCAAACAGAGTGGTTCAAGAAAAGAATGGCACTTATACTTCATCCATTGTTCCAGTATATGTTTCAACTACAGCTGAACCAAGGAAGGAGATTTTAGTGTACGCCTTACTTAATACCCAAAGTGCCACCACTTTCATTCTAAAGGATGTAGCTGAGACACTTGATATTAAAAGGGATCCAGTCAAACTCAAGATTTCTACAATAACTTTCAAGACAAAGGTTGTGTCCAGTCACAAATTGAATGGACTACAAGTAAGAGGCATCAAGTCTAAAGTGAAAATCCAACTTCCGACGACCTATACTAGAGACTACATACCTGTCAATAGATCTCATATACCCACATGTGAAACTGCAAAGAACTGGCCTCATCTAGAACATCTAGCAGATGAAATGGCTCCTGCACTTGATTGTGAAGTAGGTCTGTTAATAGGCTATAACTGTCCTCAAGCCTTATTCCCCAGAGATGTTATCAGTGGTGATGACGACCAGCCATTTGCACAAAGATCTGTGTTGGGTTGGAGTATCATTGGGTACAACCAGTACAATGGTGATTATGAAGATGAAATCGGGGTGAGTCATAGGATTATATTGAAGCAAGTTCTATCAGCTGGTGAACCATCTCACAAGCTCAAGTCTGAAGTCTGCTTCATAAACAGGAACAAAGTTAAGGAGATGATCACTCCAGCAGAGATACTGAAGGTTTTTGAGTCTGACTTTGTTGAAAGGAATAATGAGGAAGTCTCTGCGTCACAAGAAGACTTAAGGTTTTTGGCAAAGTTAAACGAAGGCATTAAACAAATGCAAGATGGGCAATATCAAATGCCATTGCCGTTTAAGGGTGAGAGACCGGACTTGCCAAACAACAAAGCGTGTGCAGAGCATCGACTTAAATCCTTAGAGAAGCGTTTAAAGATGAATGAGCAGTACCACAAGGACTACCTGGCTTTTATGAAGGACATAATAGCAAGAGGCAATGCTGAAAAGGTCCCAGAGATGGAGGTAAGCAATCAACCAGCATGGTATATCCCTCACCATGGGGTTTACAACCCGCAAAAGCCAGGCAAGATTCGCATTGTCTTTGATTGCTCTGCAAGATTTCAGAATACTTCTCTGAATGACCATCTATTGACTGGACCTGACCTCACAAATACCCTTGTTGGGGTCTTGTGTCGTTTCCGGAAAGGGCAAGTAGCCATCATGTGTGATGTGGAACGTATGTTCCATCATTTTTATGTTGCCCCACAAGATCGGGACTACCTCAGGTTCTTGTGGTGGGAAGAAGGCAACATGGAAGCTCCACCATCAGTTTTTCGCATGAAGGTCCACTTGTTCGGAGCTGCCTCCTCGCCTGGATGTGCAAACTTCGGGCTCAAGTACCTCGCCTCACAAGGTGAAGGCAAGTTTAATCAAGCCACAGTGAAGTTTATACAATGTAATTTTTATGTTGACGGTGGCTTAGCAAGTGTGGACACTGAAGCAGAGGCAATCCAGCTTGTAAAAGAAGCCAGGGATCTCTGCAATACCGGGAAGCTCCACTTGCACAAATTCATCACCAACAGCAAGAAGGTAACTGCCACAATTCCAAAGGAGGAATGTACTGAAAATGCAACTGACTTTGACTTGGCCCTAGGAGAATCTAAAATAGAAAGGGCACTCGGAGTCCATTGGTGCATAGCTTCAGATGAGTTCCATTTCAGAGTACTAGTAAAGGAAAATCCTTTCACCAGAAGAGGTGTGCTGTCTACAGTTGCTTCCATTTTTGATCCTCTTGGATTTGTCGCTCCCTTCATTTTAGTTGGGAAAAGAATCATACAAAGGATGTGTCAAGACAAGACAGGCTGGGATGAACCACTTCCTGATGACCTCAAGCCGCATTGGGAAGCAAGGCTGCGAGACCTCCATAACCTATCTTCGGTAAAGATACCACGCTGTTATGTGCCATTAACATACAAGGATGTTCAGCAATATGAGCTACACCATTTCTCGGATGCCAGTGTGTCAGGCTATGGAGTATGTTCATACCTCAGATCTGTGACTAAGTCTGGAGAAGTCTATTGCACTCTCGTTATGGGTAAAGCTATGGTTGCCCCAACAAAAGTAACAACAATTCCCAGACTGGAGCTCTCAGCTGCTGTGGTCGCCACAAGAACTGGCAATCTGATCAAAAGAGAACTAGATTTGGATGGCATTCATGAATACTACTGGACCAACTCCAAGGTTATTCTTGGTTATATTAACAATGATGCACGACGGTTCCATGTATTTGTAGCCAACCGAATTTAGCAGGTCAGGACAAGCACTGAGCCTAGTCAATGGAGATACATTGCTTCAGATCAAAACCCAGCTGACCACGCCTCTCGGGGGCTCACCGTAAAGGAACTCATGGGATCGAACTGGTTTACTGGTCCAAGTTTCTTATGGCAAAGAGAAATTCCTAAGGAGGACATTACGGTGGGAGAAGTTGATGAGGAAGACCCAGAACTCAAAAAGGTACAGGTTCTTACAACCAAGGCAAAGGAAGCGTGGTCTCTGTCAGAGCGCCTGCAGAAGTTTTCAGATTGGAAGAGGGCAGTGAAGGCTGTAGCGAGACTCAAACGTTGTGCAAGGAGTGTAAAGGGTTTAGTAGAAGGATCCAGTGAAGGCACAACACTTAAAGAAAGAAAGGATGCTAAGCAATTCATTATTCGTACAGTCCAAAAAGAAGTGTTCAGAGATTAAATCAAATCTCTAAGAAAAGGGAAGGAAGTTAATTCCGATCAGTTCAATAAGCTGCACAAGTTAAGTCCATTTATTGATGATCATGATATCTTACGAGTGGGAGGAAGACTGACCCTCATGTCATGCATCCGGCCATCCTTCCTAAGGGTCATCATGTATCTCGTCTACTCATAAAACACTTCCATGAGAAGGTGAATTATAATGTTTTTATACATTACGTCCTACTAAGTCAACAACTACCCCCCCCCCCCACCAGGTTTCTTATCCTTTGAAAAAAAATAAGCAGAGCTTGCAATCTTCAAATATCAATTAGCAACAAATAACATCTCTTAAAATAGTGCACTTAGTATAGTATCCTTGCATATAAAAAAAATCACATAGATTCAATTTCCGACATCCTGTTGAAACATTACTTAATCATAAGAAAATTGACCTTTTATGTCAACTGAAGTATATAACAATATAAATGAGTAATCCTTGAGTAACTAAGTACATAAATAATGTAAGACAGTAATATGAATACAATGCAACAACAACAAAAAAAAATATAAAAAAATGACTTGGAATTATTATACTGTACTGCCTAAAGGAATATGTTGTATTAATGAATATGAAAAAGAACAACACATAAGCACATTGGAAATTTGCATACACCAATAGACCAATATCAAACATAAACCAAACACTACAAAAGTAATTCCATAACATATCAAATACGCAAGACACATTTCTTGCTGTTTAAACACACTTTCAGCATAAGCTCATATAAGAGCTTACCAACACAATCACAAATCCATGCTTGTTCTTCTGGTGGCACATTACTGTTGAGGCACCGAACATGAAACCAATCACATTGAATCTGGATGGGAAATATGACGTTGTTAGATATATTTAGAAATTGTAGAAATTGTTAAAAGTAGTTTTTACATGTAGTCAACAGACAGAAATGGCATAGTGAATACCCAGGTGCTTTGCTCCTCTGTTTGGCCTTTATCTGATTTTCCACATACAGAGCAGTACACCTGTTTTGACACTGCAGTTATTAGAATGTAGATGGGATTATAAGTAATCTCTGTGTGTCTAACATGGAAATAAACTGTTTGTTCAAATTGCTTTATACCTGATGCCAGCAAAATCTGCAGCAACTGCATGATGCTGTCATGTCAATATGGACCAAAATCTCTGAGGAATGTTTCCAACACCTTTTTGAATCTATGCAACAAAGAATTAAGGCAGTTCTGAAGACAAAAGGGGGTCCAGCCCCCTAGCAAGTTGCACCTCATAAAGTGGCCAGTGAGTGTATGTGTACTGTATGTGTGTGCTGTATTGCACGGAGATGATGTGCCACTACTGGAAAAGTTTGGCCAAAGACATTTGACACTGAAAAAATTATGGAAATGTTAAGGTGCAGGTAACCTCAGGACCATGGACAGTGCCATGAAATACAAACATAGCCTAGTTTTCCTTTGAAATAAAAAATTCCAAGTTCGTTTCAGGTTTAATGCTTAGTACAATATTCTGCACGGTTCATAAATATAATATTACCTATCTATCTATCTATCTACCAATCCAAAAAAGTTGGGACACTGTACAAATTGTGAATAAAAACAGAATGCAATATATATACACAAACCCGATTCCAAAAAAGTTGGGACACTGTACAAATTGTGAATAAAAACAGAATGCAATGATGTGGAAGTTTCAAATTTCAATATTTTATTCAGAATACAAAATGACATATCAAATGTTTAAACTGAGAAAATGTATCATTTTAAGGGAAAATAAGTTGATTTTAAATTTCATGGCATCAAAACATCTCAAAAAAAAAAGTTGGCACAAGGCCATGTTTACCACTGTGTGGCATCCCCTCTTCTTTTTATAACAGTCTGCAAACGTCTGGGGTCTGAGGAGACAAGTTGCTCAAGTTTAGGAATAGGAATGTTGTCCCATTCTTGTGTGATACAGGCTTCTAGTTGCTCAACTGTCTTAGGTCTTCTTTGTCACATCTTCCTCTTTATGATGCGCCAAATGTTTTCTATGGGTGAAAGATCTGGACTGCAGGCTGGCCAGTTCAGTAACCGGATCCTTCTTTTACGCAGCCATGATGTTGTAATTGATGCAGTATGTGGTCTGGCATTGTCATGTTGGAAAAGGCAAGGTCTTCCCTGAAAGAGACAATGTCTGGATGGGAGCAAATGTTGTTCTAGAACTTGGATATACCTTTCAGCATTGATGGTGCCTTTCCAGATGTGTCAGCTGCCCATGCCACACACACTCATGAAACCCCATACCATCAGAGATGCAGGCTTCTGAACTGAGCGCTAATAACAACTTGGGTTGTCCTTGTCCTCTTTAGTCCCCATAACACATCGCCCCACATTTCCAAAAAAAAAACCAAAAATTGATATCCCCACAACACAAAACATTTTCACTACTCCACAACACACCATAATAAATGACCCTTGGCCCAGAGAAAACGCCTGTGCTTCTGGATCATGTTTAGATATGGCTTCTTTTTTGACCTATAGAGTTTTAGCTGGCAACGGCTAATGGCACGGTGGATTGTGTTTACCGACAATGTTTTCTGGAAGTATTCCTGAGCCCATGCTGTGATTTCCATTACAGTAGCATTCCTGTATGTGATGCAGTGCCGTCTAAGGGCCCGAAGATCACGGGCATCCAGTTTGGTTTTCCGGCCTTGACCCTTACGCACCGAGATTGTTCCAGATTCTCTGAATCTTTGGATGATATTATGCACTGTAGATGATGATAACTTCAAACTCTTTGCAATTTTTATCTGAGAAACTCCTTTCTGATATTGCTCCACTATTTTTGGCCGCAGCATTGGGGGATTGGTGATCCTCTGCCCATCTTGACTTCTGAGAGACACTTCCACTCTGAGAGGCTCTTTTTATACCCAATCATGTTGCCAATTGACCTAATAAGTTGCAAAATGGTCCTCCAGCTGTTCCTTATATGTACATTTAACTTTTCTGGCCTCTTATTGTTCCCTGTCCCAACTTTTTTGGAATGTGTAACTCTCATGAAATCCAAAATGAGCCAATATTTGGCATGACATTTCAAAATGTCTCACTTTCAACATTTGATATGTTATCTATATTCTATTGTGAATAAAATATAAGTTTATGAGATTTGTAAATTATTACATTCCTTTTGTACTTTTTTCTGAATCAGGTTTGTATATATAATACATGCATGTTATAAATGTATCTTTTATAGCAAATACTTGTACTTTCAAGACTTCTGATATGATGTAGTGGGTCAGATAATTATTTAGCAACTTGTTTTGTAATGGTGTGAGCCTCCTTTGGAAAGTTATTGAACTGGAAGGTGTCTCCATGAAGAAACCCATTGAATACAGGGATGCTATAAATGTATAATTTAGTGCAAATACTTGAATTTCTGGACTTCTGATATGTTCTACAAGTTCACATGATTATTTAGCAACTTGTTTTGTAAAGGTGTGAGCCTCCTTTGGAAAGTTATTAACTGGAAGATGTCTCTATGAAGAAAACCATAGAATAAAGAGATGCTGTAAATGTATAATTTAGGGCAAATACTTGTACTTTTAAGACTTCTGATATGTTCTACAAGGTCACATTATTATTTAGCAGCTTTGTAACTGTGTGAGCCTTCTTTGGAAAGGTATTGAATTGGAAGTGAAGTTATGGTGTGTCTATGAAGAAACACAGGGATGCTGCAAATGTATGTTTTATGGCCAATACTTGTATTTCAACACTTCTGATATGTTCTACAAGGTCACATAATTATTTAGCAACTTGTTTTGTAACGGTGTAAGCCTCTTGTAAAAAGTTATTGAACTGTAAGGTGTCTCTATGAAGAAAAAACATGCAGGTGCATCTCAATAAATTAGAATGTCGTGGAAAAGTCCATTTATTTCAGTAATTCAACTCAAATTGTGAAACTTGTGTATTAAATAAATTTATAAATAAAATAAAAGTAGTTTAAGTCTTTGGTTCTTTTAATTGTGATGATTTTGGCTTACATTTTACAAAAACCCACCAATTCACAATCTCAACAAATTAGAATTCTTAAGACCAATAATAAAAAAAAAATAATAATAATAATTGGCATGTCACCATATTCTAATTTGTTGAGATGAAACAGGAGACCAAATATTGCAGATGAGCTGAAGGCCACTGTCAAAGAAACCTGGGCTTCCATAGCACCTCAGCAGTGCCACAAACTGATCACCTCCATGCCACGCCAAATTGAGGCAGTAATTAAAGCAAAATGAGCCCCTACCAAGTATTGATTACATGTACATTAAATGAACATACTTTCCAGAAGGCCAACAATTCACTAAAAACGTTTTATTTATTTATTTTTATTGGTGTTATGAAGTATTCTAATTTGTTGAGATAGTAAATTGGTGGGTTTTTGTTAAATGTGAGCCAAAATCATCACAATTAAAAGAACCAAAGACTTCTTTAGTCTGTGTGCATTGAATTTATTTGAGTTGAATTACTGAAATAATGAACTTTTCCACGAAACTCTAATTTATTGTGATGCACCTCTAATAATACTGTA
Source organism: Cyprinus carpio (assembly GCF_018340385.1). Taxonomy (NCBI): domain Eukaryota; kingdom Metazoa; phylum Chordata; class Actinopteri; order Cypriniformes; family Cyprinidae; genus Cyprinus; species Cyprinus carpio. The sequence continues at coordinate 33,892,290 of NC_056603.1, forward strand.
ACTGTATCTTTTAGAGCAAATACTTGTACTTTCAAGACTTTTGATATGTTATAGAGGATAGATATTTATAATGATTTATTTGTAACAGTGTGAGCCTTTTTTAAAAAGTTATTGAACTGAAGAGGGTGTCTCTATGAAAAAAAAAACATACAGTATAATACAGGGATGCTGCAAATGTCTCTTTTAGAGCAAATACTTGTACTTTCAGTACTCCTGATATGATGAAGAGGGTCAGATAATTATTTAGCAACTTGTTTTGTTGTGAGACTCTTTTAAAAGTTATAACTGAAGGTGTGTCAATAGACAAATTGAATACAGTGATGGTACTGTACTTTTTGAACATCTTTAACACTAAATACTTGTACATTAAAGACTTGATGTATGTCATTTATGGTCAAATAAATATTTTGCAACTTAGCACTAGGTTCCTTCTTTCAAAAGCTGTTGAAGTGGATTGTGGAAAAGTCATTGTGGTAACCCATAAAAACAGTGATGGTACAAATTAAATATATATGTGAAGCACAAATTCTTTATAAACCATCTTGAAGAAAGTTTTGCCATAGTTTTAGAAATGTTCACCCAAAATCAACATTGTGTTTGCTGTCATGAGTTCTGAGTACTCTGATAGATTCCATGCAAAGTTATTTCTGCAAACCTAAACATGAAAATGCAATGTCATTTTAATGTTAAAAAAGATGTCCAACAAATCAACACAGTTTTAGCCATTCTTTTCATTTCAATCCTGGAGGCAAAAAAAAAATAAAAACCAGACATGGGCTGTAGTTTTTAGGGTTTATTTTTAGAGAAGTAGGCCCAAACACCTAGTGAAATAATGTCATTGTTAGATTCTTGTTCCCTCACAGATTTTTATTTATTTTAATAGAAACACGTAATTTGTACGTCACAGAAAGCGATGACGTCCGATCCATAGAGTAAGCGTGTTTATCAGCTTCTTTAAAACGTCGAGTTCGACATAAAAATGTGTTCTGATTTGTGCTCATCATGGTCGGTAATGATAATTGACCGGAAGTGGCTTTTTTAAGTGCATGTTAACAAAGTTATTGATCGCGGAAGTCCGAATGTCTGAATATAAAACCAACTTTACCCAAGTAGGTAATTTTACACCTTTTATAACAAGGGACACTTGTTATTGAGGGTGAGAGGCTGATCTCTGATAGACTTCTGACATAGGAAAAACAGAGATACACATTAGACCTTCTGAAAAAGGAGAAATCAAATCACCTGGAGTAACGTTAGTTAACACCAGCTGGCCCAGCAGCCTTGCCTGGATGATGGCAGGTCGTGCCAAAACGCGAAGCGCGCAGGGCGCATAGCAGCCACCAAAGCGCTTACTGTCTATAGAAAACAAGTGAAAAATGCCTCTTTCTCTGCAAAAGCCTCCCTTTGTCTATTCACTACTTTATACTGAACTCTATGACCTCATCTATTCCGTTCATAATATCTAGCCTATTGAATGTCCGTCCTGGATGATATCCCTCCTATGTACCATGCTCTTCCTAACATGTTTGTCCATCAGGGATGTAAGCAGGGTGCGATTTGCCGGGGGGGATTTCCCCCCCTCTGGTCTATGCATCCCTGCCTCTGCTGAATAACTTTTATCCCCGGTGGAGATAAAAACATCATGCAAACCCGCTCTGACGTCCCTATCTGAATCAAATGATTCGCGATACACGCTGACGTCCAGATCTGAATCAAATGATTCGCGATACACGCTCTGACGTCCAGATCTGAATCAAATGATTTGCTATATACGCTCTGACGTCCAGATCTGAATCAAATGATTCGCGATACACGCTCTGACGTCCAGATCTGAATCAAATGATTCGCGATACGCGATCCGATTGGAGCGCTTCGAAACAGTGAATCATTTTGCGACGCAATGGTTTAACCAGAGAATGTCTAATATGGCGAGAAGTTTCACTCTCACTACACTTCCGGCTTCTGAACTGGTTGCAGTTCCACTCTGATTCCATATGAGGGCGCTCACAGGACGAGTGCAGAATGAATGGAGGTCAATATATACCCCTCAAAGGAGGTATACCCCTCAAAATCTACTTTTCTCAGAATATAATTTTTTGTCTAGTAATTTGAATGTTGTATTCGAAAGGAGATGCAAAGAAATTACACATTGCTGGGTGTTAGATTTTTAGAGTCACTTATTTGCTTTAAAAAGTCTTTTAAAATGTCAATGACGTCAAACACATCGTACGACCAGAGATACTGCTTTACGGCAATCCTTCAGCCACTTTGGTGCTTTCAGAGAATGTCTATGGTGCTTTCCAGAGCCGTTGAAAAATTTATTATTTAATGGCTCTGGTGCTTTCATAAGGGAAGTCCCCCTCCCAACAACACGTATTGTTACGATCTGTGGTAGCCCGCGCAACCTGGCCGATTTTGGACATTAGCCAACTTGGCATTTGGCCAACTTTCCCTCCCACGTGAACCACTGTAAATTCAGGTATGCTTTGACAATTAACACAGTCCACATGGGTTACCTTTTTTCGTCCTTGGGAAATGAGAAATAGGACAACCCTTGGCCACTATTAGAACAATTTATCATTGCACACCTGGGGTTTTTTTTTTTTTTTTTTTTTTTTTTCAATTTTTATTGATATTTAGCACTATTGAGCGTGACATTTGTTTGTGTTTTTTTTAAGGTGGCAATACTATACCATATGTATCCGGTATTTCTTAACACAAGAATAACACAACAAGTACTCAAATTCAATTTATTTTCCATGTAAATTTCACAGTACACACATAACAATAGGCAGATAAAAGTGCCAGCAACCAAAAAAAAAAAAAAAGTTGCTGCGTTGAAAAGAAAAACTTGGGCCAAAAAGTCCGCCTTAACATTCTGATCCCGCTGATTCTGATTCGTATGCCATCAAGCGGTATCTCTGGTCGTAATCAGTCCTTCACTGACCAATCAGCGTTCATTAGCAGAATGCTAGCGTGTTATGGGCAAAAACAACTCAACCTGTAAGAAATCGAAAGGACATAAGTACTCGTTCATTCAACTTTCGACCTATAACCCATGTTGAACTTGCAAAACCTACAATCAGATCTGAGATTTCTCAACGGCAATCGGGTGAAAGGGACAAATTTAGCCGTCTAGCCCCATAGACTCCCATTCATTTTGCACTCATGGCGATTGCCCCCCAGTGGAACTCTGGTGGAACTGCAGGTTTAACTGTTTCGGAGTTTCAAGTGGGAAGCTCTCCGTAGACGTTGTGTTCTTTGCTTGTGCTTTGCTCGCTTTCTCTATGTAATTTGTTGTTTGAATAAACCGTGGACATTAAATCATTACAATTAATAGGCCTAACTTAGGCTTACAATGTTTTTTATTAAACTGAGATCACACTAAATACAATTTCCGTCGTATTAAAACATTTCATAAAAATTTTCAAAAGCAACCCCCCCCCCCCCCCCCCCCCCCTCTGTTTTTTTCACAAATCGCACCCTGGATGTAAGGATAGAAGATGTTCTATTGCTGTACAAATTGTAAAGGTCTTTGGGGCACAGATATTGGAATATACAAATCAAATTAACTTTACTTGATGTAAGTCTCTTAGACCACGTTTGCAATGAGGCTTAAAATACTAAGTGCTTTTGCAGATAACTGACAGCTAAGCAAATTATACTGATCTGAACTGAATTGCTGATCACTGATCACGTACACTGTATGTTTTTGATGATCAGAGTCCACAATCTATTAACTCCACTGAACGACAACGATCTGGATGAAACTGTGATCCAAATTCTGCAGCATCATCCCATGATGCCCCAACATCATGGTCACAAAATGATGTTGCACCACATCACACAACAAATCATCATAAAAAATAATAAACTACTTTACCACCATTCACTGGCTCTGGGGGTAGTTTACTAAAGTTTGGGATTTGGGCTACTTGCTCAGGTGGAAAATTATTTTCTTTTATTTACTGTCAGGCTGGATTTTGGGCTAGTTGTTAATGTACTGTGAGATTGGGAAAGGGTCAACTCGTTTTTTGAGTACACTAATTCTCTGTCCTTTTTTGCATATTATAGGACAACGTGTGCAGGAATCCATGGGGCGTGTGGATTCTCAGGGAGTTTTGCTGCGCACCCTTCAGCTAAACCCACGAAGGCGCAGGAGGTACTCTGTACCAGCGCCAAACAGTTTGTGGCACATCGACGGAAATCACAAGTTAATAAGGTATCAGAAAAACATTAATAATATCAACTACTTTTACAAAATTTCATAGCAGCCTCCATACAGTGAATTATCCTAGTATTGAAAACTCGATATGTCTACTTTTTATGTATATTGAGATTTTGATTTGTCCATGGTGGATGGATTAAAGGACTACTTTAAATCAAAATACTCCACAGAACCATACATTAAATAAATCCACTTGTTTAGTTGTGAGTGTATATAACAACATAAATTATGAACTAGATGTTGTGACCTGGAATTAAAAAACAGAAGTTGGGACCCAGAACATTATTCATCATTCAGGAACCATGTTTTTTGTGTCTATTAAAGATAGGCTATTATAAATACAATATTAACAATATTAACATAACTTCTATGTAACACTTGCCTTAGCTTACACACAGAGGTGCATGATACAGGTGGTGTAATTGCTCTTAATATGTCCATATATACATTTTCCAAAAGTATCTTAAATGCATAGCCTAGCCTACTATGCAAGCAATAAAAAAACAAAGACAATGTATAGACTCACACAAACACAGTGCCTCTCAATCATCACTTGTGACTCACAAATGTAGGAAGAACCAAAAAACAAATTCCTCTTTTTGCATAACAGCCTATATCTCTTCTGGTGGTACATTTTCAAGTTGCAAAGATGAAAGTTCTATGCCACACAATTACATACAGAAAGTGTAATACAGAAATCTGCACCAAATTACATAATGAAATGCAGTTTTCCTTTTTCCCATAAGAATAGAGAGGCTCTGGAGATATGTTTACACCGGAGTGCTTGATCTCTTCTACAGCATCTTTAACAACCTTGAGAGAGAAGGGCTTCTAAATCCTGACAGCGAAGTTCATGTGTTTGCTCTACATTGGTGCTTTCTGCCTCACGTTCAGAAGCACCTTGAGGTTTTCTAGCGTGGCTGGAACTGCCACCAACTGAGCACTGAGGGAAATCAGTCCCCACTTCAGCTGTGGTCTCGCCATGAACATGAGGCACAGCAGGACCTCATGCAGGTTTGAATTTATTATTTTTCTATGCCCTACATAGTATGTCTACATTCTAACCACCTCATCTGATATTGTACAATTACAGTGTTTCAATTGTTAATCCAGGTACAGACCATTCAAAAGTCCTGTACTGCACACCTTTATCAGTAGAATATTGTAAGTTAGATTGATATCTAGGAACTAAATGGAGAATTAAATTTTTAGTTCTTGCTATAATGTTGGGATTAAACAAGGAGCAGTAATTTGTGGTAAATAAACATTATAGCTCTCTCATCCAACACCTAATTTGATAATTACCACAATGACTTAATCACTCCTTTATTAAAAGGTTGTCACGGACTATGGAGTTGACTGGACTGGACCAAATGGTTATCATCAGCCTGATGTTGTGGTCCCTGAAGTTCAGCTACAGTGCTCGCTGATAGAGCAGGAAATACAAAGACTACCAAAACCTGATGGCCCTCTGTCCAATGTGTTGGATGTCTACATACAAACTGTGAGCCAGTTATCAGAAATGCTCCTGTAAATTCCGGATTCAAAAGCTGTAAGATGCAGAAGGTTTAACCTAAATAAGAAGCAAGTAGTAGTTAATGCTGTACTTTATAACAGCTGTGATACTAATGGGGATTTCCTGTAAGATTCCAATTTTCTTGTTAAAATCACAATTAAAGACGATTCTGAGAGAAATCATTGTCTTTATTTGACAGCAGTCTTCATATAAAATACTTACTGCATTGTACAACATACTCATGAACAAATTCGTCCTGAACACAATTCAAACCTATTGGACATCCTTGGACATAACTGTCCCATTGTAGTTAAAATTTGTTGTTTTGAAGCATTTAGCTTAAATGAAATGAAAGACAGACATTATGTAAATCACAATGATCAAGTACTGGTTGTTTCAGAAAAAACATATGGAGAAAAAAGGGAACTCCAATTTGTCTTATTTTTAACAATGTACACAGATCTTTTGACTGAACAACTTAAAGCAGGAAAAGCACAGCTGTAAATAATAATGCTATGACATGCAATGTCATTGAGACAGCATTAACATTACCAGAATGCTGGAACTCTTTAATAAACTTAATGCAGCATTCTATAATGTATTCAATTAATTATACCAATTGACTAGTGTTATTGAACCAAACACAGAAATGCTTTACATAAAGTACTTAATAAAATTATGCCTCAACACATGACAAGCTTGCAGCCTTTACTTGCACAGTTTTACACACAGAACTAGGTGCTACATGCAAATGCTTTTTATTCTTTAACTCTGAACTCATTCACTGTTCAGTACAGTTTTACTGTACTATTTTTAAAAAAAATCAAAGGCAACAATATAACAAAATGTTATGGTGCACACATTATATATGATGAATGTCCCTAGACCATTCCAAAACCAGTATCAACACTCAAAATAGCAGCATGGACTTCTCTTTCAAAGACACTATATTCTTTGTAATGTCCTGGGAAGCACATTCCAGCCCACCCAGAACTGCACAAGTTTTCCAAGTATGTTTGGAGAGGCTACCACAGGAGAGAAAAAAGGGCATTTTTCTGTTATTGTTGATAATGGGTGTCTATCTAATACAAAAAACAAAAGGTTCACTATTATCATTTTATTATCAAATATGTACTTTGATTTGTTACTGTAAGACCCACACTGAAAGATTCAAATAGAGGAAGCACATTCTTTTGTCAGCTTCAGTTATTTCTCTGTCCCATTACAAAGCTCCAGTTAAATAACCTGTGAGGGACTATTACATTAAAGGGATAGTTCACTTTAAAATGAAAATTCTGTCATCATTTACTCACCCTCATGTTGTTTAAAACCTGTATGAATTTCTTCTGCTGAACAGAAAGGAAGATATTTAGAAGAATGTCAGTAACCAGACAGTTTCTGGGTCCCATTGACTTCCATAGAATATTTTTTTCCTACTATGGAAACATTAACATTAACGTTAACATTAGGCCTATCTGGCGGCTGAGGTGATGAATTTGATGAACCACCCGATGCTGCACAAAAAGATATGCAATGTGAACTTAGTGAACGCCGCATGGTTGGTAAATTTAATTAAAGTTAATACATTTGCCGATATTATAAGTTAGGTAGTTAACGTCATTAAAATGCGTCTGTTAACATTTGCTAATGTAAAATCACTTTATGTAGTTGCACTGGGTGTTGGGGTCGATCTGAAGGAAGTTAAAGTTAGAAACTCACTTCTTTTGAGCTGGTGAGCCACATCGCGCAACAGGTCCGCCAACGGCCTCCCACTTGAAGCCATTTCGTCTCTCCAGCTGGAGATCCCACATGCATAAAATGCTGGAGACACACAGGATCCGCTGATGGATGTCACCAATCAATCAGTAGATCCGACTGCGCAGTGCATGATGGACCTGTCCGAAGCAAAGCATCAGGGTCACAACAAACTGTAAAACTAGGCAATGCTGAACAAATATGAATCAAGATTCTGTTGCTGGATTGTCTATTTCTCGACTTAAATCTTTTCAGAAATATATTTCAGTGTACTGTTACCTCTAAAATGGGAAAGTTCCTGACCCGACCGCCATGTTGAAAACAGACGATCCACAGTTAAGCACCGCCCAACTCATTACCATAGATAGATTGTATTACACACTAGCCGCAGCATTCATAGGTAGCCTGATAGATGGATCGTTTGCTTCTGTCTGGTTAGCGATGCGGCCTCCAGCTAACCAATCCTTCTTCAGACTGATGTTGGCACCCCCAACTCAATTAGCATACAGGCGCAGGGAAAAATACATGTAGAAATGTGGAAATACAGAAATAAATAAATAAATATATAAATAAATAAATAAATAAATAAATAAATACATATAGAAATGCATAAATAAATAAATGAATACATACAAAAATACAGAAATAGCCATGGCATTTATATTATCAAAATGTATTTATTTTCACTATTATTTCTGCATTTATTTATTTATTTCTACTTTTATTTATTTATTTATTTATTTTTCCTTCTGTCATTTTTAGGTCCTTCATAGTAATGAGGCCGACGTTTCAATATTGGGCCGACGTCAGCCAGACGTACATGTGCTGTCCGGGTGATAACATGCTCTTGATTTGTATTAGATTTTTTTTTCTTTTAAATATCTTATTTAAAATATTTTTTTTTTTTTATTAACTTAAGTTGATTAAGATTTTTTTTTTATCATAATATATATATATATATATATATTATATAATATATATATATAATATATATATATTTTATATATTATAATATATATATATTTTATTTTTTTTAAGTGTATTGTATTTATAATATTTTATTTTGGCATTAATTATTTTGTATGGTTATCATTTTGTATTGTATTAAGTTGTCCAAGTTGTTAAAAATCCTACTCAAAAAAAAAAAAAACTGTAAAAAAAATCATTATTTACAAAAATGCAATTATAAACTATTACAGGTCCTTCTCAAAAAATTAGCATATTGTGAAAAAGTTCATTATTTTCCATAATGTAATGATAAAAATTAAACTTTCATATATTTTAGATTCAATGCACACCAACTGAAATATTTCAGGTCTTTTATTGTTTTAATACTGATGATTTTGGCATACAGCCTCATGAAAACCCAAAATTCCTATCTAAAAAAAATAGCATATCATGAAAAGGTTCTCTAAACGAGCTATTAACCTAATCATACTGAATCAACTAATTAACTCTAAACACCTGCAAAAGATTCCTGAGGCTTTTAAAAACCCCCCAGCCTGGTTCATTACTCAAAACCGCAATCATGGGTAAGACTGCCAACCTGACTGCTGTCCAGAAGGCCATCATTGACACCCTCAAGGGAGAGGGTAAGACACAGAAAGAAATTTCTGAACGAATAGGCTGTTCCCAGAGTGCTGTATCAAGGCACCTCAGTGGGAAGTCTGTGGGAAGGAAAAAGTGTGGCAAATGACCGGACCCTGAGGAAGATTGTGGAGAAGGACCGATTCCAGACCTTGGGGGACCTGCTGAAGCAGTGGACTGAGTCTGGAGTAGAAACATCCAGAGCCACCGTGCACAGGCGTGTGCTTTTGAACCATAAACAGCAGGCAGAAGTGCCTGACCTGGGCTACAGAGAAGCAGCACTGGAATGTTGCTCAGTGGTCAAAAGTACTTTTTTCTATTTTCGGATGAAAGCAAATTTTGCATGTCATTCGGAAATCAAGGTGCCAGAGTCTGGAGGAAGACTGGGGAGAAGGAAATGCCAAAATGCCCGAAGTCCCAGTGTCAAGTACCCACAGTCAGTGATGGTCTGGGGGTGCCATGTCAGCTGCTGGTGTTGGTCCACTGTGTTTTTATCAAGGGCAGGGTCAATGCAGCTAGCTATCAGAGATTTTGGAGCACTTCATGCTTCCATCTGCTGAAAAAGCTTTATGGAGATGAAGATTTCGTTTTTCAGCACGACCTGGCACCTGCTCACAGTGCCAAAACCACTGGTAAATGGTTTAACCTGACCATGGTATTACTGTGCTCAATTGGCCTGCCAACTCTCCTGACCTGAACCCCCATAGAGAATCTGTGGGATATTGTGAAGAGAAAGTTGAGAGATGCAAGACCCAACACTCTGGATGAGCTTAAGGCCGCTATCGAAGCATCCTGGGCCTCCATAACACCTCAGGCAGTGCCACAGGCTGATTGCCTCCATGCCACGCCGCATTGAAGCAGTCATTTCTGCAAAAGGATTCCCGACCAAGTATTGAGTGCATAACTGAACATAATTATTTGAAGGTTTGACTTTTTTTTGTATTAAAAACACTTTTCTTTTATTGGTCGGATGAAATATGCTAATTTTTTGAGATAGGAATTTTGGGTTTTCATGAGCTGTATGCCAAAATCATCAGTATTAAAACAATAAAAGACCTGAAATATTTCAGTTGGTGTGCAATGAATCTAAAATATATGAAAGTTTAATTTTTATCATTACATTATGGAAAATAATGAACTTTTTCACAATATGCTAATGTTTTGAGAAGGACCTGTATGTAGGCATTTGTTAGCTGTCTATCAGATGACTAATCTATTCTTGGGCTATGGTTAGATGTCTATTAAATTTTCCCTGACAGCCCAAATTCAGCCTTGTTTTAACCTAGACCAGTGGTGTAGTGGAGGGTATACGCATATGGCATATACACACTTCTTTATCTTAAACTTGACCTTGACCTTATCAGTCGGCTTTGCGTATACCTTCTTCTAAATCCCCTCTGATGTGCATCATTAGTGTCCTACATTAGCCAAAATCATGACAGTCTACCATGACTAGCTAATCAAATCACATGTGAGTAATGCAAATATTCCCTAAACATACCCAGTAAAGACAATGATGCAGTCGGTCTTGGGCTTGATTGCATGTCAGGGAGGCGCGTAGAGATATAAAATAATATTTAATAATTGACTCCTAATTTGAATCAGTACATTTTAAGAAAAACAATACCTTAATAATACCTTAACAATACCTGTTTTTTTTTTTAAACAGGTAAACTTTTCAGTTCAAGGATCCAGTAAACGAATGCCTTCAAACAGTAGCCTAAGTTCAAAACAACTACAGAGAAAACCCGACCAATTTCATTAGAGGTTGCTTAGAATCACGTCCAAACTTATTCTTTTCATTAGGCTTCTTTTGTATTTGGCTTTAAAAAACATGAGTGTTTAATAATGGACGCTGCTGAAGCCTGAATGTGTTTTTTTAGATTCTGAATGGATCCGTATAGTAGCCTGTACAGTCAGGTCAAGGCAATAGGTTTAGTGATATTTTGGCATCTCCTTGTGGTCCTGTATGATATCACAGCTTGGCTACTGCTTAATTGCATTAAAAATGCTCTAAACTATTTTATTTATTTATTTATTTATTTATTTTGCACTACATAGTATATAGATAAATTGTAAAAGGTATGGGAGAAGTAGGGGGTTACTATTTGCCCATCACTGTATGCAATGGGAGAAACAGTCAGTCAAACAAAAGAGTAGGCTGCACATTTCTGGATAAATTGATCACAGTTTATTTATTTATTTTTATTTATCAAATAGAGATCATGATACAGATAACTAAACAAAATAGCTTTTTCTACTAGAAGTTCTGACAAAATGTTAATTGTTGCAGTCCATGTAATTTTTTTTTTTTTTTTTTTTTTTTTTACATTTTAATTGTTTATTGCAAAATCTGCACCTCTTTTGTGGCTAATATTAATTTCATAATGATCCTTACTCCGTGAAGTCAAGTAGCAGAAGTTACAGTAAGCGAAAATGTGCAAATACTACTGGCCCATTTTGGGGTATACTAAATATGCAAGACTAGTCTTACGTCACTGTTTATAACACAGGCCGTTCATCCTTTGCTGGGCCACTTAAAGAAATGGGGGCATAAATTAAGAGTATACCCACTTTTCCAGGCACCACTACACCAGTGGCCAAGACCCATATTTACTGTCTGTTAGACGTAGGCTGTATATGTAGTCGTTTAATAGCGGTCTAATTGATGTCTAGTCTATTACTGGGCTATGATTAGACGTCTATTAAATTTTCACTGACAACCCAAATTTAGCTTTGTTTTAGCCTAGACGTCTGGGCTGTGTTTGGACGGCTATTAGACATCTTTGAAACTGAAAATTGCTTGCTGGGAAATATGGCGATGTAGTTTATTAAGACACTTAACTAAAACAACAACAACAGTCCCTCATTTGTTTACTCACAATGCCCTAGTTCTGGTGCATAATTATGAACGCCTTTGTTCAATGGAAAATCCCACTGGAACATTTTATACGCTCTTACTACCTCTCATGAGAAACATCAATAAGACCCAGCTGGTGATTTAAAGAGTGACTCTGTGAGGTCTAAAGGTTTTTGATGGATCGTGTTAATTCAGAGGCGTTATGCTGAATGGATTGTGTGGAATGCGCAAAGCATTTGCCACTCGTCTGCGGTTTAACATTTCTCGCCACAAAATCTGCCACGGCTTCGTCGTAAGACTTGGGCTGGGCTAAACGCGTGCATGGGGTTCTTTGCAGTAGTGCAACAAGTTCGCAGAGGGCTAGTACAAGCCGTGAAACCAGTCGCCGCTCACACCGTCTTTCAGTTCATGAGCGCGCACCGCCCCGAGACACATTGAAATAATACATAGACTCGATCATTCTCCTCCCGGCAGTACTGGTGATTGCACATAGTAGTATACGGTTGAGAGTGAGTCATGAAGGTTTTAGGAGCAAATAAGGATTCCCGAAATGCGACGAAAATGGAGAACGAAACCGATCATGGCAAGCGACGGCACTGTCTTGGAGCTATAGTGGATGTGATGCCGTTTGTGTTTTCTCTTGTGTCCTTCGCCTTTTGCTTTTTACTGAGTGTTCAGACCAGTGATATGAAGGACAGAATCGTGGATCTGGAGATTGGAAGTGGCGCGGGGGTCTTAAACCCGTTTCATGGGATCTCTGCGGATCAATTTAATTCAATGATACAGGAGCGTGTGGACGAGCTGCTGTCACAGGTGAGTATTCCATCCACAGCTTCAACTCAAGACATTTTAGTTAACAGCATTGCCGTCTTTTCTTACAAATACGAGACACTTCACATCCCTGTATGACAGTGGTCATGGCACCTACAGTCATTTAGGGCTAAGCGTTTACATGTTTCTTTTATCTTTTGATTCTGACAGCGTTCTTATGAACACTTGGTTAGAATAAGGACTGCTCGTCAAGTCTCACCACCTGAATGCAACTGCCCACCAGGTACTGCCTTTATATATATATATATATTGTTGGTTTTCACAGGTGAAATTTCACTGTTAACTATTCATTTGATATAGTATTTATTTCTTATTTAGCCTACTAGTATTTCTTATTAACTAGGATTCCAGTTTTCCTAGTACTCAATAAAACAGTAGTAGCCTACCCAATTTTTAGACTAGTATTTTTTTTTTTTTTTTAGAATTGTTGTAGTACATGTAGTACAAGTATTTCTATTTCTATTTCTATTTCTATTGTTAATCTTATAAGTAATATTTCGATTGAACTAGCCATTCTCACTAATCGTTATTTATGACAGGTAAAAAAAGTTGCTATGCTATTAACCAGTGTTTCTCATTGCTAGTCCTTGGATCCCACCTCCCAGTATGTTTTTGATGTCCACATATTCAACACACTAAGAAAGCAATGCTTTAAATTAGGTGTTTTAATTAGCGAGATATCTAAACATTCTGGTAGGTGGGTACCCAGTACTGGAGTTAAGAAACACTGCCATTGGAAATTATCTAATGAATACTTACTAGTAAAAAAATAAAAAAATAAAAAAATAATGGTCACTATATGATTTCCTAGTAGTGATTAAAATAAGTTTCATAAATAATAATAATAATAATAATGTTACATAAAATATGTTAGTTCATTTTGAGGAGTAAATGCTTGCCATACTAAAATTTAAGTTGCTGTTTATGAAGGGGTTATTGATGGTATGCAATGTTCATCAGAATGCAGAAGACAGAATTGATATCAGTCTGGTTGATAGCCTTGATAAGAAAAGATGTCATCCTAAATTTGGCAAGTGACGATAATGTGAATTTAATATTCTGGAGTATGTCATTTTGGGGCACTCAGTGGGTCAAAGTTGCTGTATCACATGATCTAGTGCCCTGTTATTATTTTCCTTTATAGTGCTTTTTGCAACACAATTTTTTGTCTGATTGTAAGGCATACAAAACATAAGTGGAAGGTGTATTTTAGTCTACTTTTAAATGTTGCTGCATGACAAAATGAGAGATGATAGTTAATAGCTACCCGTATATCAACTAAATAGTAATTTATCCTCTAACTACAAAGATTTTTTGAAAGGTCTTAGTAACTGGAGTTTTACAAAATGCTATTTTATTTATTTATTTATTCTTTAGTGAAAGCTGTTTATAAAATGAATGATATGTCAGTTTCAAAGCTGAGAGAACGTCTTTGGGCTGAAACACTAAAAATAATTAAAGGGGTCATATGACATTGTTAAAAAGAACATTATGTTGTGTATTTGGTGTAATGCAATGTGTTTATGTGGTTTAAGGTTCAAAAAACACATTATTTTCCACATAATGTACATTATTTTTTCTACTCTATGCCCCACCTTTCTGAAACGGATCGATTTTTACAAAGCTCATCGTTCTGAAAAGCGAGGTGTACGCTGATTGGCCAGCTATCCAGTGCATTGTGATTGGCTGAATATGTTAAGTGTGACGGAAAATGTTAAGCCCCTTAACATACTGTGATGCTGTCTCCTGGCACGGCGAGACAAAACCAATAAAACCCATTACAAACAAGGCATTTTTTTTGCATCCAGTGGGGACATTATTACTGATTATAATAACTTATACTGTGTTTTTACGCGTTGCGTTGCGTATCGCTCCACGTAACATTAAAACCATGTCTGCATTTGTGATCGGAGAAATGACAAACAACAAGCACTACTCTACACTGCTTAAAACTCGTGTTTGTATCATCAGTGGCAAATTCTTTAAATATAAAAAATGTACTTACAGGCTGTGAGTCAGAAGTGCCAGACTGTCCTTGCAAAGTTGGAACTGCCCCACTTTATAGAAGAGCCTTTGAGCTCAGACCCATTGTAGGCTTCTCTGCAGGTTCAGGAAACAGTCCTCCATAAAATGTGTCACAGTGTCACACACTGCGGGCTTGAGTGAGGAACGGCTGGCAGGCTAGAGTGAGCGACAGACGGCGGACTTGAGAGAGGAACTTGAGAATGGTGTGGCCAGCGGGCTTGCAGCAACCACATGTGATGCCTGGCTGGACTCCGCTGAAAAATAGTGAAAGGTGATCCGGCGATCCACAGCGCGAAATTGATCGATTTCCTCAGCGACCAGCACGGATCAGCTCTATGCATGATGAAGCGGATATCATCCTCTTTTGGAAGGCCAAACTAAGGTGTTTCGCTTTCACAACTTGAAAATGGCGGTGGTGCCAACAACAATACTACAGCGAGAATAAGTTACGCCTTCTTTCTTTGCATGAACATTTGGTGGTGTTATGCAAATCTTCCCACACAGTGACGTAGACATGTGGGAGCCTGTTTAAGGCAGGCATTTTTAGGAGGGCGTGGACAAGTCTTAACTTTTATAAAGAATATCTCTTTGGATTTGAGACTTTAGTCTTTGCAACTTTACAGATCTTCTTTATGCACCAAGAGCTTGTAACACTCCAAAGAGAAAGGAAAAAATGAAATTGCATCATATGACCCCTTTAATTCAACCAGTAGATGGAAACAAAAAATACTTGTAGTTCAGGTTCAGTTATCCAAAGTCAGGCTGAACTAACACTGAAGGTGTTAAGAGTCAGTGTAGCAGAGCAAATAAAGTGTGCTTATAGGACATGAACAGAAGACAAGCACACAGAAAATATGACTTGAAGTGTGTGCAAAATTTTCACAAAAGACAGTTTTTATGATTAGTTTGACTAGTCAAACGGGTTAAAATGCATTACAACATATTCAATCAAATTAAATTAAAGTGGCAATGTCAACAATGCTCAATAGTCTATTACACAAAACCTTTTGAGAGGAAATTTGGAGGGATGTCATATTTAGTAGAAAGGAGGTACTGTAAGTATACAACTATAATAAGTCACAGTCTCCATCAACAGCACTTTTTAAATTTTTGCCTGATGGCTGTCTGGTTTGTGCAAAAATGAAACAAGTGAAATATTGCACACCAGATGAAGTACATCAGCAAAACCTGTAGCTCTGGACCACCCCAACAATATCTCCTGTTACAGTAGCACTACTAATTTACAATTTTACAGTTGAAGGAAATAACTGACTGTATTGTCCTTCTTCACTTCTTTACTTCATACTTTGATGAAGAGTATTTTTTCAAATTGCCTTATTTTTGGGGGGTTGTTGTTCAATAGGTTATTTAATAGAAAGGTGCAGTCAGCCAGCAGGTTCCTCAATCTCACATTATCTCTTCCTCCTTTTAGTAATGCCTCAAAAAACTTGGCAGCTGCTTGCAGGCCAGATGAACAGACCTTTGAATGTGCAAATGATACCAAGGCCATCTTTAGGATGGTGCAACTGATGCAACCATGACTACACAGTATTTTTCATTACTCCATTGTATGACAAAAGGGTCCTTGACCATACAAGGCTAATCTGAAAGAAGGTTTTGTGTCTATGATATCTTTTTCTTTTTTCATACAAGCTTTCCATGGAGACCAGTCAGTCCATGCAGACACTGTATGTATTTTTAAGTATCCTGACAAATACATTTACTTCTCCTTTAATTATCTACAGCAGCAACAATAAGCTGCAATAAAAAGCAAGTACGCTTAAAAAAAAAAAAAAAAAAGGTACAAGCTGTCAGTGTTATGCTTACAGTTTACCCTTGCAAAAGGCACATTTTTGTTCTTTATTTACTCCTATAGGGTAGGACTGGGTGATATGGACCAACAATCATATCTTTGTATTTTTAGGTTAAATGCCGATATATGATATAGAGGGGTTGTGAACACCAGTGATCTGTAATAGAAAACTGGATTGCTCATGACATAGTAAAAGTGAAGCAACCGCACCACCATATTGGTATTTCCTAGTTTTCCCATGCATTCCCGTGATCACTCTTGATCTTGACTAACATATTATTAAAATTGTTTCCGGCAATTTAATGAACGTCTTTATATATGGTAATACCCAAGTAGATGAAAGAATCTTTAATATGAATGAATGAGGGGACAGAAGAGTTAACTTTAAGATTGTTAATTGGCATTAAACCAGATTTGGTCCAGATTATCTTGTACCCCAATAAACTACTAAAGTGATCAAATTCCTTAGTTATATCGGTTATTGACATATCAAAATGATCTAAATATAAAATAATGTAATCAGCGTACAACAAAATAATATGATCTTGGTCATGAATCTAAATTGGAGGAGCATCAGATTTCCTAATGGTTTGTGCTAGTGGTTCAAGAGATAAACAAAACACAAAAGGGGGAAGTGTACACCCCTGCCTCATTCCACACTATAAAGGGAACCGGTGGGGGGTGGGGGTGGGGTGGTTAATATTATCAGTTAAGACTGATGCCTCAGGTGAGTGGTAATGTGTCTTGATTTATAGAAATATAATGTTCCCCAAAACCAAAACATTGCAGATCTGCACACATATAGTTCCACTCTAGCCTGTTAAATGGCTTTTTCTGTGTCAAGTAAAAAATTGCACAAGGACTCGGAAGAGAGTCTGAAACAGTCAACGCATATTATTGGATGTGTGATGCCCCTTAAGCCGATTTAGTCCTCTTTGATTAAGCTATGAATTACATTCTCCATGCGAGAGGCAAGAGTTTTAGCATAAACTTTTAGATCGCATGGTATAAGTGATACTAGTCTGTAGTTGGAGCAATCTAATGGATCTTTACCCTTTTTAAGAAACAGTGATATCAAAGATGTTTTTTGGTCTCTATGAAATGTACCATGCTTAATTGCGAAATTAAAGAGCAGGTCAGATGGTATTTTAAAGTGTCCCAATATTGTATTGAGTCCCCTACATCAGGTTTAAATGCATCTAA
Source organism: Cyprinus carpio (assembly GCF_018340385.1). NCBI lineage: Eukaryota > Metazoa > Chordata > Actinopteri > Cypriniformes > Cyprinidae > Cyprinus > Cyprinus carpio. The sequence continues at coordinate 33,910,108 of NC_056603.1, forward strand.
GGTCAGAAAACATTATAATTTTCTCAGAATATACATTTAATATTAGAGTCATTTGTCAATGATTAGGAAATGATTCGTTTCAAGCAAGTTCGGAGCAAGCCCCTCCCTTCCTCAAGCCTACTCTGCTCTGATTGGTCAACTGGCCAAACCTGTTGTGATTGGCACAGAGATGAGTCCTTGAGCCAGTTAGCCAGTGCTACCATTGACAAAGCACCTTTACATAAAACAAATAATATAATCAATCCGTTCTTATAATGACATAAAATACAAAAACACTTATGCAAGCGAATCATGCCCACAGCTAAAGTTTAGCTGCTAAACTGTGAACACTAGGTGGATACGTTAGCCGAGTGCTAACGTGACTAACTGATTAAACAATACAGTTTTTAAACCAAAATATGTCTACTGTAATGTTTGAAGAACGACAGACAAAAGACGCTTCGTCTTAACTTTTAATCAGAATGCAGAACAGTTGCATCACAGGAGCACCAGCCGAAATCACTCAGCTCTCCTGCATTAACCCTGTAACTGCCAGTGCAGCACAATAAACAGCAGTTTCACAATTATTATAAAGTCTGTGTGCTACACTACATTCTTCATTATTAAACAAAGTAATTAGAACAACGTCAGTCTACAATAATCGACATATTCTTAGGTTCACTGCGAATTTTTAGAACTACTTCAGTAAGACAGTAATATTGTGCTTTACCTGGAAACACATTATATGTGCTTTGAAAAGATAGAAAGCATATATAAAAAAATTAACATAGTAATAGTTATTTAACTGGGGGCTACAACTACACAGAAACAATTTGCAACTTTAAAATACTCATCAGACAACACAACGACAAACAATTCACATATCTCAATACAATTGTCATTGAAGACCTAGAAGCTAAACGGTGCTTACACAACAAACCAAACAATTATTAAGCATGCTACATAAAACGTAAAAGCAACAATTATTAATAACACTTACAGGTTGTGATACGGAGGAGGAAGCTGATGCAAATACACTTGGAACTGAACCTTCCTTCAATATCAGCCGGCTCGCGAATCCAAGTTTGATTGCATTTAAGTTGGTAAAGCAATCGTCTTCATAATGGCATGAACAAAGCACAAGGCTCGGACTATACTTCTGTGATACAGTTGTATATATGAATTGTAGCCACTTAGTCTTCAAATGCTCATCCTTGGGCAGATGAAAAAAGTTTGTTTTTGAGTCGCACTTCAGAACACAGCGTCTGGTCGCCATGATGTTTTCTAGTTTTCACTGGCGTCTTGGAGCGCAATAAGTGGGCGTATCGTATTCAAATAACTTGACAAGTTGACGTCATCTGGTCAGAGAAAAAGCTTCGGTCTTCTAACGATTCATAAAAATGACTCAGAGTCGACTCTTACTTTTGAAAGACAATAACTTTATATACGGTGCACTGTCATATTTCAAGCTTTGCAGGATGTTTTTGTTCACTTAGATCTATTCTACACACTACATGAAAGGTAAATTTCAAAATTCCATGATAGGTGCTCTTTAAATTAATCAAGCGTGAGAGTCCTTACCACATCCCATATTTTGAAATATAGCTCAGGAGTGAGGCCATCTAGGCCTGATGACTTGCCCTTCTGAAGGATTTTTAGTGCTTCATGGGGCTCCTCCAAACTTAATGGGCCCTCCAAAGAGTCTTTATCCATCTATGTGATCAGACGCAGTTCTTATTTATCCAAGTTCTCTTTACAAACTGACTCATCAAAATCGGTTTCAGTTTTATACAGATTTGTGTAAAAACTTTTAAATATGTTGTTAATTATAATAGGAAGTGGCTAGGTCTCTCCAATTCGTAACAATATTTTTGCCTTGTCATATGTAAAATAAACTCTGCCTTTGATTGTGAAAGTAAGTCATATTCCTCTTTCAAGGAGGACAATCGTGTAGCTTGATGATGAATTTAGTTTTTTTAAGTAAATTATAAATTGGCGGGTTTTTGCTTTGGCAAGAGCAGACGAAAAAGATCAATCCTCGTGTTGTACACTTTCGTTTTTTCCACAATATTTGAGGGTCTACATCTCAAGATATATTAATTTCAAGAAACTCCTTTGTATGATCTTTTAACAAATTAATAAATGTCTGATTATTTAGTAATGATGTGTTAAGGCACCATCTAGGGGCCTTGGTCTTAATGTTGGAAAGGTGAACATTGCATAACACTACAGAGTGATCAGACAATAAAATTGGTAATATAGAGATGTAAGAGTTAGATGAAATTAGAGATGGGCTGAGAAATATGTAATCTATCCTAGAGAAAGTCTTATGTCTATTAGAAAAAAAGGGAAGTTCTTAGATGTTGTATTCTGGATTCTCCAAAGATTGATTATATTAAGTTCCGTGATAAATTTATTCAGTAACTTAGAGGATGGGTTAGCTGTAGTATCAGGGTGAGATTTATCCAGTTCAGGATTTAAGACAGCATTAAAATCATCACCCATTACTAAAGGACAATCAATCTGCTCAAGTAATATATTTGAAATATTTGTAAAAAATGCACTCTGCCTCATTCAGTAAATGGAGACCAGTGCTAACCTGTCATTATGTACTTTACAGCGTATAAAAACAAATCTACCTTAATCATCATTTCCGGTATGTTCAACAGTTAAATGTAACCTTTTATCAATTAAGATAAGCACCCCCTTAGTTTTATTACGAGCACAAGAGACAGTTTATAACACTTGTTTTGAAAACGTGCCACATTGCATTGTATTACGTGCCAAGACTCTTGTATCAGGGCACAGGAAATCAATTTACGGTGCAAATATTCTAATATATGGGTACGCTTAATAGGAGAATTAAGGCCATTCACGTTCAGTGATAATATATTTAGAACATGCATTTAAGTTTGTGACTGTCCTCCTATCCTCACATGCAGATGCTTGAACGGAATTGACCCGGTCCCGTGTCTGCTTTGCTGCATTGGCTAGCTTTTCAACTTCTGCTTTTAGCTCTTTTACAGAATCGTTGGTCGTTTGTATATCCAAATGTAGATCATGGAGGGTTGAGGTCAGTACAGAGTCTATTGCTTCTCTTACAGTCTTTGCCACAACTGAATTGAGAGTACTTTGTTGCTCTTTGAGCGCTAGCTTGATACCGTTAGCTATAGCAACGTCGAGATCCTCTCTGGAGATGGTGAAATCTTTGAATTTTTTCTTTATTGACGATTGTTCAATTTCTTTTTTCCGAACGTCCTTGACTGCTGGGGTACTCATAGTGGGCTAGGTAAGGAGTGGTTAAAAATGTACTGACAGGATATTTATAATTTCTGACAAAGTGACAAGAGCGAAGGACTATATGTGCATTGTGAATATAATGTGAATATAATGTGTTTTTTTAACCTTAAACTGCATAAACACATTTCATTACACTAAATACACAAAATAATGTTCTTTTTAGCATCATCATATGACTCCTTTAATTACTGATACTGATACCAGAAATATGTTCATGTTTATTAGTTCTTGCATAATTATGTATATAAAGAAATATATTTTGAGTTGGATCATTTACCTGTGTCAGCAAGTATGCAGCTGACACACCCACCTAAACGATTTCAATATATATCGTTTATCCTGCCCAAACAGACCATAAACATTACAAATAATCTTAAGTAACAATTAATTTACATACACATATCCTAAATTCTAATCCTGTGTGACTGATTTGCTTCATATCGGGTGATTTTAGGTCAAGGTTTTGGCTGTCAGTCTGTGATGCCCACTGCCAGTAGGGAATAGTAAGATGGCCGCTCGAACACTTCTGGTGGCTTCACCGCCTTATGGCAGTTTAGAACCTAAGGTGCAATCCCGTCATTATATAGATCAGTGGAAACACTCATTTTTGATAGGGGTTAGCATCATTTGGGCAGGCTACTGTACAAAAAACAAACAAAATGCCACAAAAACTGACTACAGAAAACATCTATGACAGAGCTATAATTTCTAAAAAATTAATCACAAATGCCAATACAAAAATGCAAAAAAAAGATGATCATAAAACCTGGACAGTTGGAGCACCAAGATTCTAAATCTGCCCTTGATAGACAAATGACCTGACCTGAATATTTGTCACAGGGCAGAAAATGTGCAAACTGAAGGCTATTAAAACAAATATTGTCATAGTAAATGTAGGCTAAGCTATAATGAAAGTGAAAGTGACGTGACTTACAACCAAGTATGGTGACCCATACTCAGAATTTGTGCTCTGCATTTTACCCATCCAAAGTGCACACACACAGCAGTGAACACACACACGGAGTGCTGCGGCGCCCAGGGAGCAGTTGGGAGTTCAGTGCCTTGCTCAAGGGCACCTCAGTCTTGGTATTCAAACTCTCTAACCACAACCCACAACCTTCTCTAACCACTAGGCCACGATTTCCCCCAATATATAGCCTACATTATGGCCAAGAAAGGGTTAAAATATTAACATTTCCTTCTAAAACAGTTTCTTTTTAAAGCACAACTTAAACATTTAAATAAATAAAAGGATCACAGTATTGTAACTCAATGTAAATAATTTTTGAAAAGATATCAATATACGTATCTTAAAAGCATATATACCAGCCAGCCCTGAAAGGTGGGCTGTGTAATTATTACATAAAGCCATGCAGATACCCAGTTAGACTGTAAAGCCAATTGTCTGCATTTGACAGTCATTAGAACTTGTGTTTGTAAATACTTTGTGTGCAAGATGCAGGTTAGGGACATGAACCCCACCCCCACTACTGTGTACTTTGCTTTCTGGAGTCATGTGGCCCGGTAGATACAATTCTTTTGTGCACTTATACATAAGGCTATATAGATTTTATTTAAGTGATCTTTAGGAAAGAAAAAAATAAATGATGAAGAATCTGGAGATAATATGCCTTGCAGGCAGCAAAAAAAAAAAAAAAAAACTAAACTAAAAAAACAAACAAAAAAAGAACTAAAATAAATAAATAAATACATAAATACATAGAAAATAATAAATAAAATACAGCAGAGTGAGTGAGAGACTGAGTGAGAGTGCAAGCAAAAGAATGTCAGCTATAATAAAGGGGAACAAAGGACTACCAGGGAGCCATTCTGATGCTCTGTTTTCCAGCTCTTGGCCTCTTTCCATGGATTACTGGAATTGGAAATTTAATTGAGGCAACAGACATTGCTTTAAGATGCATATGGTGGTAACTTCACCCACAACAGATGTGGCCTGTCCCCAGTTCAGTGATATAATTGTTTAAATGCCACAGTCCAAATGAAATATTCCTGACTTAACTTGCAGCTGAAATATATAGATTTCATAATGCTATTCAGTAACAGACTGATTTCACAGAGAAGTACTCTAATAAATTGTTAGTATTTATTGGAGGTTTAGTTCTTCAGAATCAAGTTATGTGATTGTGGACAAAATATGGTTAAATTAAGGTTAAAGTAGTGAAGGTCTTAATGATAGCCGAATACATTAACAGTGGCATAAATATTTCTGCCTTGCACAACAGTACCTTTATGAATAAGCAGTCATATTTACAGACACATATAGACAGCTGTACTGTCTACTACAGTTGTGGTTGTCTGTGCATGAGAGACCCTTGTGGGTATGAATCCACAGTGTTATGCATCACAAAGACTCCTCTGTCTTCCAGCAGACATGTTCCAACCTCTTTCTCTACCCTGACCAATGTCTCTTCAAACAGGGATTCCCCTGACCTGGTCATTCACACAACATGTCATCTGTCCTTGTTTAGGGGCTGGTGGGTACTGGGTGCTAGGTTTTGCAAAGAAGAGTTGGTAACATTAAAGGTCATATCTGTGGATTCTAGACAATGAGCCAGTTATTATCTAACTGATGATTCCCATATATAAATCATTTGACAATTGTTTTGACTTAACTGAGTCAAGTCTGTGATCTGTGCTATGCTGCTAATTTTATTGTAACCACTGAACATCACAACATGAGTTACGTGTTTGGAAGACATCACTTTTAAAAGCTGTGTTGGATAAAATATGAAAGATCTATGAATTAACTTTTCTTAGTATGCTCGGACATTTGTTAATTTTCTTGCAGGCCACAATGAGTAGTGTTAATAATAAAAGACACACATGACAAATAAAATACTCACAAAATATTGGCATTATAATGAACATGAGTGTTGGCATGTTGTTCTAGTATAGAGGTACACTGATGTAATTTTCCCACCAGAACACACCCCCTCAGTCGGACTGAGTCACAAAACATCCAGCATCCAACATCCAGAAACTGCATAAAAAGTTTATTTATTTATTTATTTATTTTTTCTTATTTTTTTAGGTAGCAAAGCAGTTGTTCCCTGTCTTCTGATGTACTTAAGTTTAATACTTGTTTTGCAATATGACATTTTATCACAAATGTACTATCTTGAGGTTCAAACAGGTTTCCATATGTATGGTGGATAATTCTTGGGATAATTCTTGTTTTGTGTTGTGGCCACACCTTGGGTGTTCTTTTTTCAGTTATTTAACTTGTTGTTATATGTTTTTTTTTTATTATTAATTTTACTTGCTGATGCCTCAGTGTGAGAGTGTCTGTACTTGCTACCATATTTCCTTACAGCCCGTGTCCGAGTTCTATTGCTGCAGTGGACATGCACACTCAGTCGATAATGGGTGGGAAAAGGTAGAATAACAGAAGTGATAATGCACCAATTACAGACCGATTACGGACAACAAAACAGAAGGGTTTACTGAGGGTATACGCAAATATCCTTAGAAGTTGTAGTACGCAAATAGCCCTGAGCAGAAGGTAAACATATGACGTATACGTGTTTATGGCCCTGACTACACCGCTGAATGTGTTATGACTCATGTATTATATGTTACATAATCTTAATCCCGTAGTCATTCACTTGTCTTCATTGTTGGATTGTGGGAAAGAGATGTATATGTGTGTATGGCCCTGACTACACCACTGAATGTTATATGACTCATGTATTATATGTTACATAATCTCCATCCTGCAGTCATTCACATGTCTTCATTGTTGGATTGTGGGGAACAGACTATTGTAAAATGTTTGATTGATTCTCTGCAAATATTCTATGAGGCACTTTGGAACTTTGCACAATATCATATAAATATTATTTGCTGAGTATTAGGATGCTGGGCCTGGATTTGCAATTTAAAGTGTATTGTCCTTTAGAAAAGTTAAATGTGAACATAAAACCTGGCCATAACTAGTCCAAACACCAATGATTCGACCCAAACCAATAAGACTTTAATTTGATGGATGTCTAAAAATAAAAAAAATAAAAAACCCTGAAAATTGCACTTGATTTATTATTATTTTTTTAATGAAAAAAGATGCCATTTCTCATGTTCGGTATTTAATCCAAAAATGAATTGCCGCATTGTTCACAGACCAAATGCTTTAGAATGAAAAACAAAACAAAAAAAGCTCTCAAGTGACAGCTGCTTCTCCTGATATAACAATTTTGCTATGATACATTTGAGATACTTTAATAATACTTTTGCACTTTGGGTGTCCCGAGTTCGAGTCCTGCCTTGTGGATCCTGTCCCCCTCTCTTTCTCCCACTCGCTTTTTGTCATATCTCCTCTGTCCTGTCAAGAAAAATGCAAAAATTGACAGTTTAAACAAAACAAGACATGAAAAGTTTAATGCCATGTGACAGCCACTTTCTGCACGCGTGCTTCGGATGTATGCGTACTTGGGTGTGCACTCAGAAAACCGTATATCAGTAGTTTAAAGTAATACGGCTTCATTTCGGTGCAATACACAGAATAATCAAAACCAAACAGATGTTTTGTTTTGGCAGAGTACATGAGGCACAAGCTGTAAAGGCACAGCTCTACTCTGGAAAAGGGAGTGGGGAACAGCAGCTCATTTGCAGTTAAAGATACATGCACAAAAATAGTGTGTTTGTGCTTCCACTCAAAATGGGCATTTTCAAAATTATATAATAAATGATTTTTGGGGTATTTTGAGCTAAATCTTCACAGACACATTCTGGGGACACCTGAGACTTATTTTACATCTTGTAAAAAGGGGCATAATAGGTCCCCTCTAAAGTATGTTGGGTCAACATCGACATTTTGATGAAATCTGATAGCACACATGGGTGAAGAAAGGGATATTGAACTAAAATTGATTTGTTGTCAGTGACCACTATAACATATAACTATAACTATAGTGTGCGGTTGCGGTGCTGTATTAAAGCTTTAATCAGGATAAAATTAAAAATTAGCCACTGAGCTGAGGGGCGTGACATTTAGATTTAGATGTGATTGAGTGAATCACAACACTCTGGGCCAGCTAACTGCTTCTTGGGACACACAGGTACTGATGTTTGGTAACGTTATAAAACATTTGAAATTTAAATACATGCTGTTCTTTGTATTTGTATTATTAAGTTTTAATTTAAGTTTTTTGAGTAAATTTCAGTAAACTTTTTTTTTGGATTTTAATTAAATAAAAATTATGTGTCATTTCTGTGGTTTTGGACATAGTAACACATCAAGTTTTTACCAAATACCATGGTATATGAATATGGTAATCATAATACCATTTCTACAACAATATTTTTATAAGCGGTGAAACTTACTGGTTAACTGGCACTCCTTACAAAGCTGTTTCATCAGAGTATGAGATGCACTTGGATGAGGAGTGTACATGCCCAGATTGCATACTGGCATTTTCAGCCTTTGTTTTCCAAAAGGAAGTACATAAAGAGCTAAAGCTGAAACTGAAGACTCCTTACCAAGAGCCAAGATGAAAAGCAGGTCAAAGAGATCCTAATAGTACCTTCCATAAATAAACTAAATATGCATCTAAAGTCTCTATGCAAGACTCACTAGTAGACCACTCACTGAACACACATTAATTGGCTGCTCTGCCAGAGATGCAAATGTGCCCATGTCAGTGAGTTGCCTAGACAGTGTTTAATCTCAGCAATGTAATTAATGATCGACAAAGATTTTTTTTTTTTTTTTTTTGACTTTGCTTGTGGCTTAATTAGACTTTATTTTATTTCGTACTTTATAATTAGGCGTGTCTCATTACCTTTCAAATTGCGCAAATTGAAATTGTGAATTGAAAATACACCTAATGGAAACATGTCAATTTCGCAAAACCACCCATATATTGCAAAAATAATTTTACACTCGCAAGAGGTGCTTTTTCAGGCAATGCAAAAAGGGAAAAGTTTGTAAAACTGCAATGGAAAGGGTTTTTTCTTCTTCTCTCTCTCGCATTAACAGGTCACATGGTGTACGTAAAAAGTCATATGATCATTCCTCAATGTACTATAACCTCCAAGAAACACCTCAAAAATTCCTCCTCTCAAAAATAATCCGAAACACCCACCATAAATGCTTAGACTGTTTATACTGAACACGTCTGCACCGCGTTATTTAAGATTCAAGATTTTTATTTGTCACATACATGGTTATATGGAAAGCATATGACCAGCAGTGAAATGTAAGTCAGGTCCGCTCCATGGACAGTGCAATTATTAAAGTATACAAACACAAGAAAATTATATAAAAATATGGTATGGAAAAAGTAAGATAAAAAAAGAATAAAATAAAATGCATATAAAATAAAATGTGAAGAACAGTGTACTGTAGACTTAAAAAATATTAAGATGAGCAGGAATGTACAAGAGAAGAATGTGCAAACAGGTTGTACAGGGTATTTACATAGCAGCAACAGAGGTAGTAAAAAAAAAAGGTAAATAATTTTTTTGTTTGTTTTTATAGAAAATGCTGTGTGCTAGTGACAATGTCGGTATGTTAAGTATCTTACTGATAACTAAGTGAAGTCATGTAGAAGTTAAGTGACTGAGTTTGAGTTTAGGAACCTGATGGCCTGGGGGAAGAAGCTCCTCCTAAGTCTCTCAGTTTTTGCCATCAGGCTACGGAAGCGCTTACCAGATGGCAGTAAAATGAAAAGACATTTACCAGGGTGGTTAGAGTCCTTAATGATTTTATCAGCTCTGCTTTTGTAGCGTTTGAGGTAGATGTCCTGCAGCAAGGGGAGAGTAGACCCTAAGATGCACTCAGCTAAGCGCACAACTCTCTGCAGAGCTTTGCAGTCCTAACTGGAGCTGTTCCCATACCACACTGAGATACACTGAGTCAATACACTTTCTATGGCCCCTGAATAGAAAGTTTTCAGGATTGCTGGTGAAACCCTGAATTTCCTTAGCTGTCATAGATGGTACAGTCTTTGCCTGGCTTTATTAACCTGAGTTTGGATGTGTGAAGTCCAAGTCAGGTCCTCTGAGATGTTTATACCAAGGTACTTGAAGCTGGTCACCCTCTCCACAGGGGTCCCGCTGATCATAAGAGGAGTATAGGGCCGCTGCTGTCTCTTCCTGAAGTCCACAATCAGCTCTTTAGTTTTACTCACATTCATAGAGAGACAATTGTCCTGGCACCATGATGTGAGTTTCTCTACCTCATCCAAGTAAGCAGCTTCATTATTGTTGGAAATGAGGCCCAGAACCACAGTATCATCAGCAAATTTGATAATAGATGTGGAGCTGTGGGAAGACACGCAGTCGTGTGTAGAGAGAGTAGAGGAGGGGACTATAGTCTTTAGTCAATGAATAGCAGCCTTACATAGTTCCCATTGCTGCTGTTAATGTGTTTGAGGGGAGAGTGCAGGACGTGAGTGATGGCATCTTCAGTAGATCTGTTGGGGCGAATCTGATTTATTTCACTAATTCCATTCAAAAAGTGAAACTTGTATATTATATTTATTCATTACACACAGACTGATATATTTCAAATGTCTAGTTCTTTTAATTTTGATGTTTATAACTGACAACTAAGGAAAATCCCAAATTCAGTATCTCAGAAAATTAGAATATTGGGAAAAGGTTCAATATTGAAGACACCTGGTGCCACACTCTAATCACCTAATTAACTCAAAACACCTGCAAAGCCTTTAAATGGTCTCTCAGTCTAGTTCTGTAGGCTACACAATCATGGGGAAGACTGCTGAATTGACAGTTGTCCAAAAGACGACCATTGACACCTTGCATAAGGAAGGCAAGACACAAAAGGTCATTGCAAAAGAGGCTGGCTGTTCACAGAGCTCTGTGTCCAAGCACATTAATAGTGAGGCGAAGTTAAGGAAAAGATGTGATAGAAAAAAGTGTACAAGCAATAGGGATAACCACACACTGGAGAGGATTGTGAAACAAAACCCATTAAAAGATGTGGGGGATATTCACAAAGAGTGGACTGCAGCTGGAGTCAGTGCTTCAAGAACCACTACACAAAGACATATGCAAGACATGGGTTTCAGCTGTCGCATTCCTTGTGTCAAGCCACTCTTGAACAACAGACAGCGTCAGAAGCGTCTCACTTCAAAAAGGACTAGACTGCTGCTGAGTAGTCCAAAGTTATGTGCTCTGATGAAAGTAAATTTAGCATTTCCTTTGGATATCAGGGTCCCAGAGTCTGGAGGAAGAAAGGAGAGGCACACAATCCACAATTCTTGAGGTCCAGTGTAAAGTTTCCACAGTCAGTGATGGTTTGCGGTGCCATGTCATCCGCTGGTGTTGGTCCACTGTGTTTTCTGAGGTCCAAGGTCAAAACAGCCGTATACCAGGAAGTTTTAGAGCACTTTATGCTTCCTGCTACTGACCAACTTTATGGAGATGCAGATTTCATTTTCCAACAGGACTTGGCACATGCACACAGTGCCAAAGCTTCCAGTACCTGATTTAAGGACCATGGTATCCCTGTTCTTAATTGGCCAGGAAGCTCGCCTGACCTTAACCCCATAGAAAATGTATGGGGTATTGTGAAGAGGAAGATGCGATATGCCAGACCCAAGAATGCAGAAGAGCTGAAGGCCACTATCAGAGCAACCTGGGCTCTCATAACACATGAGCAGTGCCACAGACTGATCGACTCCATGCCACACCACATTGCTGCAGTAATTCAGGCTAAAGCAGCCCCAACTAAGTATTGAGTGCTGTACATGCACATACTTTTCATTTTTATACTTTTTAGTTGGCCAAGATTTCTAAAAATCCTTTCTTTGTATTGGTCTTAAGTTATATTCTAATTTTCTAAGATACTGAATTTAGGATTTTCCTTAGTTGTCAGTTATAATCATCACAATTAAAAGAAATAAACATTTGAAATATATCAGTCTGTGTGTAATGAATGAATATAATATACAAGTTTCACTTTTTGAATGGAATTAATGAAATAAATCAACTTTTTGATGATATTCTAATTATATGACCAGCACCTGTACTGCCCCAAAAGACCGTAAACACTGCAGAGAACATCTGAAGTAAACATTAATTTACATACACATAACATGAAAACTAGTCCAGTTTGACTGATTTGCTTCAAATCGGGTTATTTTAGGACAGTGTTTTGAATGTGACTCACTGGTGCTCTCTGCCGGTAAGATGGCAGATCGAACACTTCCGGTGGCTTCACTGCCTGTTGACAGTTTAGAACGCGATGAGCGATCCAGTCATATATAGATCAGTGGTCGGGAGTCATTTATCTGGAAATGCGACTCCCTGTATCGGTGTTTGGTGGCTTTTACTGCCTGTCGGAGATCATAGCACAATGTTTCTACTCGCTCATGTTCCCCGACAAGAGACCACGTTATACGCAGCAGTGCGTTTGTTTACTGCAGCACGGATTGTTCTGTCCACCCACGGTTTCTGATTTGAGAAGGTCCTTATAGTTATTGTATCTGTGGCTTGTTCGGTTGACGTGTTTACAAAGCTTAATGCAACATCCGTGAACTCGCTGACATCAGAGGAACTCGCTCGGAACATGTCCCAGGCTACATCATCAAGCCTGTAGCATGGATTCAGAGTGGGCGGACAAGCGCGTCACCACCCTCTGCACCGGAGGTTCTTGAATGAGCCTTTGTTTATATTCTGGTGTGCAGAAAATGGCGGCATGGTCCGATTTGCCAAAAGCCGGTAGTGAGCGAGCTTTGTAGGCATTCTTAAACTGAGAGTAGCAATGATCCAGTGTATTCAGTCCTCTGGTTGGACAGGATACATGTTGATAAAAGTTAGGCATAGCCTACCTGAGGTTGGCTTTGTTAAAATCCCCCACGATGATAGAAGCAGCGTCAGGATGTTTGTTAATGTAACCGCTGAGCACATTGTGAAGCTTAGACAAAGCCAAGCTTGTGTCTGCCTGTAATGTAGACAGCAGTAACGATGATTGATGAAAACTCCCGGGGCAGATAAAATGGGCGGCAAATAATGGATAAATGTTCCAGATGAGGTGAGCAGGAGTGCGACAGAGTGGAGATATTCCTGGGGTCACACCATTTCTTGTTGATCATGAAACACACTGCACCACCTTTGGATTTACCGGCCTCTACTGTCCTGTCCATCCATAAAACAGAAGTTATCAGACGGTATTACAGCAGTGTCCGGGGCCAAAGTCGTGAGCCATGTTTCAGACAAACAAAGGATGTTACAGTCCCTAATGTCCCGTTGGAAACTTATCCTGTCTCTAAGATCATCCATCTTATTCTCCAGAGATTGGAAATTGGCAATCAGAATGCTCGGCAGAGGAGGGCTGTGTGCTTTTCTTAGTCTGTTGTGAATCCCAGCGCGTTTCCCGCAGTGTTTCTTGATCCGTCGCTGTGGTGGGTTATTCAAGTGGCCATTGTTCATCTCGGCATTCTGGTGGATGGCCACGATGGGTTGGAGGATAAAGTGTCCTGAAACAGGTTAGTGAAGCGGTGTCCAATGTCCAAAAGTGTTCCTTTGTAGTAAGTGACCAGTGCAGACGATATGTGTGTAAAAAGAGAGAGCAAAAGATAGTACAAAAGTAAATAAAAACACAATCTAAGCGGAGCGACCTGGATGGCATCCGAACTCAGCGGTGTTATCTTGGAATTCTCTGTTATGGCTATGAAACGCCCACCTGAGCTGATCGCTGCCACTCTAGTTAACATTTCTGTTACCTGTTGCACCACGGCACGTCCCAGAAGCTGCTCTCCGCGCTACTTCTGCCAAGATACACGCATACGCCTCATTCGATGAAATATAATGGCAAGTGTAGCCAAAATTCCATCAAAATTCATTGTCATGGCTTATCGCGAGAGGAAAAAATTATGTTTAAATCGCATAACATCGGTTAATGGAAATGCCGTTATTTCGCAATACTTTTTTATTGACATTTATAAAATATTGCCAAAGTCTTGAGCAAATTTATAATGGAAACACGCCTAGTGTAACAAATCCGGTACTTGTCATTGCTCTCACTCACCATCTAAGGGTTCCATCACCATTAGGACTATTCCTTACCGGACTCCATTTCCCATAACCCTCTGCCCAGAAACTGATTACAGTCGCACATGTTTCCCATCAGAGGGACTATTTAAGTTGCACCTCCACTTACACACTTTGTGAAGTATTGGTTGCTCTTGTGCCATTCTAAATATATTCTTGTTTTCCCGTGTTTTCCTGGTTCCCTAGTTTTTGCCTTGCCTGTTCTTTGACTCTGGAGTGTTTTCCTGTTTTGTGATATTTTGCCACCTGCCCTGACCATGGTAACTTTGTGAACCTAATCAGGTCGGAAGCAGGTTTATGTAAGATATTTAGTACTGTTTCTTGGGATTGGTCCTGGGGTAAACAATGCAATTAAGTGCATTTTAAGTGTATTTTATGTAAAACATATAAAATCGTCTGCCATAGGGTTAAAAAAAAATCCTAATGCAAATGGAAACAAGATTATTTTTTATTTCTACCACTACTGGCAGGTAATTAGCAAAAGAAGAAAAATATTTTTTTTTTTTTGTATCTCATACTGTGTACTAAGTTACTGAGCTATGCTTTGATGCAATCTACCAACTTTGCTCTTTTTTATCAAAATGTGCTTTTTACCTTAAACTGTGTAATATAATTTTAACTTTATCTTTAACAACAATCAAGATGTTTTTCACATTTCAAAACACATTCTCATGTTAGCAGATGGATAACACTTTCAACAATTCCACAACAAATATAACATATCATAAATAATATCAAAATATTCATCTGACGGAGGTGATAGACCTGACGGAGTTGACAGGTGACAAGAGGTTGTGACAAAATTGTCATTTTAAATATCAAATACATTGAATCATTCAATTATTGTATTAAAACAAACACAACAAGCAGTGAGTATGTTATTGTTCATAAAGCGTTTAAGATTCCTATTTAAGTAAACTATTCTATTCAATCGGAGCAGTCCTTAGCCATCTTCGAGAATCAGCTAAAACCACATCTCTTCCATCTTTATTTGACCCTCTAAAGTCTAGCACTCTCTATTCTAATTCTGTTCTTTAAAAAATGCCCCTTTTAGACAGCTTGTTTTCTTAAAAAAAGAAAGAAACTAACAATAACTTATTTAATCTTTTTGTATTCTATCTATTTGTTTTCTTTTTTATTTATTACACAATTAACAAAAGCAAAAAAAAAAAAACAACAAAAAAAAAAAAAAAATTCCTAACACTAGTTTGGTCTATTCTTTTCATATTCTATCTTTTTTTATTTTATTGTATTTATTTATTAATTGTCATTTTCTTTTTATTTATTATATGATTTAAATAATAATAATAATAAAAACTTGCTACGTGTACTGCATTAAGCTAACTGAGACTTCTTATAACACTTGCATATCACTGCTCTGTTGATGATTTTGATTGTTTCCATTGTCCTCATTTGTAAGTCGCTTTGGATAAAAGCGTCTGCTAAATGACTAAAATTTTTCTTATGTATCTTGATGTACAATTTTTTACAATCATTTTGTCACCAATTTCAGAAACGGTAATTTTTCAAAACTTTAGACACAAAACTCAAAACAGTCATTATTTGTAACACAGGCTATCCAGTTTTCAAAACTTTGCATAGCGTTCATATCTTTAAAGAAGCCTTGCATTTGCAGAAGCATTGGTTTAAAAAAAAACTGCTTCTTGTAGGCGTACAAACTGTGTGATTCAGGTTTCATTATTGTACTGTAGACTAGATAGAATAGTACAGACACAGTGGTATCAGTAAATTACTGTAATGTGAAATTTACTGATGAAATAAAATCACAACATAGGTTTTCCAAAGGATAAAATTAGATAAAAAATAAAAAAACAATACAGTACTGTAAACTAAAGTGTTCCTCACTGCACTATGTATATATGTTTCTATCAAACCAGTCTTGTGGATTTGACTACAGGTTCTCATCTACATCACAATGGATGTTTTCATTCACTAAACATCTTGTAAAAAATCTTCTGGCATGGCGAATCAAGGCCTGACACTGATCTGCTGTGATGACATTGCATGCATGATCCATGGCGTGGAAAAGAGTGACTTGTTTGTGAGGGTGCCTATCATAGACCTTCCACCTCCATGTGGAGAAAAACTCCTCAATTGGGTTAAGGGAAGGGGAGTATGGCGGTAAATACATTGTCAGAAATTGTGGATGGGCCTGAAAAAATGCTTGGACCATTTGTGCATGATGAAACTGAACTTTATCCCAAACTATTACATAGGTTACACCATCAGCTCTACAGACTTGATTTAGCTCATCAAGGAAGGCTATGAGGTGAGCTGCATTATATGACCCAACACGAGGTCTGCATCCAACCACTCCATCTTCTGATATAGCTGCCCACATGGTGATATTGTCTCCACATTGTCAAGGTACTTGGACGGTTGCCCACTGGCCAATTAAATTCTGACCTCTCCTCCTTGTCTTGGTCAGGTAAAAGCCTGCCTCATCCAAACATATGAATTTGTAATGGTTTTCATAAGCATCCAGCTCCATCACCCTCTAAAAAGACAAAGACAATTACTGATTACAATGATAAAGAATGTTTGGGGATTTTTTTTCTCCCCCCAAAACAGGCAAATTGATCATAGCTGAACATACTCAGTCCTCAGTTGCTTCACACTATCTGTATTTCTTTCAAAAGGCACATGGTATAGTTGTTTTAAAGACACCTGATGTCTTTTCAGCACCGTGCAATAGTTAGCAAACTTATGGCTTCCACATTGCTGAAAAAGTTGTCATTGTCCAAGATGTGTTGCCAAATTTCTTTAAGACGAATACAGTTTCTTGACCGAACCAAATTGACCACAGCCTGCTCTTGTTGGTCAGTCAGAATTTTGCTTCTGCCTCCACTATTTGGCCTTGTCTCTATTCTGCAGGGAGAAAGCCACAGTAAGAACAGATTTGCAGAAATCACATCACACTCTGTGGTACACACTGCCGTGCTATAAACACTAATTTATTGTCACAGTTTCAAGTAGCTTAAACCTTAGTGGATTCTGAAGTCTTACTGGTTCTCATTGCGGAAAGTTCTGATGATTGAAGCCACAGATGATCTTCTGAGATGTGGTTGAAACATTGTAGTTGCTGCACTCATTGTCATACCATGATTTATGACATAGTATACAACTATAGCTCTGATTTAATTCAACACTCTTTGCTGTTGCTGCCAGTGTCTAGGTCAGTGGTCTTGTCCTCTGCCACGTTCACCAACACCTCTCAAACGAGGCTCATGGCTAACTCTCAAAAGGGGTGCCTGTCCCCTTCTATTTCTTTGACCAACATGTAGTCCTTGCCTTTCACCTTCAACTTCTGGCTCCATGTCCTCACTATGTTGAGTAGACTATGAGGATACCACTCATCTTACTTATGCGTCCAAATATGTGAAATCAATCAGCAGTAATGAGTAGCCATTAACGTATTAAAACCACAAAAGCAATTATGAAAAAGTGACATCTTGCATACAGTAATGTTGAATATGAAAATGTGTTCTGTAAAAGTGGTACATGGGACCATAGAAACCATATCTGATAAAGAATGAAATATGACATCCATAGATAATGTAATTGGTGTCAATTGATCTATCCTGAAACTTTTGTTCAAACCATATTGTTTATCAGTTTCCATAAAAACTATGCATCAAGAATAATGCAACAGTTACTTATCATTTTGAGCAATTGTATCAATTGATAGTTAGATATTTGTAATTAAATGAATAGATACTCAACTCAGATGTAAAATGTGAGTTGCATTTTGAAATAGTAATACTTTGATGTTAATTTGTGTCATTTTGAACCAGTGATTTTAGTTTAATGAACAAATGATCTTTGGGTTATATGTATTGTATCCAAACATTTTTAAAAAACATTGTGTTTTGAAAAATTATTGTAAAAAACTGGAATTGAACCTTAAAGAGAGTCAACCCTCTTTTTATTTGGGATATACTGTCTCAGTCTAAATTAAATAACACTGGTAGTTTTTACAGGACAAGATTATGTATTAAATGAATTAACATATAAGATATATATATAAACCTGAGGCATTATATATATAAATATATATATATATATATATATATACATTCTGCTGAGGAAGTAACCTGAGGCATGTACACATGTGGTTAGGCTCCTCTGGATTTACCCAGACAGCCCCCTGCATAACAAGAAGAAGGGGGTTGGGGAGCAAATGCCTCAGAGACCTAAGTATTTGTCTGCACATTAGCGACAGCACACTAGAGAATTAGGGGAACTGGGTAGTAGGGTCTGCCGCACAAGCACTGCCCAGCTGCTAGTGTTTAGAGTATGCCATTGAAGCCATTACCATATGTGCAGAAAAAAGTCAAAGAGGAAACTGTAAGGCAACCGTGCTCCAGCTTCTGTATACACAGAAGCTGGAGCACGATTGCTTCTTGCTGAGCTTAGGTTTTGGCTGCAACAGATCTTTTGTGTTATCCCTTCCGAGAGAAATCTGAAACAATTTGATCCGGTCTTTTACCAACAACTTTTTACTATCCCTCATTTTTTTGTGGGATGATATTGTGGGATGTCTTGTACAAAGAATATAGAATCTAAAATCAATATAGGGCTCAGTGCAAAGTGCAACCCATAATCCTTGCACCTTTTAAGTCAGCTATGGTGTGTGGAGAGGGCAGCTCTGGCAGAGCCATGCAGCTTTACTTAGAGCCCTGATGCCATCTAATTTTCAACTCATACTGAAATGGTAACCCTGAATAATCCCTTGGGATTAAGAGGTGTTTATCCTGTCAAGCAGCATATAATTTTTTTACTTTTAATTTTTTTTTTAAAGCTCTCTGAGCCTTTTACCTTTCAAGAGCCCATTACCTCAAAGGCAGAAAAAATAGGGGATTCTGTTTTAGTTGGGATGAGTTATGTGGTCCATTGTTGGGGGAGTAATTTACAAAAACTAGCAATCCCAGATAGCAAGAGAGCAGGTGAAAACCATTGAATCAATGTTAAAAAATAGTTGATTTGTCATTGTTAATGGCATTAAATTAATATCACTTTTGCACCCGGAATTAATCTTGAAAAAATGTTGAAATTTTAAGAAACCACCATTATTGTAATCAATGTTTGCTTTAGTTGGGCTCTTGACTCTTGCTATTCATTGTTTATTCTCTTTCAGTGCTTACAATAATGTTCAATATAAACATTTATGCATTAATAAAGAAATAGATGTTTTAAAGATAAGTTGGAGTAGATTACTTTTTGCATAGTGTGTCAAGCTTTAATAAAGTTGAGAAATGTTGAAAACTACTAAAAATGTTGAAGTTGAACTCTCGTTAATGATTTAAAAGTACTGTTTCACAAATGCAAAGATAGTGTGGCAAAATACACAGAAAGATCTAGACATCAACACTCGTCAGACAAACCTCAACAATGGTGACAATCATTAAACTAATTCAGATTAACAGATCAACTGCAATGCATGCTGGGAATCATGAATGAGTTTTGTACTATGTTGATACCCAGCATGCATTTTAGCATAAAATTTTATTTTGTTGATTGTCACCATTGTTGAGTTTCATATGCTGATTCTTGATGTCAAACTGATTCTTTTTTTATGTTAATTCATAGAAGTATGAAAGCTGTACCACTGTTTTAATCTCACATTGTAATGGCACACATTATTCACACATAAAACATAAAACAAAAAACGCAACACACTTGTGAGCAATTATTTAAATAACCTCACAATGATTGAAGTCACCATCATCTGACCCCAGTGGATTTTAGTTTTCATTACCTCAACAAATATATTTTAGCACATTGTTTCAAACAACAAAAAAAACACAACAAAAAAAAAAAAATAAACAACACAACAAAAAAAAAAAACAATAACAACAATGCAGTTTATTTAAATGAAAATTCAATTTCAATTCAACATTAATTAGCAGGTGCAAAAATGATTTTGATTCAATGCAATTAACATAGACAAATCAACATTACATTTTTAAAATTGATTCAATGGTTGCTTGCCATCAGGGATGTTACTACTTTGGCAAAAAAATTCAGTAGTGTTACAGTTGCTCAAATGTGTAGGTTTAATCACATGCTACTTTTCTCACATTATACAAAATTCTGTCATACTAATTCTGTTATACTAATTCATATTTTATATGATGCACTACAATTAAGTATTATGATCATGGGCACATTATTCTGTTATAGCCTCTAAAATATTTATGTCTTAGAACATTTATATAGACACTCAAACTGTTACTGTGGGTCAGGTCAGTACAGTGTAATGGTACTCAGATAGTTGACACTGATGGCAGTCTGTCTTGGAGGACACTTTAATAAATCCATTCATCAATCATCACAGTTGAAAGGCAGAAGCGTTACTGGGAGATACCACGGATGCCAACCAAGCATCAACCCTGAATACAGAAGGACATGCTGGGAAATTTTAACCTCTGTTTATGGCTTACATCCACCAGTAGTGGATATGATCTTTGACCACAGAGAACTGGCACTGGATGAGCAGAGAGAGCAGCTGAAAAGCAGAAATAGAGGTGTCCTCATGCTTTAGAAGTGTAAGCAAAGAGGTCTATACACATACTGAAATTTTTTTTTTTTTTTTTTTTTTTTTTTTTTTTTTGCAGCTAATATGCATAATCAATGGCACACTGAAAAGCTAATTTGATGCAAAATAATTAGATTTTTAGTCTTTTTAAACACTGGAATTCTGAAATGTTAAGCCAGTTTTAACTTTGCTAGGTCTGATACCTTATCGAAAATCTTGTCATCTAAACTTGAAAACAAACTTTTTTCTTTTTTTCTCTCTTACTCAAAGTGCTTTTTGGAATAATTTCAAATCATATGTAACATCAAGATTTGTTAAAACATTTGTTCAATGCCAAGAGACTGTAATTTGTCATTTAAGGAGTTAATCAGGAGTTACTAACATCATTGCTTTGTGCCCTTGAGCAAGGCACTTAATCCATGTTCACTCAGCCAGAATGTATATAGCCAGCAGTACATTTCAGCAGTACCAGCTGTACACCAGTTTTATAACATGCTTCTACTTAATGACAAGTGGAACATGCAAAGTGTTCTGCATTAAAGTTAATGGTCCTTCATCCCTGAAAGCATGTGAAAAAAAAGACAATCATCTGAGAAAAAAAAACAAAAACAACAACAACAACAACAACAACAACAACAAAAACAGTTTAATCATTAAAATATTTCTTGCCACAAATCACTAGTATGTTAACCATGCCATGTCCTGATGATTGGTGAAGATGCTTTTGAAAAAGGACAATGGTCATGTAACTGCTCCTTACTTATTACTTGCAACTTTATTGCTATGTTTATTGAATACAAAAAGTGGTTCAAAATGATTTTATTCAGAATACATTAAAATGCCATTTATACATCCAGTGACTTTAATACACTTCTATCACACACATGTTAAATTTCTGTATTAAAATGTATTTTGTTATTTTTTGGGAAACAAAATATCAAGGTCTGACAAATGTTTAGATTTTATGATGAAAGAAAATAAAAATACATTCTTGAATAGTTTTTTTATATATATAATACTTAATACATACTTTCAATACATGCACATTTGTTTGTAGATATAGAGATTTCAATAAGTAAATGATAATTAACAAAATGCTTACTGCCTGTGGAAAAAATAAATAAATAAATAACTATATTAGTGAGGAGAATGAGCCAATTGGTGGCCCTCTGCTGCCATATATTGGTTAGATGAGTTGCATAAATTTATCATTTTGCATGCTTATCTAGAATCATATGACACATGCTCATTTTTCATGAAGATCTGAGCTTTCTTTTATGATTTATTGTCTTTGGGTACACTAGGTAAAGACCATATTATTAAATGGCCCTGTTATAACAAATCCAAATGCAAAAAATTAACATCGCTTTGAGAATTATTGACCATAAGAGTCTAAAGAAATGTGCTGCACTTATTTTATTGATTTTGAGTTGAAAACCTAGAACTAGTTCACAAAAGTATTTTTTTTCTCAAATATTTAAAGAACAGTTTGATTGACAGCAGTAGTCCTAGAGGCAAAGTTGTTCAGAATTAATATATAATATATAATGTTAATATGTTAATATATAAAGGTTTTTTTTTTTTTTTTTTTTTTTTTTTTTTTTTTTTTTTTTGGTATTTGAGGTCATTTACCATAGAGATATTGGGCTTCATTAACGGAATGAACATATGACAGAAAATTGGGTGTGCAGTCATTTCTGGACAAAATTTGGAATTAATTAATATGGACGTGAGCGGTGGCTATGATAAAATGTCACATCTGGTCTCAGCTCGTGTACGCAAGTTTTTGAGTCAACCTGAACTTGCGCGCAGCATAATAAATCTGGTTGAGAGTTGTATAATGACAGCTATTTGTTCATTTAGATTATTTTCCTGACCAACAACTGAAGGTCATTAGTCAATCATTAACCAGTAAGATTAGAATGTCAAATGAAAAATTAAATTGGTGGCAAGTGCGCTCCAGTGTGGCAGCAGTGTGGGATCATCAGCCTCCAGAACAAAAATAAAGTCTTTTTCTATGCATTTGATTATGCATAGATTATGCCTGGATGGGTGGTGCAGTGACAACAATCTCTATCTTAATGTGGAGAAGACGAAGGAGATTGTTGCACACTTAGCATGCTCCTCTGACCATCAACGGTGCGACTGTGGAGAGGGTGAGCAGCACCAAGTTCCTGGGTGTGCACATCACAGAGGACCTCTCCTGGACCGACAACACAGGCCAAGAAAGCACAGCAGCATTTCTACTTCCTCCGCAAACTAAGAAGAGCTAGAGCCCTGGCCCCCATCATGTACACCTTCTACAGAGGCACCATCAAGCTTCTTCAGCCTGCTGCCATCAGGGAGGAGACTGCGGAGTCTCCAGGCCAGGACCAGCAGACTGAAGGACAGCTTCATTCATCAGGCTGTCAGGAAGCTGAACTCCCTCCTGACCTTGCCCCCCTCCCCTCATTTTCCCCATGCACCACTGAACTCTGAACCTCAGAGTTTTCCCACGCCTAAAATTTGTAGCAGCACTGTATGAAAACGGTTTCGCTTATCAACACGAAATCCATAACATTTGTCACCACAGTCGGAAAATTATCTGACTCGATTTTGGTGAAAATTGGACCAGTGGTTGAGGAGGAATTCGAAAAAGTATGTTTTCAACATACATCAAAATGGTGGACAGGAGTTAGAAATGTCTAAGCTGAAATTAGTATCTATGCTGTAGGCATGACCCAAGGAATATTTTGACACCAGTTTCATTACGATACGCTAATGCAATCAAAAGATATTAGCAGTTTTGGAAATTTAATAATTAACAGTTAATTAATGGTTTATTACTCTTGACCAATAGGTGGCACTGTTACCAAATTGATGTGGCGTGATCAGTTTGAGGTGACAATGGCACATATATAGTTTGATGTAAATATGTCAAAGCGTTGCAGAGATACAACCCTCAGATTCAGTTTGGCATCTTTCCAGCAAATTCATTGACGTGCTAAATGAGAATTGTTTCTTATATTGACACAAAATCCATAACTTTTTGCCAGCATGGTCTGAAGATAATCCGAGTCAAATTTATTGAAAATCGGACTGACGGTCTAGGAGGAGTTCAAAAAAGTAGGTTTTTAACACAAATCAAGATGGTGGACAGGAAGTTCAGTCAATTATGGCAAAAATTGGTATTGATCTCGGCATGATCCAAGGAATCTATCAACATCAGTCCCATTACAATAGGCTAATGTAAGCAAAAGTTATTAGCATTTTTATAAATTTCATTATAACTTTTGACCACAAGGTGGTGCTGAACCAACACTTTTTGAGTACCATCAGGGCATAGTGTCAAAGATGTTTACAGAGTTTTGTAATCAATGCGTTTTTAAATTATAGCATTTTATGACAAAATTCAAAATGTTCGACGCCCAAAATGGCTGACCAGGGAAAAAATTGGATATGATTCGACTTGGCATGATGCATTGAATCTAAAGAGACCAGTTTTGTCATTTTTTTGCCCAACCATTTAAAAGTTATAAGCAAAAATATGCATTTTTCATATCTCCTGACCACTAGGTGGCACAGTGCCATAACACTGCAGGTAGTCTCTGGTCATGCTTGTTATAACAAACACCAAGCTTGGTCTCAATTTGCCTAACCATTGTGGAGATATAGCCTCACATGCATTTTTGCGTGCTTTTCATAGAATTCTTTCGCGTGTTATTCAAGAACGGTTGGACGAATTAACTTGAATTCCATAACTTTTTGCCAGCATGGTCTGAAGATAATCTGGTTCAATTTTTGTGACAATCGGTGCAACGGTCTAGGACGAGTTTGAAACAGTAGGTTTTACAAACAATTAAGAATAGTGAAAATTTGTTTGATCTAGAGACTCCAAATTTGCTATGGTAACTTTTCTCACTGTCCTCTATCAGTGTGCCAAATTTCACTACATTCCCGCTAGCAGTTCTATGGGCTGCCATAGACTTGTGGCAGAAGAAGAAGAAAAAAATCATGCTAACGGATACAATAGATGCCCAAGCACCTTTGGTGCTTGGCCCCTAATAATAATAAAAAGTTCAGGTTGTAAAATGCTCCTCAAAAACCACAAAAACCACAACAAAAACCTTTTAACTTGAAAACAATTTGAAAATAATAGCTCAGATGAGACCAGACCGCAAAATGCTGTCAACTGATATCATTGGCAGAAATAGGTGATTGATATGATCATGTTATTTGAGAATTAAAAAAAAAAAAAAAACTATGGTGACTTCATCATGCACCAGTTGTTGAATTTGAGGGGCAGAATGCTACACTAAGCCTCTTCCTTTCCAGTGTTCTGAGTGTTGTGATCTCTGTACCTTTGTAACTATGTGTGGATTGCCTTATGCTGCTACCTCAGACTTTTAAACTATAGATAGAATTGATCCAGTAAGCATACAGCACACATGTTAGAGTCTGTGCAGTTAGTTGTGGGCCGCTCTATGATCTTTGCACCTGTTTCTGTCCTGGATCTACTGACAGTGTGTAAAAAGCAATAGTTTTCTGCTGCAGACTTAAAGTGGCCTACATGACAGCTGTTTCAGGACAGCAGCGCAAGGCCAACAGTCTAAAGCCCTATTCGCACCGGGTAATTATTAACTGGTGACCATTAGTTATTTGTAATAATTGCGGAGGTTGTCTGTGATATTAATCCCATGCGAATCAGCCATGTCTGTAATTTGTAAAGTAAAAATTCCCCCGCAAATGACCTACCATATTTCACTGAACACCGAGGTCCTGTGATAATATTAGTCCTATGCAAATCGGCATCTCTGTGATTTGGCCAGCATTTGGCAGGTCGTATATAATTTTTTGAGGTTTTTGTTTCCTGTGCGCCTTTTTATCCATCTTTCATGAAGAATGGAGATGCGTTAAAGTGTTTGATACAGTATCAGAAATAAAGGTACAAAAGCTGTCACTGGGGTGGTACCCTTTCTAAAGGTACACTTTTGTTCCTATTAGGTTCTAATATGTACACTTTAAGTCCTAGTATGTACCTTTAAGGTAACAAAATTGACCCTTTAGGTACAAACATGTACCTTTTGAAAAGGTACTGCCCCAGTGACAGCTGCTGTACTTTTATTTCTGAGAGTGTAGTATTTTGGGTGCTGCCATATCACTACAACATACAATTTGTTGAAAGAGAATGATGAAAAAGTTTTGAGGTTAATGTGTTACAAATAAATAACAGTATTATCTTAACCTGGTGAAATGTAAATGACACAGGGGATGAAACTATATTAGTTTCTTTTTTTAAATCCATCTAACCGGACCATACAACAGGACTCTCAAAGCCTTGACATTGTATCTGGGAGATAAGCCAGTAAATTCTAGTAAAATCACAGGCTTCGCTTATCCCATGCAAGGAAATTCAGATGTGTGTGTGGGGGGTGGGGCTTAGGGTTAGTGGTGCTGTCGGTGCTGTCCTGAAACTGCTGTCACATATGGCACTGTGGGACTACAGCTAGAGATTTCTCATGAAACCTTGCCCTGCAGGTCTAGGACAAAGTGTCTCATTAACTGAACATTTTTTTTTTTTTTTTGTACCAGTACTTATGAAATGCACACTAGTCCAATGAAATTTTAAAGGAGTGTACTTATGAAAAAGGAGATATAGGCAGTCTTACTTAAGTCCTTAAGGTTTTTTTCTTTCTTTTTTCACTTTTCTAGTTAATTATACATTTTTAATTAATTCAAGATACCTCTTTACAACTCTGAGCATGTTTGGCACATAAACAGAAGGCAAATGCCAACTGTATTTCATGTCACATGATGAACAAGATCAGCTTGTGAATAGATTTGGTTCATGGTATAGCCTAGGAGCAAAATGCTTATTGCTGATTGATCAAAATTAAGGGTGAAGAAATATTGTCATCAGTATCTTCTTATTCAGAGTGAGCAGCCCCCTTGGCTGACTGTTTACACATTCTTGTTATCTGAACACAATTCTGTTAGACTGCATATTCTGCTTATATGATTATTAGGGGTCCAAACATGAAGTGCTGCAATCCTATTGTATTTGTAGGATTTTTATTTATTTATTTATTTATTTATTTATTTGATATGTAGGATCAATTTTCAACTTAATTATTTTTCTTTTCTTTTCTTTTTTCTTTTTCTTTTGAAGCACACCCTTTGGGAGCCATGTCATATGGAGCACTAATCCATTACGAGAGTTCACTTGAGGGATACTACCCCATAAAAGATTTCTGTTATGAGTTTCTCCAAAAAACTCAGCCACGTAAAGAGTGCTTGAGTGCTGGAAGGGTAGTCCATGGTTCATAAGAAGGAACTGAACTTGACTCAATGAGCGCATATTGCCACCTCAGAGTTCTTCACCCTACTAGTCAACAGAGTTTAACTCTCTGGGGTCTGAGGGGGTTTGGGGGCACTGAAGAAGTTTTGACATGCTCTGACATTTGTGTTTTTTTCAGTATCTTTAAAACATATTAATGGCTAAATCTTATTACACTTTAATTAGCACAAACTGGGCTACAATAATATGTGAGCAGCATGAATGTACATGTTTGTGAGAAAACAACGTTTATGGTTAGTGAAAAAAATATTCTGAAATAAGGCCCTAAAACACATACAGAACATTTGTTCACAAGACTTGAGAACTGTATGTTGTAGACTAGAGTTCCCTTTCGATACTTCACTCATACTGCGTATGGGGAAAAGCTCCTTTTTTCCTCAATACTGAAGCCTTTTTTCAATAATGCAGTGCAACTGCACTGCCATTGGTTTAATCTGTAAACTTTTTTAAACCAATGACAGCACTGCGTAGCTGCGCGAGCCTGTGGCGATGCAGCGCGCCAAAGCCCGCCAAAATGGGCGGGGCGAATGGCTAAAAAAACAGTCAAATCGCCAGAGGAAATCAGATCTCACTCCTTCAGCGACGACTTCACTTTGCTGGATCCCGACTGAACGCCTTCACAGGAACGAGCTCTCGCCGTCGAAGAGGCACCGCAGCGGATCAGCTGAGACCGCCGCTCTTCAAAAAAAAAGCCACGGCCCAGGCCATCGTACAATCCATGGCCAACCTGGTTGTGCTGGAGCGCCACCTCTGGCTCAACCTAACGGAAATTAAGGAGAGCGACAAAGTGGCCTTTCTCGACGCCCCAGTCTCTTCATCCGGTCTCTTCGGGCCAGCTGTAGAAGGTTTTACAGAGCGCTTCACTGCGGCACAGAAGTCATCCCAGGCCATGCGACACTTCCTGCCCAAGCGCTCCACCTCTGCCTCGAGTCGCCCCAGGACTGCGGCGACTCAGCACCAGAGCAAGCCTGTACCTTCTACCCCCCAGGCGGCGCCCCCTAAGGAGCAGCACCCAGCTTGCCCCGCTAAGCACGCTAAACCGCCTAGACGTCAGGGTCCCCGGCAAAGGATTGTGCTGGACCCGACGCCCTCTAAATCCTCCTGATCGTTGGGGAAGAAAGAGGAAGGGGCAAAGTCCCGCCGCGGCCATACCACCCCAGAAGCTCTCTCGCCTGCCTCCTATGTAACCTGGGCCCACCGTTGTTGCGTCCATGCAAAGCACCGTTATTATGGCGAACACATTTTCAAAAAGAGAGCAGTTTTCCTCTTCCACACTTGTCAGTGTTCAGGCCCCTAGTCAGCGGCCTGCCATCCGACACTACCCAGCCTCTTGTCACGCGGGCCAAGGCCTGGCAGGCCATCCCCGGAGTGTCCAAGTGGGTGTTGGGGATAATAAAACACGGCTACTCACTGCAGTTCGCCCGAAGACCCCCTCGTTTCCGCGGGGTGATTCCCACTTTGGTAGAGCCGGACGACGCTCAGGTCCTCTGCACCGAAGTGATGACGCTGTTAAGGAAGGGAGCCATAGAGATAGTTCCTCCCTCAGAAAGCAGATCGGGGTTCTATAGCCATTATTTCCTTGTCCCCAAGAAAGATGGTGGTCTCAGACCCTGAACCTCTCCCTCATGAAACGGAAGTTCAGGATGTTGACATTAAAGCAGATCCTCGCGCATATTTGCCCCGAGGACTGGTTCTTCTCGCTGGACCTGAAAGACGCTTACTTTCACATCCAGATAGCCCCCATCACAGACGATTCTTGAGATTCGCGTTCGAGGGTGTGGCTAACCAATATACAGTCCTTCCCTTTGGGCTGTCTCTAGCTCCTCGCA
Organism: Cyprinus carpio; assembly: GCF_018340385.1. NCBI lineage: Eukaryota > Metazoa > Chordata > Actinopteri > Cypriniformes > Cyprinidae > Cyprinus > Cyprinus carpio. Next base: position 33,939,149 of record NC_056603.1, read on the forward strand.
CTTTCACGAAGTGCATGAACGAGGCGCTTTTCCCTCTGAGACAGATAGGAATCCGCATTTTGAACTATCTCGACGACTGGCTCATTCTAGCCCAGTCATGAACTGAGCTAGACCACCACAGATCCGTGCTCCTGAGCCACTTAGAGTGCCTAGGACTCAGGGTCAATTTTGCCAAGAGCTCACTGCTCCCCAGCTAACGTATTACGTTCCTGGGAGCGGTTTTCGACTCAGTCCATATGAGGGCGGTCATATCACCAGAGCGCGCTCTGGTACTTCAGCAGCTTGCGGCCTCCATCAGGAACAAAGCCTGTTTCCCTCGGAAGTTCTTTCAGAGGATGCTAGGGCTGATGGCTTCCGCCTCCCCAGTTTTACAGCTCGGCCTCCTACGAATGCGGCCCCTGCAATACTGGCTGAAACTCCGGGTCCCACCTCATGCTTGGCGGCATGGCCGCTTTTGGATCAGGGTCAACTAGGCCTGTCTAGCAGCCCTGGAGCCTTGGATGAACCCTGTTTGGTTCAGTAGTAGTCGCACGAGGAGAGCCATCTCCATATCAACTGCCTCGAGATGCTGGCAGTAGAACGAACCCTTCAATCCTTTCAGGCGATCCTGAAAGGGCACCACGTCCTAGTCCAATCAGACAGCATGACAGTGGTGTCCTACATAAATCACCAAGGCGGCCTTTCGTCCAGCCGCCTCTGCGCACTGGCAAAGCGCCTCTTGGAATGGGCATTACCCAGGTTGCGATCGCTCAAGGCGACGCATATACCTGGCAAGACGAATCTGGGAGCAGACATGCTTTCACGGAGCAATGTCCCCTCGGATGAGTGGATGCTCCATCCCCAGATGGTTCTCAAAATCTGGGAGATTTTCGGGAAGGCAGAGGTCAACCTCTTCGCCTCAGAAAGCAACTCTCATTGCCCAACTTATTTTTCGAAGGACACAGATGCTCTGGCCCATGACTGGCCCAGCCTCCTCCTTTACGCTTTTCCCCAGATCGCTCTGATCCCTCAGGTCACCAGACGAGTCAGGAAAGACAGGCACAAAGTCCTCCTGGTGGCCCCACTCTGGAGGAGCCAAGTTTGGTTCCCGGAGCTATTCAGGCTTTCCATGAAAGCCCCATGGCTGATCCCCCTGAGGCGGGACCTCCTCTCTCAGGCGAACAGGACAATCTGGCATCCACAGCCAGAACTCTGGGCTCTGCATGTATGGTCCCTCGATGGGAGCCTCTGAGCCTCCCCGGGGACATGCTACACACCATTGCTCAGGCGAGAGCCCCGTCTACAAGACGCCTCTATGCCCAGAAATGGTCAGTCTTCGTTGATTGGTGCTCAGCACGAAACGAAGACCCTGCTGAGTGTGACGTATCTCCGATACTGTCATTTCTCCAAGAGCGTCTAGACAGGGGTCTCACCCCTTCCACGCTCAAGGTGTATGTAGCAGCCATCACAGCATTTCATGCTCCTATCGCTGGCCAATCAGTGGGTCGAAACAGCCTCATTGTGCAATTCCTGAGAGGTTCTAGGCGGTTGAAGCCCCCACGTCCTCTCACCGTTCCCACTTGGGACCTTCACACGGTCCTTGGAGCACTCAAAGGACCTCCCTTTGAACCGCTGCGGTCAGCTGACCTTCGGCCCCTAACGCTCAAAACCGCTCTGCTACTTGCTCTAGCATTGGTCAAGCATGTTGGCGATCTCTCGGTGAGCCCTGCATGCCTTGAGTTTGGGCCCAATGACTCAAAGGTCATTTTAAAACCCAGGCATGGCTACGTCCCTAAAGTGCTCTCGACACCGTTCAGAGCACAGGTAATTTGCCTCTCAGCTCTGCCTCCGTTGTCAGGTGAGCGAGAGCTGGATTTACTCTGCCCAGTGAGGGCTTTTAGGATATACACTGAGCGGTCACAGTCATTCAGGCAATCTGACCAGCTTTCTGTCTGCTTTGGTGGCTGCACCAAGGGGTCTTCAGTCTCAAAGCAACACCTCTCGCGTTGGATAGTTGAAGCTATCGCTCTATGTTACTCCTCTATGGGCCTTGAGTGCCCCATAGGAGTAAGAGCCCACTCCACTAGAGGGATGGCCTCTTCATGGGCCTGGACTAGTGCTGTCTCTATCAAGGACATCTGTGAGGCGGCCGGCTGGTCCTCGCCGTCCACTTTTGTCAGATTCTATAACCTGGACATCCCGACTTTGCACGCTCGTGTTCTTTCGGTTTGATATGACAGCCTCTATCAGACTCCGTCATCATACCACCTCCAGGGAGCTAGCTCCCTTTTAGCAGTGTAGCATCAAGGGTTTGACGGCTCCGGCCCTCTCACTTATCCCCTGGACCCCAGGGTGTTCAAGATAAGTCTTGTCGTTCCCTACCCTGGCATGGCGCGGTTGAATTCGTTCCCCATACGCAGTATCAGTGAAGTATCGAAAGGGAACGTACTCGGGTACGAACGTAACCTCGGTTCCCTGAGATATGGAACGAGTACTGCGTTATATGCTGTTCCACGAGGCTGTGGCTTCAGTGTTGTCGCTTCAGTCGTATGACCTGATTTCCTCTGGCGATTTGCCTGCTTTTATAGCCATTCGCCCTGCCCATTTTGGCGGGCTTTGGCACGCTGCATCACCACAGGCTTGCGCAGCTACGCAGCGCTGTCATTGGTTTAAAAAAGTTTACAGATTAAACCAATGGCAGTGCAGTAGCACTGCGTTATTGAAAAAAGGCTTCAGTATCGAGGAAAAAAGGAGCTTTTCCCCATACGCAGTACTCGTTCCGTATCACAGGGAACCGAGATTACGTTCGTAACCGAGTACGTTTTTGCCACAAAATCATGTGAAAATCATCATGTTTACTCTTTCACAGAAAACAAAATATTAATTTAACATTTGTAAGACATCTTTTGTGATAGAATGCCCATATGTGAGGGAGTGACAATGACCATGAATATTTAGTGATTCACACCTGAGAGACATAGGGCCTCCCCTAATGAGCCACCAGTCATTAATGTGTCTGTGCACAGTACTGTTACCTGATAAGCTTATCTAGATGATATGGTGATCTTTTCAGATACATGGGAAAACCATCTAGACATACTCACTGAGGTTTTTAGTCGTTTGGCTAAAGCTTTGCTGACTTTGAATCTGGTGAAATGTGACTTCGCAAATGCCATAGTTACATACATGGGTATGAAAGTTGGTCATGGTCAAGTTTGCCCAGTGGAAGCTAAAGTCTCAGCCATCCTAGACTTTCCAGTTCCCTTAAATAAGCGAGAGTTCCAAAGATTTTTGGGAATGGTAGGTTACTACAGAGGATTTTGTGAGAATTTCGCCACAGTAGTTTCTCCATTAACTAACCTCCTGAGTCCCTCTAAGAAGTTCATATGGAGTGCAGAGGGTGCGGATGCTTTTGCTACTGCAAAGGACATTATGGACATTATTGTGCAAGAGTACAACTTAGAAATTCGTCATAAAAAGGGTTCAGAAAATGTCATTGCAGATACACTGTCCAAAACCAATAGTGCAGACAGTTGACCTGTGTGGAAACTGTTGGAAACTCAGAAGTGAAGACCAGGAGACTCTTGGGTATCTTCAGCAGGATTCTTTATTGAGAACACGCTGCATGGCACTGCAGTCATCAAAAGTCTAACTAAGCCAGTGATACATTGTAGTTTATATACATTTAGGGGGCAGTGCTTAGAAATGGAGACAAAGCACCTGGGTGACGACCTTAAACAAAGCATGCAAATTAAGTATTCAGGTATAGCAGCCTGCCCCATTTCATCAGTCCTAATCCAATCAGCATAACTACTCAAAGACTGGGGCAGAGGCACCAAGAGCCATTACAAATAAAAGTTGATAGTCTCAGTAATCTGGTTAATTTGATTAACAATAAGAGAACAGGAACTGAAAGGAATCTCTTGTTACAGACTTTGCTTAAGAGAATAATTTGTCTGATGTCATCATATTTACCATAAATGCTCAATACAATGTACTTCACCTTAGTTTTTCATGTGATGCTATGTCAGAACATAGGATCAACATATTTTAAACAGATTTTTAAAATTGTAATCCCACAATCCTCCCTTTGAGAGTTCTAATAACTCTCACATAATACAATTTAAACCTCCATAAATCCATTCTATGGCCTATGTTTGTTAACACAAGCCCCCTCTTGCAGTCATGTAACATGAACAAGTTACAGGCACATATAACTTATTCAGTGTCTTGTCCTAGATTTACTTAGGTCTAATTGTCATTTTAGAACCATAACTTTTGACACATACGACATGGATGGTAATATGTCGTACAAACTACATGATGACAGAAAACCATGTAGCATAAGAGTGGAAGTCCTGAAGTCCATGGCGCCTGAATAGCTGTGTAGTCAGTTTTCTGTAGTCCATTTCCCACATAAATTCACTCAGATGACTCTTTGTCCTCATAAAGTTTGTTCATGGATGTTTGTTCATAAAATGTTAACGGCTGGTCTATGTGGTAATATAGTACATTGGGCAGGACATCCATATGCTCACCTAACATTCATCGACCTCAAATATGGCTTATCATCTGAGATATGCATGTAGTAGCGACCTTACATGGCAGCTCAATCTAATGTTAGCCTAGAAAAAAGTATGCATGTTTGTGCGGGGTGTGGAAGCCAAACAGTAGCACGCTTGGGCTACTGCATGACAGATGGAGGCGCCGCTGTGATCATTTGCTCTAATATACTTCATAGTAATGCATCTTTTGTATCTGTAAAGACTCTATGTTTATTCGGGTGTACTTAGAATAGCAACAAAATGTTGCGCTTTTGTAAAATAATTGAAGCAAACATGATGTGCTTTCTGCCGTCTTGGACTCTGTGAACTTGAGCGTCACTTCGAAACTCCTTATTACGGACATGAAAAATATATCTATAGAGAGTGAAACTTTTAAATGAACCAATTCAAACAGAAAACAAATATTCTCACATTATGTAATCCGTATGAAACATGCTTACAGGTGCTGCGGAGATGAGTCACTGTCACAGACTTCATCATGGGAAATATGATTTTCAAGACAATTTGCTGTCTAATATAACACACTCTGTTAGCTTAGATAATTTAGAAGTTTCATCTGGTCTTGTAATAGCAGAGAAACTAAGACAGATCTTTGTGGCACTCAATATTTTACTGGTGATAAATGAGATGACTCCCCATTTAAATAAACAAAGTGGTAGCGATCGGACAGGTAGGATCTAAACCATCTTAAAGCCTGCCCATGAATACCTGTATAGTTTTGTAATCGATCTATGAGTATGTCGTGAGCTATGGTGTCGAATGCAGCACTAAGATCAAGTAAAACTAGCAATGAGATCCAGCCTTGGTCTGACGCAAGAAGCAAGTCATTTGTAATTTTAACAAGTGCAGTTTCTGTGCTATGGTGGGGCCTGAAACCCGACTGAAATTTGTCATAGAGATCATTTTTCTTTTGCAGGAAGGAGCTCAATTGAGCAGACACAACTTTTTCTAAAATTTTAGACATAAATGGAAGATTTGAAATGGGTCTGTAATTTGCCAGTTCATAGGATCTAGTTGTGGTTTCTTAATAAGATGATTAATAACCATCAGCTTGAATGGTTTTGGGATGTGACCTAAAGATAACGACAAGTTAATAATATTGAGAAGTGGTTCTTCTGCTACAGGTAACAACTCTACAGGTAACAATTCAGTAATTTAGTGGGTACAGGATCTAATAAACATGTTGTTGGTTTAGATGCAGTGATAAGTTTATTTAGCTCTTCCTGTCCTATAGTTGTAAAGCACTGCAGTTTATCTTTGGGTGCGATGGATGAAACTTAAGCATTGGATGCTGTAGAATCTACATTTGTTATTGTATTTCTGACGTTATCTATTTTATCAGTGAAGAAATTCATAAAGTCATTACCATTTAACTGTGAGGGAATATTTAGATCGGGTGGAGTCTGGTTATTTGTTAATCTAGCCACTGTGCTAAATAAAAAACCTTGGATTATTTTGGTTATTTTCTATGAGTTTGTGGATATGCTCGGCCCTGGCAGTTTTTAGAGCCTGTCTATAGCTGGACATACTGTTTTTCCACGAAATTCTACAAACTTCCAAGTTAGTTTTTCTCCATTTGCGCTCAAGACTACGAGTTTCTTTCTTGAGGGATTGGGTATTACTGTTGTACCATGGTACAGTACGTTTTTCCCTAACCTTTTTCAATTTGATGGGGGCAACAGCTTCTAATGTATTAGAGAAGATAGCGCCCATGTTGCCAGTCATTTTGTCTAGTTCATGTGTATTTATGGGTACACAGAGCAGTTGAGATAAATCAGGCAGGTTATTTGCAAATCTGTCTTTGGTGGCTGGAACAATAGTTCTGCCCAGACGATAACGCAAAGCAAAAACGCATATAGTTAATATCATTAATATGCAGAATGCATGATACAAGGAAATGGTCAGTTACATCATCCCTTTGAGGTACGATATCTACAGTAGGTGGACATCCAAAACGTTGCTTCTACCGCCGCTCGTACCGCCGCCGCGGTGTCTGCAAAGTGCATTTGCAGCTTTTGACCGCTGAGTGGCGCTTTAATCACAGGTTTTCAAACAAGCGCATCAAAGCACATTTTCGCAAATAGACGTCAGCTTTGCCTCACCGAAGTGTTAATTTTGATTGCAGTAGGGGGAAATGAAAGAAAAAATATTTAATATTCACAGATGAAAGTTTAGTCCTTATGAGGATATGTGCGTTTCTTAAAACGAATTCAAGCAGGATAAATGTCAAGCCTATGAGCCTGTGCTTATATTTTCTCTACACCATATTTTAGATTAGACATTTAAATAGTGTGCAGTATTATTTATATAATATGAATTATGTGTTATATTATTAAAAAGAAAATGTGGTTTACTTTGCATCGGAGCGTTAAAAGTGAAAGCCTATTGTGAGCTAGGCTTGCGTGTTTTATAAATTATTTTCTTTATTTTAGTAAAACGTAAGGCACTGTATAATTTCGCTCCCATTATTTAGGCCTAATTAAAACAAGAAACGAATAAATTAAACCTGCACGATTTAACTAAATCATTGCAACTCTAAAGAATGGATGGATTAATAAAACGTCCTTACTTATCAACAAAGTGCACACGATGTAAAAAAAAGAAAAAAAAAAGAAAAAGAGCTTCATTAATTGACAACTTCAGTGATTTTAAATAGAGTCTTCTTGGCTTGCTTTCATATAATTTAAGTAAAGTAAAAATAAATAAATAAAATAAATAAATAAATTGCAGCCGCATTTAAATGCAGGTTTGTATAATATTCCGTAAAATATCAGTGCAAGATTTGCTCTGCATGATGCTGAGTGCACGCAGCCTTTATTCTTATTTGTCTACATATTTTATCTTCATTACAAATCTTGTTTGGATTTATTTTGGATAATTGAATGTAAAAAGTTATTTACTTTGTAATGCATATGCAAAATGTGAATTATTATTTATATTCAAGTGTTTGTGCAAAAATTATTAATGCGCATGCATGACAGGGAGGCGCCCTCTCGATCACGTAATTTTTTTCCTAATAATGAAATAACTGAAAATTGTGGCGTCTCACATACATGAGAAATATATCTACATAAAGCTTGAAATGTCTTTTAAAATGAATCAATTCAGAATGAAAGCATTAAGTAATCTGTGAAGGTTGTATTTCTGTTTAAAGGCGCGTTAATGTGGAGAGAGGCAGGCCTGTGAATTTCATCTTGCAGCCGACAAGAAAACATTTGTTTATTAATAAATAATTAAAATGTCTCCTTTTTCATAATTATTAGGCTACTTCTGCCTGTGCTTTGTGACGAACTTAATGCATGTTCTTGAGCGTGGAATATATTAAGGCTTGATTATAGTTGTAAATGTAATATAAACTTGCGATTAGTTGAATAATGACAAATGAACGACTAGTAACTAGAAAAATCTTACGTGGGAAGCAGACCTATTAAATACCCTCTAGACATCTCTCTTAAAGTTTTTAAAGAATTTTATACGCGTTTGCATAAATTCTTCCTTCAGAACGGTCTGTAATGGAGAGATGCCTTAACACTGATTTTTCCTCTGAAACACAAAAACGAAAATTGAAATAAAATAAATATTTTATGTTTTGAGAATGATTGGGCTCAACCCTCCCCGTGCGTTTCAGACACGCTGCCGAGCAGAGTATGAGCGGAGCGGAGTGATTCTGACTGAAGAGGAGCAGATTTTTTAAAAGTCGGAGCGTCGTGGTTTTCACTCGCTCCAGCACCGCTCCATCACGAATACAATTCATGCCAACAGCCCGTAATATAACTGAATATTTAGCAAGAATTCACATGATAAACATATTTAGCTATAGCTTGATACACATAATCTCTCCGATCAGAAGACTATAATGACGGCAATAGTCGAGCGGGATGTTACAGGCTAGTTCTCAAGGAATTTGTCTTCCTTTTACTGATTATTTTCGGGTTAAAGCATGATTTAAACAGATACAGCACATTCACACGTAATCGCTGTCGCAATAATGCATTCAAACAAATGTAATCTTACAGTAGGCTACTTCATCTGTATCTGATTTTGAATGAGCAGAAATCTGTAACAAATGCATCGATCTGTAGATAAAATAACTGACGAAAATGTAAACTGTTATTTTCATCACAAACAAAATTTGCACATCAGAAAGCAGCAATTATACCTTTTAATGCTGACAATTTTATTAGTTTGGCGTTTGGTAGGACAAAAAGTTTGCACACAATAGCCTAATCCCCTTTGAAACTCTCCTGTAAATTTATTTATTTATTTTTATAAGCTATTATGAACATAACATTTCAACTTTAGCCACGGAGTGAAGGCGGAGCAGTGTTTCTGGTATCAATGAACGCGGAGCTTAGTTATTATTAAATGCTCGGAGCGCGGAGGGAAATTGTTGCTGCTCCACTCCGCTCACATAGGCCTACTGTACTGCCGAGTGAGAGAGATGTTTCGCCCTATATGAACAAGGCCGTCCGGTGTGGACACGGTTAGACAGTGTCTGCTATATTTACAAATAATTGATATAAGAAATAAAAATAAATACATAACCTAAACCAGCGGCATAACGAGATGAAAATATAGACTAGAAAACTGATTTAGGCCTACACTTGGTCTGTCCTACGTCCATGACACTGACTCACTGCGGAGCTGCCTGTCACGAAACGCACACAAAAAGGTAGATCCAAGTGCAGTATGTTTATTGAGGCAATCCAAAATCAGAAAACATCCAGGCAAAAGGTCAACATCCAGGTAATCCGTCCAAAACAAGAAACATAACTCAGGCCAGGAAACACGAACTAGAAGGTGACATACAACAAGGACTCCGTAACAAAGACAGAAACAAACCAGGTATTTATAGACAGGTGATTACAATACTAACGGGGAATTGGCTGAGTGCAATGATTAATGACCAGGGACAGCTGAGTGCAATGAGCAGTGATGGAAACAAACAAGACTAAGGGAAATGTAGTTCTGAGGTGGGTTTGACGCTAAGGGGAAGTGAGACCTCTAGTGGACACCCAGGGATACACAAACCAGACACTGTGACACTACCCCCCCTCTAAGGAGCAGCTTCCAGATGCTCCCCAGAACAAAACACCAAAAACAAAACAACGAGACCAGGAGGGAGGTGGACTGGTGGACTGGTGGAGGCAGAACAGGGGGAGGGATGGCGGGCCAGGCCCGTGTAGGGGAACTGGGACCGGCAGCGATGGCTCCCCTGGCAGCCCAGGTGGCTCGGTCAGATCAGGGGGCCATAGTGGACCCGAAAGTTCAGGGGACCACGAGGGACCAGGCAGTTCAGGTGGCCACGGTGGACCCGAAAGTTCAGGGGACCACGAGGGGCCAGGCAGTTCAGGTGGCCATGGTGGATCAGTCCATTCTCGTTGTGCAGACGGCCAGGGAGGAATTCGCCATTTGAGTGGCCCGAACGGAACCTGCCATTCGGGGAGCCAGTGAGGAGCAGACTGTGGCGATGGCCAGGTCACGGCATCGGACACCGCCTCGGGAACGGCCTTGGACAAGGGCACCGCCTCGGGAACGGCCTTGGACACGGGTATCGCCTCGGGAACGGCCTCGGGTTCGGGCACCGCCTCGGCCTCCGGAACGGCATCGGGCACCGCCTCGACCTCCGGAACGGCATCGGGCACCGCCTCGACCTCCGGAACGGCATCGGGCACCGCCTCGACCTCTGGAACGGCATCGGCCTCCGGAACCATCTCGGGCACCGCCTCGACCTCCGGAACGGCATCGGGCACCGCCTCGGCATCGGGAACAACATCGGGCACCGCCTCGGCCTCGGGAACAACATCGGGCACCGCCTCGACCTCCGGAACAGCATCGGGCACCACCTCGGCATCGGACACCGCCTCGGCATCGGGCACCGCCTCGGCCTCCGGAACGGCATCGGGCACCGCCTCGGCCTCCGGAACGGCATCGGGCACCGCCTCGGCCTCCGGAACGGCATCGGACACCGCCTCGGCATCGGGCACCGCCTAGGCCTCCGGAACAACATCGGGCACCGCCTCGGCATCGGGCACAGCCTCGGGCACAGCCTCGGGCACCGCCTCGGCCTCCGGAACGGCATCGGGCACCACCTCGGCATCGGGCACCGCCTCGACCTGCGGAACAGCATCGGTCACCACCTCGGCATCGGGCACCGCCTCGGCATCGGGCACCGCCTCGGCATCGGGCACAGCCTCGGCATCGGGCACAGCCTCGGCCTCCGGAACAGCATCGGGCACAGCCTCGGCATCGGGCACAGCCTCGGGCACCGCCTCGGCCTCCGGAACAGCATCGGGCACTGCCTCGGGGACGGCAGCGGCCTGCTCGGGAACGTCCTCCTGGACGGCAGCGGCCTGCTCGGGAACGTCCTCCTGGACGGCAGCGGCCTGCTCGGGAACGTCCTCCTGGACGGCAGCGGCCTGCTCGGGAACGTCCTCTGTGCTTTGAGGAACGGTAGACGCCTGTCTCCTCCTCCTTCGCCCTCTATGATGGCGAGTCGGTGGCACCTTGACGGAAGACTCAGCCGTTGAGTCAGCCATTTTGTCTGCCAACACAGGAGTAGATTCGACCATCTTGTGCAGTGGTGCTGGGCGGCCCTCTTCTCTGGAGACACAGGTGTGGTCGAAGTATCCCATTGAGCCCGATGGCGCAGGTAATGGGTAAACCTCCAAAAGTCTAGGATCTCCAGCCCCTTCATCTCCCACCGAGGCAAAGGGTCATCCAGGCAGTCATTAAACAAATCCTTTAGTGCCTCATTGTTATACCCCCGCCCTACCGCCATAGTCCAAAACGCTTGAGCCAGATCACCCACCTCACGCCCCCTTTGACGAAGGGTGGTTAAGTTCCGTAGTCTACCCCTCCGTTCCTCCATGGTGGCTGGGGAACAGCTTCGAACTCCCACACCGCTGGATCTATGCATGACGGAGTCCTTCTGTCACGAAACGCACACAAAAAGGTAGATCCAAGTGCAGTATGTTTATTGAGGCAATCCAAAATCAGAAAACATCCAGGCAAAGGTCAACATCCAGGTAATCCGTCCAAAACAAGAAACATAACTCAGGCCAGGAAACATGAACTACAACAACAACAATGAATAGGACTCCGTAACAAAGACAGAAACACAAACCAGGTATTTATAGACAGGTGATTACAACACTAACGGGGAATTGGCTGAGTGCAATGATTAATGACCAGGGACAGCTGAGTGCAATGAGCAGTGATGAAACAAACAAGACTAAGGGAAATGTAGTTCTGAGGTGGGGTGACGCTAAGGGGAAGTGAGACCTCTAGTGGACACCCAGGGATACACAAACCAGACACTGTGACAGCTGCCAGTTTTAATCTGAACAGCTCTTAACGCCGAGTGGATGGCATGATGGGCTAGTATTAAAAAATAATATATTTTTATATTAAAACTTGTTTTGAACAATTTCTTTGTCATTTGAATATTGATTTTAAGTAGGGAATAAAAAAAAAATCGATTTAAATTTTAAATCGGATTTTTTTGTGAAAAAAATTGGGGATTTTTTTTAGGCCATAGGCCTATCGCCCAGCCCTAATGCAACAGTTTTTTTTTTAGTTTTTTTTTTTTTTTAAGGCAACTTCCTCTGAAATTAAGTTATAATAACTAATAAACTTTATTGCGCTATACAGTAGTTAACATTTGAAGTGATCAAACCTTTCTTTAAAGTTGTCCTAAAACCTGTTCTGCAAGTTTGAAACCCTCATAAAACTGTCCATATGAAAGAGCAAGAAATTCACACCTTTATCTCGACCCCCCACAAGCTATACATAACTACCCCCAGCCCCCTCCAGCTGAACTGAACTCGGTCTGTTTTTTGGCTGTGAGGAACAGTGTGTTCTCATGTTACTGGGTTGAAACATGCCTGCACTCACAGCAGCCCTTCTCTTTTTATTCACTATTTTCCCGCAGTCCATATTATTATTTTCACTAGACCAAAATAATAACAAATTATCAATTGATAATTAATCATTATTTTTGCCAAAATCATTGTTATTTGTGAACGTAGGCGTTTGCGGAAGGCTTTAAGACCAGGCGGAATCCTCCGTAAGCTGCTCCCGCTTCACAGCGCGCGGGACGCGCGCAAACTGACCCAACATTTAGCAAGGCAGGAAAACATTCAGTCTGCCTGAAGGAAGACGTATTTCATTGTAAGTTAATGCTGTTAAATAGAGAGTAAAACAAACATAAAAAATACAACTAGTGTAGGCTATCCTTAAACTTGGAGTTCATTATATTGAAGTACAAATTTAAACACCAGAAGCAACCTACACTGTCAGTGTTCTTTTACTGAAAAGTATGCATTTTATTTATTTATTCACAGGCTATATGGTTGAAATAGTAATATTTTAGTTGAAAACTTAAAGTGCCATTGTTTAAAAAAAAATGCATCAAATGTTTCATAGACCTTCAGTTGTCATGCTTTAAAATCCCATGCCATTTGTAATTTCACTGTATTTTAACCTCCTAAATTACTACCCCAATTCTATAATGGTAAAATTTATTCAGACCGATGGCATTTTTTATGACATTATTTATTTTTATTTTTAGAATAGGCTAATTGTAACATAAATGGATGAATCAAAACAAATATAACTTTTTAACTGCAGGCAGATATAGGACTATATTATTGTACATTACAAATATTTGGATCCCTTATTTTATTAAAGAATAAATACTTATTTTCTTCAAGAATAAACATTATAAATAAATAATTAAAGAAAGAACCTCTATTAGCCCTTATTTGTAGGTTGCAGGAGATATGCGAGCGATTCATAGATTTAAAAAAGAAAAAAGTGGGTGCTTGGTTTCAGAAAACGAATACAGCTCATAAAAAATACTATGATGAAAAAGTCATGCTAACTTATTAATTCATAGAAATAATTTAATTAAAACATTTTTCAACTTGAATTTCAATACTATTAAACTGACTTTAAAATCTCAAGGAGTTTATAAGTTGAAACGGTAAAATGTCACAGTGCATGCTAGCCTAAATGAACTTGTATCTTGTATAGTATCCGAAGACTTGAGTGCATGTTAGCATAAAACTAACAATATAATTTGATTTTTTTTTTTTAAATAATGAACAATTCCTGTATAAAATGTGACAGCAACCTTTATATCAAACATTTTGAAATCGTCCACAGCTGAGCATCGCAGGAGGCAGATCTGAAGTTATATTTGTTTGTTCACCAAGTGAATGTGATGCACAAAGTCATTTTTAGATGCAATGGAAAAATAAAGCTGGATAAAAACATACACGAAAACCCGCTAAAAAATAAATTACATTTGTGAGAGTTGCATTTTATTACGTTCAGAAATAATAACAGCAGGCCTAATAATGCTATAGGCTAATGTACCAACAGGACATTTTTAGTTCCCTTCACTTTACAACAAATCCTTTAAATTTAAAAAAATTATCAGAACAGAACAAGAATTACAAATATATAATTCTAATGGATAAATATAAGTGCAGCAGGCTATATAATAATATAGGCTTATAAACAACAACAAAAATAATAATATTTAAAAATAATTTAAAGCGATACATTATGTTGGGCTTATCTCTCTCATTCGGCACAAATCCAAACATGTTGCCCATTTGAAGCTAAACTCTTATTCATTAGGTAAAATAGGCTTTGGATTTCACACGTGTTTCAGTATCGACAAAAAAAAAAAAATCATAATTAGCAAAATTATGCCAAAGTGGCCCGCTGCTCGCGCCGCATGGCTCGGTGAACAACTGCTGTTTCCAATGAATATGTGCGCGTGAGGCACCAGCGCAATCAAAGTCACAATTCACAATTATTGGTCACACAGTAAAGGCATAATATCAAAAATGCAATGTGTTAGCAGTTTGAAAAATCAAGAATAATAACAGTTAATAAGAATTATTTGTAAATGCTGGACCGTTCTGATTTCGCTCTGCAAATGGAACCTGAAGATTATTATTATTATTATTTTTAAACCAAGAATGAACCGAAATGAAAACATTTTAATCCGTATATATATATATATATATATATATATATATATATATATATATATATATATATAATGACTGTTTAAAAACAATAGCATGCATAAGAGCCTTTGTGTAATGGTTTTTTTATTTTTTGGTGAGTAGACTGTAGCCTAAGACTATCCTATTTTTAATGGCTTTTAAGGATGTTATAATGTATATTATAATGTTGTTGTTTTACGTCTTCCTTTCATTTTACAATTACATTCAGTTCGCAATCCGTCCCTTTGCGCCACCTGGCGGTAGTTTCGCGAATGATTTTAACACTCGACTGATTTGCAGTTAACGCCGCGGCCTTGCGGAGGCGGTACGCGCGGCGGCATTACCCATTTTGGTTGTCCACCATCTGTATATCAGTAAGATCGATTCCATGCTATATAATTAAATCTAGCATATAATTAAAATGATGAGTGGGCCTGGTGACATGAGTTTATTAGGTCAGTAAACGCAAGTCCTAATGCATCATTTGTATTATCAATGTGAATGTTAAAATCTCAGACAATTAAGGCTTTATCAATGGTAACCAATAGGTCTGAGAGGAAATCTGCCAATTCTTTTCGGAATTCTGTATACGGCCCTGGTGGTCTAAACACAGTAGCTAGAGCAAGAGATACGCTAGATTTGTTTTGCATATCTAACAGTGTAACATTAAGCAGAAGTATTTTGATTTAAACCTGTATCCTGTTTTCTGGGTAATATTGAGAATATCACTATATATTGTTGGAACACCTCCCCTACGACCAGTCTGATAGGGCTCAACAGTAGCTTGGTGGAGTAGACTCATTTAGACCAATATAATAATTTGGTTTTAGGCCAGGTTTCAGTCATGCAGAGTACATCAAAACTATTATCTGTGATCATTTCATTTACAATAACTGCTTTAAAATTATATTTTGACCTCACTATTCAGGGAACAGGCACAGTCTTAATAGATTGGACAGCGCAAGTACTTCTATCATTTAAGCGGGTAGAACAAAAGCCATCATAGCAGTTATTTGAGAATCAGCTTACTAGACATATGGAGCGTAGAGTCCTGGAGATGTTGTCCGACAGGAGTTCTGCTCCGACTCTGCTGGGGTGCAGGCCATCAGCACGAAAAAGCCTAGGATGCTCCCAGAAAAGATTCCAATTATTAACAAAGAGCAGTTTCTGTTCTTAACACCATGACAATAACCATTCATTTAAAGCAAATAATCTACTGAACCTTTCATGTCTTCGTCGATACGTGGGGAGTGGTCCTGACATGATGATCATCGCCGCGGGCGTTGTGCTGCGCACCGTCTCGATCAGGCTCCTGAAGTCCCTCTTCAGTGTCTCCGTCTGCCACAGCATGGTGTCGTTAACCCCGGCGTGAAGCACGACTGCTCTGGGGCTCTCGTCGGCCTTCAGGATCGTGGGTATCTGCGCAGAAACATTGAGAACACTGTACCAGGGAAACAGTGAGTGTGCATTTTACCTTCGGCAACGGACTTATTACTAGTCTCCCTTATGATATTCGTTGACTCCCGGACCTTTTGTCTCCCACCTTCCTGGATTCCTCTCCTTCTCTTCACAGAGTCCATGATCTCCCAACCTGCCAAGTAAAGGACAGTATAATTACTACCTATCCTTCTGTTTCTACAATCCATTACTGCATTGCTCGCTGTAAATAAATGGTTTAAACTGACCATCTTTCTAAGTTGTTCTGTTACAGAAGACCAGACCAATAAGATCATACAGCAGGATGAGCACACCGGATCTGTTTCAGGAGATCGTGGACGCTCTCAAACGAGCACTCACGGAACCTCCTTCGCTATCGCCGGCAACAAAACAACACTCCTACTCCCCTATTCGCCTCCAGTTCCTTGGCCAATCCAGCGCCCTAATCTGGCTCGGTGGATGATTGCAATGGCTTCCTCTAGCAGTGTTCACTGGTGTTTGAGATGCAGCCCCATCGTTTCACCATGGATCAGGGAAAAGTTTCTTTCATTATTTCTCTCTTATCAGAATGAGCTCTCCAATGGGCAGAAACAATTTGGATGCAAGGTGGTCCAGCAACCCAATCATTAGATTATTTAATTAACCATTTCTGTGAGGTATTTGGTCATTCCACTGATTTCTCATCTGTGAGTGAAAAACTCTATTACCTAAAACAAGACAAAATGTCTATTCAAGATTACTCTCTGAAATTTCATACTCTAGCAGCTGCTAGTGGCTGGAATGAGTGCTCTCTCCTGACTTGTAACTAGCAACGTACTACAACCTGTGGAACATGAAAACAGCCCTTTTGGTGAATAGTTATTTATTTTTTTAACCCTTGTGCGGTCCGGTCATTTCTGACCGGAGAATTTTACATTTAGAATTTTTAAAAATCGTAGCTTCAGCAGAATGGTACAAAACTTGGTGACTTTTATGGCACTTGGTATGTTAACAAATGAGTAGCCAAAATGAGTCAGAAGACTGAAATAAGAGGTTAAAATCAGATCAGACCCAGAAGGATTAAGCTCTGATAAAGCATTCCTGTTCATTTTTGTAAAATTTCTATAGAATTGTAATGTTTTGTGTAACAAAGTGCTTTCTGTGTTCAGGTTTGAATGTAGTAATAATAATGCAAAAAACTACACAAATCAACATTTAAAACAACAACAACAACAAAAAAACCTTGACAAAAAGTAGTCTTTGAAAATGCCTTAATATAAATTTAAATCCATAACCTAATATAAATAAACAATTATGTATAAAAACAACTAGGGAATTCACAAGCCTCTCTACAGAGTCCTATACAGGAATCTAGTGGTTACACCATGAAATTAGTTTTTTATTTTTTAGCTCTCAGGAGGTGCTATTCTGCCTGATTTTACTGAGGGAAAAAAAAGTTTAATTTCAGGTGACTGGTCTCTTTTGTCCGCCAATGCTCCCTCTGTTACTCCATCCTCCTGATCGCCTGTACGTTCCACCATCTCAACGTACCACCATAATCCAACCGGTTCACTCCTTCTTGGGCACTGGCCACCCAGGGGCCAACGTAACTCTCTCGCTGCTACGCAGCCACTTCTGGTGGCTGGGCATGGTGCATGACGTTAGGAAGTTTGTCCAAGGCTGAAAAGAATGCGCCATCTTCAAGACATAGTGTCAGACAGAGGACCGCAGTTCATGTCCAGAGTATGATGGACTTTCTTCTCTCTCCTAGAGGTGACTGTAAGCCTGTCCTCGGGATACCACCCTCAGTCGAATGGGCAGACGGTATGCAAAATTCAGGAGATCGGGAGCTTCCTCCGGACCTTCTGTCACAGCCACCAGAATTCCTGGAACCAGTTTCTAGGCTGGGCCGAGTACGCTCCCGGAACTCGCTACAACAACCAACCACTGGACTTACCCCATTCCAGTGCGTACTTGGAGACCAGGCTCCACTGTTTCTGTGGGCTGGGAAACCCTCGGATGTACCATCTCCTGATCACTGGTTACAGGAGAGTGAGAGAGACTGGGACGAATCTCATCATCACCTTCAGAGGGCAGTGCGACGGCAAAGAATCCAGGCGTGTGCTCGATGGGCCAGCATTTTCGAATACCAAACAGGGCAGTTGGTTTGGCTTTCCACACAAGACATCCGGATGCACTTGTCTAGCAAGAAGGCAAGTCCCAGATACATTGGTCCCTTTCCCATTGTCCGCCAAATTAACCCAGTCACTTACCTTCTCAAGCTCTGGCATCACTTCTGTATTCACCCAACATTCCATGTGTCACTCCTTAAACCATTTCAATCACCTCAGTCTACTTCCTCCACAGAGCCTGGCCAGACAGTGGAACCCCTCCTCCGGTAGATGTGGAGGACGGCACCAAATACTCGGTTCAGGAGATTCTGGACTCCCGTTGTCCTGGTGGCCATTTGGAATACTTAGTGGATTGGGAGAGCTACAGACCGGACTCCCTGGTGTTCTGTTACACCAGTTACATTTAGGATTTATTTTTAAAGTACTATTACTCGTTTGTAAATCACTAAATGACCTAGGTCCTGAATACATTGCTGATATGCTCACTGAATATACATTAGTCAACATTTGAAGTGAATCAAAGTTCATCAAAGTTGTCTTAAGACAAGAACACATTTTGGTTTTAGGTTTTAGGACCACTTTGATGAAAGGTTTTGATCCACTTCAAATGTTAATTACTATATGCCAATCAGACCACTCAGATCATTAGGATCAAGTCTGTTAGACTCAAAATAAGGGTTCACTCAGAACAAGGGGAATCCGCTTTTAGCTATTATGCCACCAGCAGTTGGAACCGGCAATTTTTTTTTTTTTTTTTTACACATTCCTTGTTTTATTGTGGTGATTATATTTTTATGATTATCTTAATTCCTTTTATATGTAAAGTACTTTGAATTACCATTATATACGAAATGTGCTATATAAATAAACTTTGCCTTGCCTTGCCTATAATGCCTTAAATGTTTGGAGAACACCTGATAAGAGATGAGACCATTCCTTCATACAGAATATCTCCAGATCCTTCGGATTTACAGCTCCATGTTGGTGCTTCTTCTCTTCACCCCACTCATTTTCTATAGAGTTCAGGTCAGAGGACGGGGACAGCCATGGCAAAAGCTTCATTTTAGACTCAGTGATCCATTTTGTGTTGATTTTATGTTTGTTTTTGAATATTGTCCTGATGGAAGATCCAACCAGGGCCCATTATACGATTTTTAACAGAGGCAGTCAGATTTAGATTTTTAATCTGTATGTTTTGATAGAATCCATGATGCCATGCATCTGAACAAGATGTTCAGGACCACCGGCAGAAAAGCAGGCCCACAACATTAAAGATCCAGCAGTATATTTGACCGTGGGCATGGGGTACTTTTTATCCCTCCTTGTACTATACCCATCTGGGGGGCTTGCTGCCAAAAAGCTCTTTTTTTTCTTAGTTTTTTCTTCAAATGACCATAAAAGCCAGTGCCATCTGAAGTTCCATTCTTTTCTGATAACTGAATACGTTGGATGTTGTTTTTAGATGGGCGATGAGAAATTTTCTTAAAACCCTCCTGAACAACATGTGGTGATGTAGCGGCTGTTTGAATTTTAATTTTTTTGGCTTTCTGATCCCAAGGCTCAATTGATCTCTGCAGTTCTACAGCTGTGATATTTGGAGAGTCTTTGGCCACTCAAACTCTCTTCTTCAATGTGCATTAGGACGATATAGACACACATCCTCTTCCAAGTAGCTTTTAACATCTTTAGTTGAAACTCTTAATTATTGCCCCGATGGTGGAAATGGATTTTCAATGCTTTAGCTCTTTTTTTTTTACAGCCACTTTCTATTTTGTGAAGCTCAACACTCTTGTTCTGCACATCAGAACTATATTATTTGGTTTTACTCCTTGTGATGGATGATTAAGGGAATTTGGCCTTTGTGCTCCTCTTATTTATAATCGTGTGGGACAGGATGTCATGGCTGGACAATTTCATGCTCCTAGTCACCCTGGTGTGCTAAAATGTAAATATGAATGGGAATATACTTCAGAGATATTTTATTCTATTAGAATATCTAGGGGTGCCAATAGTTGTGGCCAACATGCTTTGGAGAAAAACATTTATTTCATCCTGAGATTCTTTCCCCACTTTCTGTGAATGTTTTGAATGAAAGATCAAAAAGATCAGTGATGCAGATTTATTTTCATAGCTGCCTTTGCTCATATTTACCAAGGGTGCCAATATTAGTGGAGGGCATATAGATTAATAAGACCGGACAGAGTGTGATTTTTGCATATGTGTGCATTTAATTGTTCCTATATGTTTTCTTAAATTTAGAATACATTTTAGGTCGAAGGTTTTAGTGAATCATAATTTGTTTGTGAATACGTTCGTACACAAGTGTCACACACAAATTTGTGTACGTATGCTTAGTGAATGAGACCCTGTGTATTTTCCTTTCTTTCCAGTGCCCTGTCCAACCTCTTCAGCTTTTTAGTCATGAGAATTAATCAACTGCTAGCTCATTAAATGTCTGAATGCTGGACAAAAGGCCTTCTGATGGGCTCAATGTTGTGCGTTGCTGTGTTTATGATTATGGTATCATAGCAACTGTATGGATGGGAAAATGGCTAGGCAGTCTTTGATGCTGGCCTCACATCCAGTGAAAGGTCAGAATGCAGAGTTATCTTTGTGGATGGATTATTGTGTTTGAGGGCTCCTTGTCATTTTCGTGAGAGCATGTATTTGTAATTTCACAATGGAAGGGTGATTTTGGTGTCATCCTGATAAAATAAAATAAAAGTTAGACCAACTTAAAAAAAAAAAAAAAATGACACTTTAAACATTATTATAACATATTTTTTCCCCTTAATTTTTCAGCTGATGTTCCACAATCTGGGCTATTTTTCCAGACTCAGCATAACCACAGATATAGTATTAGAAAAACAAAATCCTTATAAACCAAGCAGCTATTTATGCAATTGAATTAGATGTATTCATTGGGTGTAATATATTTTGGGACTATTTATGGGACAGATTGGATTCCAGTGTACTAAACAGTCACCACAGGCAGGCAACAGAAGGTCTCTGCCAGCATCACTCAAACATGCAGCTTGATCCATGAAGCTTATGGCATCTACGGGCAAGTGTGAAGTGGGCTGGAGAGAGAAGGATGGGAGCTGTTGGCTGAACTGTCATCACAGTTAATGATACAAATTAGTGCAAATGTAGAAATCTAGTGCTGGCCCTCAAATATGGCTGCTTGTTTCCTATATAAGGCTAAACGAGCAGGGCCGCATTAACAGTAGGGCTAGGCATGGCCCGAGAAAAGAGGGGGCTCGTGATGGATGTGGAGTAGATTGACTGGCCATTGGTAGCATTTAGTGAAGCACCTGTGAAAACAAAGACCACAAGCCAGGTGATGAAACGGCTACCTGATTAAACTGCATGCACATCCAGTAGTCGCAGTGCGTGAGCAACTGGACAATATCCTGCACAGCATTAATAAACTTGCTTGATGCTTGATGCTTTTGCTACTCTGTTGAAGTGATAACCACTGCAAGTGACTACAAGGGAATATAGGTTTTTGTGTGAGATACTAGTTTAGGGTTTAGATTTGTTGGGATCAGCGATCTCTGTGGGGGTAGTGCCTCCTGTTTCCCTTCGTCACAGCGTCAGGTGTGTTACTGTGGCTGAGTCCGGTCTGACTGTGGAGGATGTATTGATGGCTGTTAGAGAGGAGATCTGGTACAAAAATATTTCATCAGCTTCTCATATGAAAAAAGCTGTGGCGTTGTTTGTAAAGGAAGAAGTTCCAGTAAGCCAATGGAATTGTGGTAAGTGGAGAATTTGTCGCTGTTTCACCATTTGTTGCTCCAACAACTAAAGTTTATGTATCTAACGTGCCTCCGTTTATTTCGATCAATGAAATTGAGCGAGGACTTTCATGTTATGGAATGTTTGCTAGCACGATAAAAGAGCTACCATTCGGCTGTAAAAACAAAGCGTTAAAACATGTAATGTCTCTCAGAAGACAGGTGTTTATGTTTTTGGAAGAATCAAATTTAGTTTTAAATTTAGAGTCTTTTAGAGTGTTACACGAAGGAAAGGCATATATGATTTATGCTAACACTGGAAGGATGAAATGCTATGAATGCGGGGATGTTGGTCATAAGAAACTAGCATGCCCACATAAAGTTGGGACTAGTGGGGATAACGCCAGGCCGAGCATTGCGGCCGTCGTAGCGAATGAATCAGAGGACGGTTTGCCCCCAGTTGTGGAGGAGGAGCATGATGCTCACAATGTTGAACAGGCTGAAGTACTGATAACGATCAAAATGGGAAAGTTGCTGCTGAACCAGAAATGTGAAAATTATGTAATGAACGATGATTTGAGTATTCAGGTAGGCATATATGGTGAAGTGGCTGTTGCTAATATTGATACATCAAATGGTGAAGAAGTATGTGATGCAGAGATGAAAGATGATGATATGCTTTCTTCGATTTCTGATATGGGATCACAGATAGTGAGAGATGAGTAATTTATTGCGTCAGTGTTGTTTTTGCAAGGAACGGTCAGCTATGAGGTTTTGGATAAGAAGAAGAGATTTCAGTTGAAGATGGTAACAAAATACGAAAAGATAAACTTGTTTCTTAAAATGATTAAATCTCACATGGTGGTTTTTACACTTTGCTGTGTTTTCCTGTCTCTATCCACTCTATACTCTTATACGGATGTTTTGAGGGTGGGTTCTCTAAATATTAATGGGGGAAGGGACAGGGGTAAATTAGCAATGGTTTCAGAATTCCTTAGAATTAAAAAGATTAATGGTTTTTTCTTTTTTACAAGAGACGCATACTAATAAGGATAATGAAATTGAATGGGGTATGTAGTGGGAAGGCAAGTTTGTTTTGAGCCATGGGACACATAATAGTGCAGGCATAGCTAGTTTATTTTCTGCAAACATAATGTTAAAATTTTAAATGTTGAAAATATTGTTGAAGGTGATTGTTACTAACACAAATTGAGTATGAAGGAACTATGTTCCCTTTCAGTTGGTCACTTTCGATGTCACGTCGGTGACCAACGAATTGGGATCTTGCCAGAGAGACCAATCTACTTCGAGTGTAACTAAATGAGCCAATGCACATTGGCATGCGATAACTGCATCCAGCTGCCGCTGATCACAGTGAGAGTATAAGAGGCAGCAGGTGCATCGCATCATTCATCCTTTCGCTTCGGAGCAAAGCAGTAGTACATTACTACTGCTCTCTACGAATGAGTGCTTCTGGTGAGCCAACGAGTGCGGGTGTTACAGCACAGCAGTGGTGGTCACAGTCATTTGGCGGGTACAAAGATCATCGCTGGACAGACAGCCACACTAGGTGTGTGCAGTGGCCAGCTCCCCTGCGTGCTTCACCATGAAAGAGCGTTTCTCTAAAAGAGCAACATGGGTGATCGCGTCTTTATAAAGATGTCTTATCACCTGTGCGTTTCTGGATGCAGTCACTATCTGGCACCTCAGGATGGTCACGATCACTGTCTTACATGTCTGGACATCTAGCATGCTGAGTGGGCGTTCGTGGACGGTGCTTGTTCGCCTTGTGGGAAGTTGCCCATCTCGGAGCTGCACGAAAGACTCTGTTATGACAAACGTGCCTGCTGCGATCCAGTGTTCATTTCAGCAGCTGGGGCGATGCTGCTTCTGGTGGAGTCAGAGGTAATTTGAGGACGGTGGCGGCTTCCTCAGATGTAGGTTGTCACGCCTCAACCACTCCGTAGCCGGTAGGGCAGCTGGAGAGACGTTCTGGCCTTTCTACAGAGTGGAGAAAGCCGTCCGATTCTTTCAGTTCGTCCTCTCGAGAC
This sequence comes from Cyprinus carpio, assembly GCF_018340385.1. NCBI lineage: Eukaryota > Metazoa > Chordata > Actinopteri > Cypriniformes > Cyprinidae > Cyprinus > Cyprinus carpio. Next base: position 33,963,054 of record NC_056603.1, read on the forward strand.
CAGATGTCAATCGCTGCATCGGAGGGTGGGCTCTCTCTCTCCAGGGATGATGACTCGGCTGCGTTGCCCCCTTCGGGTGTGGCAGCATTGTCCGAGCCACACCCAGAAGTGCATGAGGAGCTTAAAAGATTATGGAAGGCACCTTTTACTGCCCGAAACAAATCTGGTAGCACCTCCGCTCTCACCACCCTTGATGGTGGAGCCGCTTGGCGTACATGAGCATTCCCTCAGTGGAATGTCTGTGGGCATGCAACTGTGTCCAACAGTCGCTTCCACTTTGCATTGCATTCGTCAGGTCTAACTGGCAGTGCTTACAGAGCTGGTGGGGAGGTGGCTTCTACCCGTCACGCCATGGCGTTACTGCAGGTCCATCAGGCCAAAGCACTGAGAGACCTGCACGAAGATGGTCATGACCTGATGGTTCTGCATGAACTGCGTGCTGCGACGGACCTCACATTTTGAGCGAAGAAGGTGACCACACAGTCTCTGGGTCGTGCGATGTCCATGCAAGTGGTCCAGGACCGCCATCTCTGGCTGTGTTTGGTTGACATCAAGGAGCATGATAAGGTGCAGTCCCTGAATGCTCCCGTGTCACGGACCGGCCTTTCGGCGATGCTGTCGGGAGCTTTGCCCAGCAGTTCTCAGCAGCACAGTAGCAGACTGGGGCATCCTGCGCCGGAGGAAGACTGCTGCTTCCACCCCGGCTGTAGCCCCTCAGCCTGCTCGTTGCCATGGGTGCCCCCCTGTTGCTGCCCTCACTCCCATACAGTAGCAGCACAAGCGGCAAAAAGGAGTGGTTTCCTAAGTCTCTTTCCTCATTCTCTTTCCTCAGCACCCCTCCTGCCCATTTGTGGAACCAGGTAAGGGCTGTAGAATTCAAGTCCCCTTTTCATGTCATCACACGACGGGCTGTCACATGCCCCAAGCCAGGAGCCTGCCTTTTCTCCCGCACATGGAGAAATCAGGTGAGTGTTACACTTCACACCCAGACTCCGCCCTCTGCCGTCACAGGACCCGGGTCGAGTCCCTGTGTTCCACCACGCTGCCCCACCGCGGGTACATCGGTGGCTCCGTTGGTTCCTCTGGTACGGTCTCTCGGAGCTTGGTTAGTGCCCCCAGTCCATCTCGGTGGCTCCTGCGGACCATCAGACTCGACTACGCGATTCAGTTAGCCCGGAGTCCCCCCAGGTTCGGAGGCATCCGGTTCACTTCAGTCAAAGCTGCCGATGCCCCTGTCCTGCAGACAGAGATCGCAGTCTTGCTGGCGAAGGACGCAATAGAGCTGGTCCCTCCAGTCGATATGAGGTCAGGGTTTTATAGCCCTTACTTCATTGTACCCAAGAAAAGTGGTGGGTTACGACCGATCTTGGATCTGCAAGTTTTGAACCGTGCGCTTCACAAGCTGCCGTTCAAGATGTTGATGCAGAGATGCATTTTGGGCTGTCCCTGTCGCCTCGCGGCGATCAGTTGTGCGCACACAGGGACCTGGTGCTCAGCCACCTCAGCCCGCTGGGTCTTCGGGTCAACTGGGAAAAGAGCAAACTCGTGCCAACGCAGAGGATCTCTTTTCTTGGCATGGATTCAGTTAGTCAGACAGCACACCTCACCCAGGAATGTGCTCAGTCAGTGCTGAACTGCTTCAAGACTTATCAGGCAGGATGGCGGTCCCACTGTAATCCCTTCAGAGGCTCCTGGGGCATATGGCTGCAGACGTGGTGGAGCATCCAGCGCCAGGCCTTTCAATTAATGAATTCCTGAAATCTGGTGTGAGGTTAGTGCCCATATGTGTGACCCAGTTGGGATCCCATATGTGTATCTCCACGGTGACACTGGGAGACCACACTCTGCCGTCTCTAAATGATGCAGCCATGAGCCGTCCTAGAGACTTCCATGTGCACTAGGGCCCCTCGGGGTTACTCCATGTGAGTAAATGTCACTTAACACCCTCTGGGAGTTCCTATCGTCTGCTTCATTGGAAGAATCAGTAGGCCTACACAGGGCACTGGAAGGGGCAGTACCTGTGACGTGTTGGTAGGGATCCCAATTCGTTGGTCACCGACGTGACGTCGAAAGTGGCCGATTGAAAGGGAACGTCTCGGTTAAGTATGGTAACCCACGTCCCATCACCACAGTTGCTGTACCACCGCTGCTGTACCACCGCTGCCGGGTCACTGGCTTGGCTCCTCAGCGAAAGCATGAATGATGCGATGCACCTGCTGCTGGATGCAGTAATTGCATTCCAATGTGCATTGGCTCGCTAAGTTACACTCAAAGTAGATTGGCCTTTCTGGCGAGATCCCAATTCGTCGGTCACCGACATGACGTCGAAAGTGACCTACTGAAAGGGAACGAGGGTTACAATACATAACTGAGACGTTTGTGTTTGTTAATGTTTATGCCTCCAATAGTGGTCCAGAGAGGCAGGATATTTGGATGAAATTAAGAAATGCCATCCAGAGCTATGATGATAGTGTGTGTCTTGTAATTGGAGAGAAGTGGAATTGCACAACAGACAGAAATGGGGAAGAGCCTCATAATCAATCAGGTGTCACAATGTTAAAAGTTATGCAAGAATTTCAATTATTGGACATGTGAAGAACAAGAAATATAGGTATAAGATAATAAACATGGTTGAAAGTGTGTGACAACAGAGTTTGTGGTGCAAGATTGGATTGTTTTTATATGAAAGAAATGTGTAACAATGAAATAATTGATGCATGTATTTCATTAAATGGTTTTTCTGACCATCACATGATTACTTTAGTTTTAAATGTAAATAAGACATTAAGATCTAACTATTACTGCCATTTGAATGTTAAGTTATTACATGATGCTTTTTTTTGTGAAAGTTTTAAAGTGGTTTGGGGTAACTGGAAGATGAAGAAGCTTTTATTTGAGAGTCTTTGTCAATGGTGGGATGTGGGAAAGGCGGATATAAGATTATTTTGTCAGAGTTATGCTTTTCATACATCAGCCATGGTTAAAACAACAGTAAATATTTTGCAAAAGGACAATGAGTTGTTGGAAAAAATCTTGTAACTAATAATGACGATGTACATTGTGATGTGTTAAAGAAGAAAAAAGGGAAAGAACTGAACTCTTTTTTTACAAGAGCAGGCAAAAGGAGCATTGATAAGGACAAGATTTTGCTCTATCAAAGACATGGATGCTCCAAGTGCTTTCTTTTTTAATGTTGAAAGAAATTGTATTAATCAAAAAACAAATGTGTCATCTTCGTCGTCAGGATGGATCAGTGACATCAAATCCAGTTGAAATGAGAAAGTTAACAAGAGATTTTTAGTTGTGATACTGAAAATGTTGATGACTTGCTTAAAGAATTACCTCAGCTTAAGGATGAACAAAAAAGTAACTAGACACTTTAATTACTTTTAAAGAACTTACAGAAGCAATGGGTCAGTTACACATTGGCCGTTCTTTATGAATTGATGGACTTCTTGTAGATTTTTATCAACAGTTCTGGGATATAATAGGACAAGATTTTTATGAAGTGTTACTAGACTGCGTTAGAAGCTAAACTCTTCCCATAAGCTGTCGTCGAGCAGTCTTGTCTCTGCTTCCAATGAAAGGGGACTTGGGACTTCTTAAGAACTGGAGACCAGTATCTTTACTATGTTCTGATTACAAAATATTTTCCAAATATTTATCAAATAGACTTAAAAACTGTTTAGACGTTTTGGTTCAAAATGATCAAACATATTGTATACCTGAAAGATCTATAATGGACTATCTTTTATTTATTACGGGATATAATCAACATTAATCAGTTTTATCATGTTAATTTTGGAGTTATATCACTTGATCAAGAAAAAGCATTTGATCGAGTTGATCGTGAATATATTTTTAATGTGTTAAAATATTTTGGGTTTGGTGACAGATTTATATATTTTATTCAGTTTTTGTACTGTAATGTTTCTGTTATAGTTAAATGGATACTCCACCCCAAAATGAAAATTTTGTCATTAATCACTTACCCCCATGTCGTTCCAAACCCATAAAAGCTCCGTTCATCTTCGGAACACAATTTAAGATATTTTGGATGAAAACCTGGAGGCTTGAGACTGTCCCATAGACTGCCAAGTAAATAGCAGTGTCAAGGTCCATAAAAGGTATGAAAGTCGTCATCAGAATACTCCATATGCCATCAGATGTGAAATCTGGGTTATATGAAGCGACGGGAATACTTTTTATAAGCAAAGACAACAAAAATAACGACTTTATTCAATAATTATTTTGTCAACGGTCTCCCCTTTGTCTCTACATATATACGTATGCTGTGTATGCTCTTCTGTGTCATCCGTGCCACAAGGATGCGCTGTTTTATTTAAAATCAAAGCTAAATACATGTAGAAACAGTGCATCCTTGTGACGCGGATGACACAGAAGAGCATACACAGCATGCGGTGATACGGAGTGACACAGGGGAGACCGTGGAGCAGGTGGTGGATTAAGAGAAGAGACAAAAAGTTTCTCGATGGCCCAAACTGTTACAGCCAGACTTTCTCGTGCAGGACAGGTGGTGGACCCTGTATAACCCCCCTGTAGAGAAGCGTACTGCTGATCTGCAGTGGAGCATTATTCACGGGGCCACAGCTACAGCTACAGACCGACATGTAGCACACCTGAGTGTCGTTTTTGTGGGAAGCAGGAAGATCTAGAACATTTCTTTTTAAGGAGTAACAGATTGAAATACCTTTTTAATTTGCTTGAAGCTTGGTTTAGAAGATTTAATGAGGAATTTTCTGATAAAGTATTTACTGGGGGAATGAAATACATTTTCTCAATGAGGAGGAAAATCTGTGATGTGGGTTTTATAGAGCAATAAAGTACTTGTTAAACCTCTCTCTCTCACTCTCTCTCTCTCTCTCTCTCTCTCTCTCAGATCATTAGCTTGTCAGCTCCATCAAAGAGTTGTGTTCCAATTAAACACTGTGTATAGACAGACAGATATTTTTCACATAGCTACGAGAAGCGTTAAACATGGATGCACACACGGTTGCTGTGGTAGTGAGCAATACTTGCTGGCAAAAACTTCTTCTTTATTAACCCTCTATTTAAAGAAAATTCTATTCCAAGTGCACCAAACATGAAGTTGTCAACATGATGCAAATATTAAACAAATCCAGGGGTGCACAATAAATATTGGCCGATAATTAATGCGCATCTCGTCAGTAAAGCTGGTTCTCTAATCAGCGGTAAATTCCATCAGGTGCGTGATTTCACACAGAGCAGCTGTTACTACACAGAGCCGTTGTTAACTGACAAGCTGCGCAAATCCACTTTCATTATCAGCTTGAATTTGTGCAGCTTGTCAGTTAACAATGGCTCTGTGTAGTAACAGCTGATTGTCAGTCAAGCCTAGAAAAAAAAGCAGTCAACCACCCCTTTAATAGAAAATGTTAGCTTTGACATATGGTGTTAATGCATTTATGCTTCTAATATGTTGTAGCCTAGAATATTTTTATATTCCTATATAGAGGTACAACACATTTTATCTCTCTGTGTTAAATATATCATTTTTAAATACTAATTATTCTTGAGAATGTTGTGCCACAAAGACAGGCTACTATGAAAGGGACCCTTGGGTATGCTATAGTTGCATGTGTTCTCAATGATAAGGGACGGTCCACAGTAGTTCATCCTAAACAGCTGTATTTACCATCATTACAGTGTATCCAAGACAAAACATGAAGTTTATTATTATTACTCTAAAAATTCCTTTCCTTTCCTTGCCTTGCCTTGCCAAAAAGTAGTATACCTCAAGTTTATTTTATAAAGTATACTTAAGTAAAGTTCAAGTATATTTAGACTTTTTGTAAGTATAAGTCAAGTATACTTAAATGTCATTTTAAGTATATTCATAATTATTAAATAATACCCAAAAATAAGAATAACAAAAAAACACAAAAAAAAAAAATACTTTCAAATTTTTAATATAAAACAATAATAAAAAAAAAACACTTGAATTAACTTATTTTTTGTAAGGGTTGCCTTGCCTTGCCTAGCCTAGCCTAGCCTAGCCTACCCTAGCCTAGCCTAGCCTATTTCTATGCAGACTATATTCAAATCTATATACCAATCAAAAGAAACAATTCCCCAGTGATTACCTCTCTTTGGCAATGCTTAGAGGATGTTAAAGCATGGCTCACCCAAAATTTCCTCTTCCTAAATGAAGACAAGACCGAAGTAATTGGTTTTGGTTCAAATGAAAATGCTCAGTATATATGGCCTGACAGTTTATCCGTTTTTAGATTATCACAGGTGCGGAACCTAGGTGTCGACCAGCATTTAAATTTGATAAACATGTCTCCTCCCTTATCGGATCCAGTTTCTATCAACTTCGCCTACAGTCTAAAATCAGAGACTTTCTCAATCCAAAAACTGGCTGTTCATGCGTTTGTTTCATCTCGGCTAGATTACTGCAATTCCTTATATTGCGGTATATCTAAATCTCAAATTGCACACTTTCAGCTAGTCCAAAACCCTGCAGCCAGACTTCTTCTGAAATGTCGCAAACATGAACACATCACTTCAATTCTTAGATCTCTACACTGGTTGCCGGTTCATCAGAGAGTAGACTTCAAAATTTTACTCTTTGTTTATAAACCTTTACACAACCTAGCTCCTGTCTTCCTCTCTGAACTCCTTCATTTATACACTATCTAGAAGATCTTGCGACCAGGCTTTGTTGGTAGTTCCACATATTAGACTTACTGTAAGCATAGAGGGGAGCATGCATTTGCGGTGGCAGGGCCACGACTTTGGAATACCCTGTCTTTAGAAATTAGAATGGCCCCTTCTCTGTCTGTTTTTAAGTCTCTGCTAAAAACTTTTTTTTTTTAACTGTTTTCCTTAGTGTATTTATACTGTTATTTGGTATTTTTAAATGGGTTGTACTTATTTTTATCTGGTTTGCTTTCTGTGTATGGCTTTACAATTTTTTCGTCTGTAAAGCACTGTGGTCAGTCTATTGGCAGTCTATCTATCTGTACATCCATGTTTATTTATTTATTTATTATTTATTTATTTTTTTATTTTTTTTATTTTTTTTTTTTTACAATAGCTGTATTAATCTTGTAGCTGAAGGAGGATATTAGTGTTTAGGCCCATATATTTTCAGTTATTGCAATATATGTACATTAATATTAATTTATGTTGGCTGAGATATAACAGCAGATGACAGGTGAGGGAGGAACAAAGAATGTGGAACTTCTCTGTCTTTCTCTTCCTCTCAATCTGTCTCTGTCCCTCAGTCAGATTCAGAGAGGATATAAGACCAGTGACATAAAGAGAAAAGAAACACATTATATTTATAATTTTAGATAGAACAATGAAAGCTTAGCAAAAAACTCCATAGTCAGCAAATCACTATAATTAATTTTAGAGCTGACTAACCACGAGAAGAGGCTTAGTCGACCAAAAGTTTATTAGTCGTTTAGTCGCAAAAACAAAAAACAAATTCCACAGGATGTGGCAAAGTCACGCAGTCTGTCACGGACAGATCATTAAAGGCTTGTCTACGTGATAGTACAATACATCGGCAGGACATCCAAATGCTCACCTATCATTTATCGACCTCAAATATGGCTTTTCATCTGAAAGATGTATGTTGTAGCAACTTTACATGGCTGCTCAATCTAATATTAACCTTGAAAAATGTGTGGAGTGTGGAAGCTGAATAGTAGCGAGCTCACTAAATGACAGATGGAGGCGCCAGTGCAGTCACTTGCTCTTAACCCTCAGGCAGCCTTCGTATAGCAGGCTTTTATTTGTCCTTCGTGGTCTCAGCTGTGATCCTAATTTTTTTTATTATATTCTTTTTTTTTTTTAATCAAATCTCATACTGTATGTCTTCGATAAAATAAAACCAATACATTTCTGCAATTTTTTTTGTGATTTTTGGTGTGTTCTTTCTTTTGAGCTCTAAAAGTACCGTATTTTTGTAAAATACGCCTATTTTTATGTTATATTTAATATTTCTTATACTTAAAAAAAATCATAAAAAAATCATCATCAAAAATATAAAAATATCAATAGCCTCTATAAGGCTGTAGTATTCAATGGCTACATATAGGCTGAAATCTATAAACTATTGTTGTAACAAACTTAACCTCTTAAGTGTAGAATAAAAAAAAAAAAAAAAAACACAAACAAACCTTTGTGTTGGATGAGACTATACAGAGATGCCAAAATATGCTTACAGACAAATCTGACCATGCTATAAGGAAAAGTCAGAGTAGGAGACTGTCACTGACTGTCACTGATTTCTAACAAAATAACATAAAATTTTAAACTCAAAAACGTAAAATGGAACCAAATGTTGCCAAACAGATAAGAATAAACAATAAACCTAGAAAGTAGCATGTTCCAGACATTTTTTGACATTTGCATCAACAAATCTTGCAGTTGGAATTTGAGCTGACTTTAAAGTGTGTGTGTGTGTGTGTGTGTGTGTGTGTGTGTGTGTGTGTGTGTGTGTGTGTGAGCTCAATCATTGGCTCACGAAATTTTTTAGTTTTGTATGTGTGAGTGACTGTTTTTATTCGACAAAATGAAAAATAAAAAACTCACTATTATAGGCTCATTCGATTGTTTGTATATGGGTTTGTGCTTTCGTGTGTGTGTTTGTGAGTTAGTGTGAATGTGAGTGTTTGCCACATTGACAATGTTATATAGGCTCACACGTTCATTAATGAGTATGTACGATCTGCATTGTGTTGGATTTATTGATTTTTAATGGACAAAAAAAAGGCTCTCAATTTTAGTATTTCCATTCATTTCCAATGGGTGCCCATTTTTGTCCACGAAGGACTAATTAAAAAGGTAGTTCACCCAAAAATGAGAATTCTGTAATTAATTAATCACTCCCATGTCATTCCAAACCTGTAAGACCTTCGTTCATCTTCGGAACACAAATTAAGATATTTTTGATGCTTTCCGAGAGCTCTCTGACCCTCTGTAGACAGCAAAGATCCTTACACGGTCAAGGCTCAGATCGTTAAAATAATCCATGCGACATCAGTGGTTCAACCATAACTTTATGAAGCTGTGACAATACTTTTTGTGTGCAAAGAAAAAAAAAATGACTTTATTCAATAATTTGTCTCCTCTGCGTCCCCCTAAAGCTCCATTTTTAAGAGTATCACATACATAAACAACATATGCTGTTCTGTGTCAACCGCACCATACGTGCATACGCTGTTACGTTGTTACATTGTAATGTATCCGTGTGCATACGTTGCATACATTGTTGACAAAATCTTTGACAGATTTTTAGTATTACCATTAGTATGAATATACACAACAGTCAGAAAGACATGAGGAAATTCAAATATTATTTTCAAATAGTATCCTTGCAAACAAGCCTGTACTGGCCCTTTACGGGCCCCCCAGCGGGCTGCCAGCACAGGGCCTCTGAGATTTTGCTCATTGGCAAACGTTGGTCCCTTAGTGCTGGCCCTGCACATGCAGCCCTCACTTACCCCCGGGATGTCCTCACTAGGCCCACACAGGGTCGGCACTATTAATCTACAACAGGGGTGCCCAACCCTGTTCAAGGAGATCTACCTTCCTGCAGAGTTCAGTTCCAACCCTCATCAAACACACCTGTCTGTAATTATCAAGTGCTCCTTCAGATCCTAATTAGTTGGTTCAGTTGAGTTTGATCAGGGCTAGAGCTGAACTCTGTAGGAAGAATAAAAAAACTGTTCAGCAGGTGAGCCATGCAGGCTACGATTGCTAAATCTTCTTCTTTGGTGTTTATTGGCAGTTGGCAACCTAACTTATTGGTGAATTACTGCCACCGACTGGAATGGAGTATGGATCAAGCGGTTTGCTTTTAAATAGTATATAAAGCAAACAAACAAAACAAAACAAACAAAAAACAATCAAATGACTATAATCTTTTATATAATATACTTTCTTTCACAAATTCAACAATATGATCATACAACTTACTAGCTGGTTTCCCTAATAAGCCTGATAAAGAAAAGGCATTGTGTTGTGCTTTCTTCATTGACTGAATAAGACAACAACTCTCATTGTATTTCATACAGTGAAGTAATTCATGCTCAACTGTTTCTTGTTGTTTACAGTGTATACCAGGTATCCTCAAATATGGACCAAGAGATCCACTTTCCTGCAGAATTTAGCTCTAACCCTAATCAAACACACCTGAGCATGCTAATCAATGTCTTTGGGATCATTAGAAAATCACAGACAGGTGACTTTGAACAGGGTTGGAGCTAAATTCTGCAGCACATTGGACCTCCAGGGCAAGATTTGAGGAACCCTGGTGTATACTCTCCCCAGTTGGGTGCTTGCCAATTCTATACAATGTACTATTAAGTCCAGTATGACCAGTTCTAAGGTGTGTTATGATATTTCCATCCCTTCGATTCCTACTTTCCTTTCTCCCAGCATCAACTATGTGTTGTATTTTATATAAATGTCTACATGTTTCATTGTCATCCCAATATACCTGCCAAACTGATTGTATATACTGTACGTTCTAATGTATACTTTAGTTTGGCCAGAATATATACCTTCTCATTTTCAATTGTGTAGACATACTAGTCAAAGATTCGATGCTTCAATAGGGGGAGCCTGATTCGACTACCAATCTCACAGTCGAATATTTGTGGGGTGTTATGATCATGCCATTTTGGCGATATGGGGGTGCTCAAATGTCTGATTTCACATAGAACTACTGGTTTTCTCCCAGTAAGTTAATAAACAGTCTATTAAAATAATATTGTAAATAAGAATCTGAAAAGAAATAAGCTTCAAATAAATATTTTAATGTGTGTGAATAAATCCATCCACCCCTATAGATTTAAGTCTCACTTTCCATAATCTGTGACCGACAGAGGAGCATCTTGGTGGCAGGGATTTAAAACTTTAACAACTCAACTCAACTTTATTTATAAAGCACTTTCAACACCACAAGTGGAACCAAAGTGCTGTACAGAAAGTATAAAAGAGAAACATAACAAACAAAAAAAAAACAAAAAAACAAAAACAGACATATAACATACACACTTACAAAGCATTATCAAAAGCTAAAGAAAACAAATACGTTTTAAGCGCACTCTGAAAAACACCCAATGAAGGACAAGTTTTTACATACAGGAAGGTCATTCCTCAGCCTAGGACCTGCAACAGAAAACGCCCGATCACCTTTACATTTTAAACGCGTTCGTGGAACCACAAGAAGCAACTGATCATTTGAACGCAGAGATCTGCTGGATTGACAGTGGCTGATTAAATCAGTAACATACTCAGGGGCTAGACCATGCAGAGACTTAAAAATGTACAACAGTGCTTTGTATTGAATTCTGTACCGTATGGGTAACCAATGTAGTTTAATTAAAACCGGAGTAATGTGTTCTCTCTTCTTAGTACCCGTTAAAAGTCTGGCAGCTGCGTTCTGAACGAGCTGCAAACGGGAGAGAGAAGCCTGACTCACACCCAGATACAGTACATTACAATAATCCAAACGTGAAGACACAAAGGCGTGAACAACCTTCTCCATATCATTAAAAGTAAGAATAGATTTCAGTTTAGATATTGATCTAAGATGGAAAAAACTATTCTTAACAACAGCACTGATTTGCTGCTCAAATTTAAGCTCAGAGTCAAAAATGACACAGAGGTTCCTCACGCTAGACAGTTTTTTCCCAGGAAACAAGCCCAGACAGTCATCATCCACACACCCCTTATTTCCAAATAAAATGATCTCAGTCTTATCCTCATTTATTTGCAAGCCAGCACTTAACTTCTGCCAAACATGCATGAAGAGACTGAATGGCATTTTTATGCCCATGTTTCAGTGGTACATAAATTTGAGAATCTTCTGCATAAAGATGATACTGAATCCCAAATTTCTCAAAAATAGAACCTAGAGGGAGCATATAAAGGGAAAATAAAATTGGTCCCAGTATTGAGCCCTGTGGAACCCCACACACAAGGGGGGTAATGGAAGAAAAATAATCCCCTAAACTGACTGAAAGAGTCCTATCCTTCAAATAGGAAGAGAACCATTTCAGGGCTAAGCCCTGAATACCAACCTGATCCCTAAGACGATCAATGAGAATGTTATGATCAACTGTATCAAAAGCCGCTGTAATCTAACAACAGCAAGACAACACGGTTTCCAGAATCAACACCTCGTAGGATATCATTAGACACCCTCAAAAGAGCCGATTCTGTACTATGACCAACCCTAAAACCTGACTGGAATCTATCGCAGATGTTATTCCTAATTAAAAAGTCATTAAGCTGTGCGTGCACCATTTTTTTCTAGTATTTTTGAAATAAAAGGCAATTTTGAAATCGGACGAAAACTACTCATGTCAAATGGATCTAAGCTGGGTTTTTTTAAAAGGGGCTGAATAACCGCGTACTTAAAACTAACCGGAACAACACCAGATGACAAACTAGTATTTATAATAGACAGAATACTTGGGCCAATTGAATCAAGTACCTGCTTAAACAGAGAAGAAGGAAGCACATCACCAGGAGACCTGGTGGACTTCATATTAGCAGTTATATCCTTAAGCTGCTGCTAAGAAACAGGCATAAAACTGGTCAAATGGTTCTGAGGGGCAACAGAAACAATAAAATCATTGCCAACAGATGAAATTAGAGATCTAATTCCATCAACCTTACCAATAAAAAAGTTTAAAAACTCTTCACACATGTCAGCAGAAGGAGTGAGTGCAGGAGTAGCAGTAGGATGAAGAACAGCATTTACAGTAGAGAAAAGTACTCTAGAATTATTACAGTTTCTGGAGATGATGACAGAGAAATAATTTGATCTAGCCAATTTAACAGCTCTTTGATACTCATTCAAACGGTTCTTCAAAATCTCATAAGAGACTTGTAATTTATCTTTAACCCATTTGCGTTTAGCCCTCCTACACTCCTGCCTAAGAGCACGGGTAGTACTGTTCAACCAGGGCTGCCAAGACTCAAATTGACACAGGCAGAGTGAAAGACTGGATTTTTTTCGATCAGATAGGGTACAAGTGATTTCAAAACATTTCAGCCGGTTTATATATACACTTACCGGCCACTTTATTAGGTACACCTGTTTAATTGCTTGGTAACACAAATTGCTAATCAGCCAATCACATGGCAGCAACTCAGTGCATTTAGGCATCTAGATATGGTGAAGACGACTTGCTCAAACTCAAGTTCAAACTGAGTATCAGAATGGGAAAGAAAGGGGATTTAAGTCACTTTGAACGTGTAATGGTTGTTGGTGCCAGACGGGCTCCTCTGAGTATTTCAAAAACTGCTGATCTACTGGGATTTTCACACACAACCATCTCTAGGGTTTACAGAGAATGGTCCGTAAAAGAGAAAATATCCACTGAGTGGCAGTTGTGTGGACGAAAATGCCTTGTTGATGTCAGAGGTCAGAGGAGAATGGGCAGACAGGTTAGAGATGATAGAAAGGCAAAAGTAACTCAAATAACCACACGTTACAACCAAGGTAAGCAGAAAATCATCTCTGAATGCACATCACGTTAAACCCTGAAGCAGATGGGCTACAGCAGCAGAAGACCACACCGGGTGCTGCTCCTGTCAGCTAAGAACAGGAAACGGAGGCTACAAATCGCACAGGCTCACCAAAATTGGACTATAGAAGATTGGAAAAACATTGTCTGGTCTGAGTCTCAATTTCTACTGCAACATTCAGATGGTAAGGTCAGAATTTGGCATAAAGAACATGAAAGCATGGATCCATCCTGCTTTGTCTCAATGGTTCAGGCTGGTGGCGGTGGTGTAATGGTGTGGGGGATATTTTCTTGGCACACTTTGGGCCCCTTAGTACCAATTGAGCATCGTTTAAATTTATCTAGTATAAGATGCATTTGGCTGAGTTGCGCTGCAGTAAAGCCCTTCATTGTACAGTCTTAACCCAAGTTAGTTGACTTTACTAAAAATTTGTGGAGAAACCCATTGCACTAAATAATTTTAGTTTTTACACAAATCAAAACTAAACCTCTTTAGTTGAATTAACATAGAGCCTTAAGTTTATGCAGTAGACAAATCAAGTTTACATTAGTAGTCTTTACTTAGGGGATACTCCATCCCAAAATGAAAATTTTGTCATTACTCACGTACCCCCATGTCGTTTCAACCCTTAAAAGCTTCGTTCATCTTCGGAACACAATTTAATATATTTTGGATGAAAACAGGGAAGCTTGAGACTGTCCCATAGACTGCCAAATAAATAAGTGTCAAGGTCCAGGAAAGTATGAAATGCATCCATCAGTGATTCAACCGTAACGTTATGAAGCGACAAGAATACTTTTTGTACACGGAGAAAATAAAAATAATGACTTTATTCAACAATTCCTTTCCTCTGTGTCTCCATTTTGACAAATCTGAGCAGTACGCAGGCGGCTTATGCGCTTCTGTATCAGCTGCGCCACAAGGATACGTTTTTTTTATGTGTATTTACACTTTGGTTTGAAAGCAAAGATAAATTCACCGTCTTGCCACGGGCAAACCGTTCGAGATATCAAAAATCCCCTAGCAATTTTGCATCCCCACTGTCTTGAGATCATGTTCACCGAGTTTCGAGGCAAACGGTTGGAAAACCTCAGAGGAGTATTTCAAATTCCAGAGCATGCTTTTTTTAAACAGCCTTGAAAAGCCGATTTCCTGTTGGGCGGAGCCTATGACATAGAGCGCGAAAGTTGTTCGGCTGTCAGCGCAAACACCACCCTGGTGGCATCAGGAAAACTGTGCCCAGCGAGCACATTAATATTTGATATCTCGAACGGTTTGCCCGTGGCAAGACGGTGAATTTATGGCGAAAAATGAGAAACAGGAAGTGCCTAATAACATCCACATACATTTTCTTTTATCAAACTTCAGGGGTTTGTTCGTTGCATGATGCCGATCGCATAGATTTGACTTTTAGGAGCCAAAGTTATAGCGCCACCAACTGGCAGCAGGAAGTGTGCCATTTTCAAAATGCTTTGAATTCAGCATCTTATTATATCTTGATTTGCATGAAACTTCTTCAGAATAATGTCAAAACACGGCCGATACAAAACTTTTGAGGGGATATTAACAGCTATAATATTATTGCCATGGCAACGTGTCAAACTGTCTTGCTTCAGGTGCTTCAGGTGTGTTTGATTAGGGTTGGAGCTAAACCTTGCAGGACAGTTGATCGCCATTAACAGAGTTGGACACCCCTGTGCTAGAGGGTTACTGTGTATGTGTATGTGTATGCACAGTCACACTTATACCAACACCACCGCGGTTGCGTCGACAGCTCTGACACCCCGGGCCCGCCATCGCTGCTTGCAGCTATATTTTTTTTTGTTTTTATCCTGTTCACTCATTCACAGAAAAAAATATATATATTCAACTTTCTAAGTCGCTTTTTGTCTAGAAAACCTTTATGTGTGGAGGTGTGAGTGATCATGAATAATAGTGTGATCATCATCTGAGAAGACAAAGGCCCACATAATGAGCTGCATAACAAGCCTTTCAGTCAGTTGTGTGACTGAGAGGGAAGAGTTACAAGAAAGAATGTGAGGACAAAATAAATTGATATATTTTTTGTTTGTAGTTTTTAAACAGTAAGATTTGTAATTTTAAAGAAGTCTATTCTGCTCACCAAGCCTGCATTTATTTGATCCAAAGTACAGCAAAAACAGCAACATTTTGAAATATTTTTACTATTCAAAATAACGGTTTTCCATTTAAATATGTTAAAATATAATTTATTCCTTTGATTTCAAAGCTGAAATTTCAGCATCATATTATGCCAGTCTTCAGTGTCACATAATCCTTCAGAAATCATTCTAACATTCTGATTTGCTGCTCCGTATTTTACGGAGGATGAGGACTGTTTCCTGAACCAGTAGCCTGCAATGCATCTGTGGCACAAAGGCTGCCAATAAAGTTGGGCAGTTCAAACTTACTTAAGTTATTTGGTTTATAAACCTGCCTTTCACTCCCTCTGACATAAAATAAATCAATATCCTGAGTTATTCAGTTACTCCTAACAGTACATTGACTGAACTGCTAAAAGTGAACTGATGATGGGATGTGCACGAGCAGAGCAGCTGGACTGAGGCTCGTGCTGCTGGCCTGGGAGACAGCATAGTATGTTAAGGGGAGTAACATTTCTGTCACGTGCTTAAGGCATTCGGCCAATCACAACACACTGGATAGCTGGCCAATCAGAGCACACCTCACTTTTTCAGAACGATGAGCTTTGTAAAAATCGACGCGTTTCAGAAAGCCAGGGCATGGAGGAGAAACAATAATGTACATTATATGATTTGAACCTTAAACCGCATAAACACATTGCATTACACCAAATGCACAATTATTTTTTTCTTTTTAGCAGCATCATATATAATATAAATAAATAAATAAGCAAGCAAGCATGTTGATAGGCCTATCAGGAGCAACTATATTATTACATTAGCAATCACTAATATTGCCTGTTACGAGTGGGGCGGGGCCGTGGGAACGGACCGAGGCCAGTGGAGTAATTGAAAATGAGCTACACCTGCACCACTCACCTGTCTCGAGTACCACGGAGGAGCTACGGAAGGATAAGAGGAGGAGTAATGACAGTGAAGGACGAGAGAGGACCAGGCCTGGATTTTATTTTGTGTTTTGGTTCTGTTTGTGCACGGCAGTCGTCTGCGAGGGGCTGTCGCACTACTTTGTGTTTATTTTATTATTTAAATGTTCGCCGGTTCCCGTCTCCTTCTTCCCGATTTACAAATGTTGTTACATTGCCCATGTGATTTTATATCATAGATGCACACATGCTTTGTATGTATTATCATACAGTACAAAAAGAACATTCTATATCTGAGAAACTAAATTATTATTGTTAAGCACATGTTTGAACAGATATTTGTAGACAATATTTGCCTTTGCCAGTTTTTTTTGTTTGTTTGTTTGTTTTTTTAAGAATTTAGCAGTAAGAAATTACTCGACATCCAATTTTTTTTTATATCGCCTATGCATTCTGTTTTTCAAATTGGTATGTTTCTCCAGGCCCCGAAGAAATATAGAGCTGAGTGTCATCAGAATAACAGTGAAAGCTAACACCGTTTCCTGGTGATATCTCCCAAGGGTAACATGTAAAGTGTGAAGAGTAACAGCCCTAGTACTGAGCCTTGAGGTACTCCATACTGCACTTGTGATCGATATGACACCTCTTCATTCACTGCTACAAATTGATGGCGGTCAGATAAGTACGATTTGAACCATGCTAATGCACTTCCACCTATGCCAGCAAAGTTTTCTAGTCTATTCAAAAGAATGTTGTGGTCGATAGTGTCAAATGCAATGTTAAGATCCAGTAGCACTAATAGAGAGATACAACCCTGATCAGAAGATAAGTGGAGGTCATTTGTAACTCTAATGAGAGCAGTCTCAGTACTATGATACGGTTTAAATCCTGACAGGAAAGCCTCAGAGATACCATTTTTTCTCTAAGAAAGGAATATAATTGTGAGGATACTACCATTTCTAGTATATTTGACAGAAAAGGGAGATTCGAGATCGATCTGTAATTAATACAGATGTGCGCTGTGACTCTGTGTTGCTTCAACTGCAACTTTCATGTTATAATACTTTTGCGCAGTGAAAGATTGTAAATAGCCTTGTTCTGTCTCAGCGATCATGTGTTGCTTCCTCATTACTGTGCTATAAATGTAAAAGAAATTTATTAAATTTATTAATGCATATATTTATATATAATTATATTTACTTGTTTTTCATGAATGTATTTTACAATACAAAGAGCAATATGTAACATTTTACCAGATTACACCTATTTGCTTTTGTTTTTCCCCCACTAAATAATGTTTTTTTCTCTAAATGTTTAGATTTGATAAAATTATTGTGAATTCATCATTTTTGTAGAGTAACCTTTGCTGCTGAATTATCCACTAACCAAGTTTATAATAGTATTTTTCTCAAAGATTATGATTATATATATATATATATATATATATATAACGCCATATATAATTATATATATATATATATATATATATATATATATTGTGTATAACGCCAAAAGAGTGATGATCAGCTCATCACACACTGAGGTATAGAAAAAAAAAACACTGTGCTATTTCTAGCAATCTTATGATGTACTGTAATTGGCATACATAGTTAATTATTTTTATTATTATTTTTTATTTTTATTACTTAAATTATTATTATTGTATTTTTTCTAGTGCTCAAATAAATCACTTACACGATGTCTAAGATTCTGTCTATTGTTTTATAATCGAAAAACTATGCAGTGGTATGTTTAATGACTAAAATAGTTAGTAGAACCCTTCAATACATTTGGTAAACATTTTTTTGGTAAATATTTACATTTGGCGGGGGACTAGACATAGTCTCAGAATAATGGTTGCAGGAATCTCATTTTTCATGGTATCTTCTTCAGATTTGAAATAGAAACTCATGAGACATGTGGCCTTCAACTCATAATGTATCTGGATTGCTCCAGGACTGATTTCATGTATTTTTATATGATTTTATTATTATTATTATTATTTTAATTCAGTGTGGTACTTTTTTTTCCCAAGGCATTTCAGTCTCTATAACTTTTTATATTTTTGAGCATTTATCAACTCTGGATGGTGGACAGTAAAGCCTTCTTCAAAGGGTCTTCTTTCCAAATACACCAAAAATTGTGTGTGTAGCACACTGAAGTCAGAAACTATTACAATTTTAAGTTGGGTAGGTCATTTTCAGCTGTGAGTCCCATAATGGACCCCCCAGGCTAACAGGTTAAACAGTGTCTTTAACATTTAACTCATGCGATATTTCTTTACCAAACCTCTTTCAAACTGTTCTCAGCATCATGAGGAGCAAAAAGAGTTCAAACATGATAGGAAAATGTTTAACTATCACTTATACATACCATAATATGTTAATAGGCATGCTTCAGTGAACTGTTGTATTAATAGTCAATGTCCATCAGCATAAACTGTACTTTATCTGAGGATGAAGTGAATTCCTTGCAGTTTACATCCATTTAAGGTCTCCAAACATGGTATGGTATGAATGGATTTGGATAGATCTTTGTGGCCTTACTTTGTTTCGGCTACTGCTGTTCCATTCAGAGATCTGGAGGAATTTTTATGGCAGTAATTTCCAAAACCCTAGGATTGGGCGTGATGGTGAGGGTCAACCCGTAGTCCTATGAGAAGTTCTCTCTTGGGTGGTCGTGGGTGCAGAAGGTCTCCCTTCCTGTCCTGTTAGATGTGTCTGGCAGTTTTCTTGGCATCTTATCTGATGGTTCTGAACATTTGTTTATGTTCCTCCACCAAGATCCCATCCCAGTGGGGAACATCTCCCTCGACACGGGCAGTTTGAGAGGAACCCTGCCATAAACTGGTCCTTGGAATGCCAGTTTGACTGTTTCACTACATCTTTATGTGTTTTGTTTTATTTTATTTTATTTACATTTTCATTTACATTTATTGATTTAGCAGACACTTTTATCCAAAGCAACTTACAGCTGAGCAATACAACAAACGATTCATTGTTCAGGTTTGGTTTAAAAAAAAAAAAAATTACACTGTGAGCACAGTGAACCAAACCAAAGGAACCAAGAGAACTGAATTGTGAGCGCATAGTAAATGTCTGTTCAGTAGTTCCTTTATAACAAAAGACACTGTTTATTAATGGTAATGCTTCCACCTTCCACATGTAATACAAATTGCATGTAATATATGATAGTATAACTTTCACTGTGAAGTTTTTTCTACATCTTGAAATGTTTGGCCATATGAGTTCATGAACATTATGGGCTCTTGGTCTGAGGCGAGCACATGAAAGGAACATAGGCAATGGCCTAACCACAAGTGGTGTTCACGCACTAGGAGATTCTCCTCTCTGATCATTGTCATGGCTGTGTCTGGTTTTTTTTTTTTTTTTTTTTTTTTTTTTTTTATATATGTATGTCCAATTATAGCTTGATGAATGTATATGATCTGAATACTGTGGTAAGTTATAATTGGGTTAAAATATTCCTTATTTTATCTATTTTAAAAGGATGGGCTCAATAAACACCATACTTCATGCAGTATTATCTGTTCCACTGGTGAATATCCAGTGCAGCACATTTTTAGTTGTAAACGTCTGTTGGCAGTCTGAATGCATTTAAATGATGTTTTATTAACAAGGTTCGGGAGGATCACGTCAGATACTTAGCCTAATTAGCACAGGTGCTCACTTATAATTAGCACAGGCTCACTTAAGATAATCAACACTAGGGTATAAATACAGCTGACTTACCCCTATCCATTGATGGGTTTATCAGCATCCCCCCTCCACTTAGAGTTCATTTTACACTTGGGGGGGGGGGAGCATTCCCGAGCTCGGAGCCCTTCCCTGGACAGCATGCCAAATATGCATTATTTACTTCAGCTAATTATATGTAAGTGTGAACTCCTGAAATGTAATGAGATGAAAATACAGTAGTGTAGAGAAAATTACAAGAACACAACTTGAATCTGTCAAAGCTGTTACACTCCAAATAAAGTTGTTTTTGTGTATTTACTGACTTGACGTTTATATAATAATGCCTATTTAAAGACACACACACGATATATATATATATATATATATATATATATATATATATATATATATATATATATATATATATATATATATATATATAGGGGTGCGCTGATAAAGATCGGCCAATCATTAACTTCTCGTCAGTAAAGCCGGTCTCTAATCAGTGGTAAATTCCATCAGGTGCATGATTTCACATAGAGCAGCTGTTACTACACAGAACCATTGTTAACTGACAAGCTGCGCAAATAAACGCAGATAATGAACGCGGATTTGCGCTGCTTGTCAGTTAACAATGGCTTTGTGTTAGTAGTACAGCTGCTCTATGTGAAATCACGCACCTGATGGAATTTATCACTGATTAGAGAAGCGGCTTTACTGACGAGATGCGCATTAATGATCGGTCGATCTTTATCAGCGCACCACTAATATATATATATATATATATATATATATATATATATATATATATATATATATATATATATATATATAAAATGTGACCCTGGATCACAAAACCAGTCTTAAGTCACAGAGGTACATTTTTAGCAATAGCCAAAAAAAACATTGTATAGGTCAAAATTATCGATTTTTCTTTTATGCCAAAAATCATTAGGATATTAAGTAAAGAACATTTTCTATGAAGATATTTTGTAAATTTCATACCGTAAATATATAAAAACTTAATTTTTGATTAGTAATATGCCTTGTTAAGAATTCATTTGGACAAATTCAAAGCCGATTTCTCAGTATTTAGATTTTTTTGCACCCTCAGATTCCAGATTTTCAAATAGTTGTATCTCGGCCAAATATTGTCCGATCCTAATAAACCATACATCAACGGAAAGCTTATTTACACTTAAGATTGGTTTTGTGGTCCACAAGGTTGAAACCTCCATTTGCCAAAATAGTACAGGTGTTTTCTCCTATAGTGCCTGATTAGGTTAGAGAACACCTGACAAGAGATCAGAGACCATTCCTTCATCCAGAATCACTCCAGATCCTTCAGATTCCCAGCTCCATGCTGGGGCTTCTCCTCTTCAGTTCACCACACTCATTTTCTATTATGTGCAGGTCAGGGAACTGGAATGGCCATAGCAAAAGCTTGGTTTTGTGCCCAGTGACCAATTTTTGTGTTGCTTTTAAGGATTGTTTTTAGATTATTGTCCGGTTGGAAGATCCAAACATGGCCCATTATAAGATTTCTAACAGAGTCAGTCACATTTTAATTTTTTTATCTGTTGGTATATGATAGAATCAATGATGCCATGTGTCTAAACAAGATGTCCAGGACCTCCAGCAGAAATATAGGCCCACAACATTAAAAATACAGCAGTATATTTCATTGTTCACATGGGTACTTTTTATTCCTGTGTTCACCAAACCCATCTCGAGGGTTTGCTGATAAAAAGATAATATTTTAGTTACATCTGGCCATAAAAGCCAGTCCCGTTTGAAGTTCCAGTTGTGTCTGACAACTGAATATGCTGGTCATTGTTTTTTGGTGAAAGCATGTTCTTTTCTTGATTTTTTTCTTGAAGCCCTCCCAAACAACATGTGGTGATGTAGGTGCTGTTTGATCATTTTTTTTTTATGGTTTTCTGACCCCGAAACTCAACCTTTTTCTGTAATTCTTCAGATGTGATCCTTGAAGAGTCTTTGGCCACTCAAACTCTTCTCCTCGCTGTGCATTAGGACAATATCGACAAATGTCCTCTTCCAGGCAGATTCATAACATTTTCTGTTGATTGGAACTTCTTAATTATTGCCATGATGGTGGAAATTGGATTTTTTACTGCTCTAGCTCTTTTCTTAAAGCCAGTTTCTAATTTGTGAAGCTCAATTATATTTTGCTGCACATAAGAAATATATTCTTTGTTTTTTCTCATTGTGATGGGTGATTGATTTTGAATTTGGCCTTTGTTTTCCCTCCTATTTATATTTCTGTGAAACAGGAAGCCATGGCTAGATAATTTCAGGTTCATAATCACCCTGGTGTGTTCAAAATTAGAAAAAAAAAATATTTTACTCATAAGAATTTCTAGGGGTACCAGTAATTGTGTCCAACGTGTATTTGAAAAAAAAAATATACCCCCCCCCCCCATTTTAAACTCTTATTCCCCAATGAAAGGTTAGATTTTTGTGATTTTTTTTTTAAATAAATGATCAAAAGGATTAACAATGCAGATTTATCTTCACAGCCTTCTTTGATCATATTCACCATGGGTACCAACAATTCTGACCGCGTGTGTATGGTATTATGATATGATAGATTGAAGTGAGGAGTAAATGTGTAGTTTTTCAGAGTGTAACTCTGAAGTAAGCTGAGAGAAGCTGACAAACGGATGTGGGAATAAAAACATTCTCAGATGACATCCAATTAACAAATTCTTCTTCTAAAATAGAGAAGCTGGCCATTATTAGAAAAAGAAAATAAGATGGACTGAGGAGACAGGCAGACGCCATATGGATGGCGACTCTGCTATTTGAGTGGATGTCCATCACCACACCTGCTGGTGCTATGTTGCAGGCAATGAAAGCTACTTAAGTACTTAATCGCAGTCTGGTCATTACTGTCTCACATTCAGTCATAACAAAGCTTAGAAATAGTTCAAGGATTTCTTTTAGTTAATCAGCTTTGGAAAACCAGAGTGTTTGTTTAATAACAAGACTCTTACAACAAATGAGGAAAATAAAGTGTTAAATGTTTTAGCTGATGTATTTTAACATGCTTATTTATTTAGTTAGTTAAATGGGGCGTTTTCAGCTAATGCTATTTGGTCAGGCGTCTGTTCATGTTCAGCAGTCATTTTCTTATGTAAGATTAATAGGGCTGCCATAAACTGCCAGCCAGAATAATAATAAATATAGCTGCAAGCAGCAATTTGGGGCCACGCACCAGAGATGCCACAAGCATATGAAGAAAAGCAAGCACAGTAAATACAGCAATCATGTCAAAAACACAGGAAACATTCAAAAGTACCAAAAGCACACACACACACACACACACACACACACACACACACACACACACACACACACACACACACACACACACACACACACACACACACACACACACAAAACTGCTCAAAGTTTTGTATACAAATGCAAATTTAGAATATTGCTGCAAACAGTGATGACAGGTCTATGCGGGCCTATGGGTTTCAGCAGAAATTAAAGAACACAGATGCAACATCTCATTTACATATCGACCAACGCAATATATCAAGCACAGCACAAATTAACGTAGTCGCAAAGAAACAATAAAGAAATAAATAAGCCACAGTACGTTGAAATGAACCAGAGGCCAAAAAATGAAGGGCTGCAACAGTTTTAAAAGAGCTGGTATTGAGAGACTCCTAGTTGAGGGTTCCAAGTCATCTTTTATTCCTTGAAGCAAATTAAAAGTAATATTGCTTGGCAAATGATATGTTCGGATAATGTGTTCTTCTGGCATTCAAAAAAAAAAAAAAAAAAAAAAACTGCATCTTCAGTAAAACCTGACAGCACTGTTTTAACGCCAAAAGACGGTTTGACATTTGCAGTTTCAAAAAACATTTGCAGTTTCAAGTTTTCAAATAATGCACTCTTTGCCACAGTATGTTATAAAGTTCTCTCTCCTCTCAGATTAGTTTAGATTTCTTTTGTTTTTCAGATATATTACTGTCATGGACACTGCAATTCGCGGAAAGGCTGGAAGTGGTATTGGCACTCAGAGAATAATTTGAGTTTGAAGTAGGGTGACATGCGCTTGCTTTCTTTCACATCCACATTCTCAACCAAGTGCAGTTGGGTTACTGATTATAAACACAAATTGGGTCAAATCAACCCAGCATTTGTGTTGAAAAATAAACCAGCATTTTTCAAGGTGAGCGTACAATAATGTTTCCACAAATAAATTGATTGAATTTTCTCTTCTCCTGTTTGAAAAGTGTGGATCTGTGATTCCACATTGCAAATAAAGCAGCGAATGAGTGATTGACTTTTAGATCAGGTCTCCACGCCAGATAATAATTAGGATCTAGCCCTGGGCCCGTCAGAAAATATCAGTTTGTTCGGTAACAGAACAACTAGTCAGCAGAGCTGTCGAAACCCAAACAGCATGTCTTGTCTGGTATCCAAAAATACCCAAAACGAGTGTTTAACAGTCTTCTGTCAGTCAAAAAGTTGACCGAGAAAATAAAGAGTTTATTGAACAATCTTAATTGTTTATGTCTCAATGTTCAAACATCGCCTGATGAGCACATATTCAACAAGTAATGGTATATAAAACTGATTCACAACAACATCCCATAAACCTTGGGTTTCCATAAAAATTCCCTCTTATCTATCTCTTATTCATACAGACAAAACAGTTCATGAAACCCTAGAAGTATGAGATTGAACAATAATGGAAATGCATAAGCAAGGAAAAAATTACATTACATTTACATTTTGTCATTTAGCAGACACTTTTATTCAAAGCGACAAATGAGGACAATGGAAGCATTCAAAATCAACAAAAGAGCAATGGTATGCAAGTGCTATAACAAGTCTCAGTTAGCTTAATGCAGTACACATTTTTTTATTATATAATAAATAAAAAGAAAACAGATAGAATAGAAAAAATAATAGAAAAAAAATAGAGGCCTGTTTTGCTTTTGTTAATTGTATAATAAATAAATAAAAAAAAAAACAGAATACAAAACGGATTAGAGAAGCTAGTGTTAGTTTTTTTTTTTTTTAAGAAAACAAGCAGTTAGTAAATGAATAGAGTGCAAGTCTAAAAGGGACTTTTTTTTTCTTAAAGAATAGAATTAGAATAGAGAGAGCGTCTCGGTTACATATGTAACTGAAGGGGAAGTCATTGCCTAGTGTTTAGAGAGTTTGACTCCTAATCCTAAGGTTGTGGGTTCGAGTCTCGGGCCGGCAATACCACGACTGAGGTGCCCTTGAGCAAGGCACCGAATCCCCAACTGCTCCCTGGGTGTGCAGCATTAATGGCTGCCCACTGCTCCGGATGTGTGTTCACGGTGTGTGTGTGTTCACTGCTGTGTGTGTGCGCTTAGGATGGGTTAAATGCAGAGCATGAATTCATGAACAGACTCCACTTCAAAGCATAGGCCTGCCTTGTAGAGGCAACCAACAGGACCTGTTCCTCATCCTCCCTGATCTTTCAAAGTGTCTGTGCGAGCAGGCTCACTGGGGGCAACACATACTTGCATAGAGCCCGAGGCCAGCTGTGTGCCAGTGCATCCGTGCCCAGGGGGGGCTTGGTCAGGGCATAGTACAGCTGGCAGTGGGAGGGCTCGTGGGAAGCAAACAGGTCTACCTGGGCTTCTCCAAAATGACTCCAGATCAGCTGGACTGTCTGGGGCGCCCTCTGCGACCTTTGTGAAGAAACGGGAGGACAGGGAGAGCCCGAAGGGGAGGACCTTGTACTGCCATGCCCGACCCTCGAACGCAAACTGCAGAAATGATCTGTGACAAGGGAGGATCGAGACATGAAAGTACGTGTTCTTCAGGTCGATCGCTGCAATCCAATCCTGGGCTTGAACGCATTTGACAATACGTTTCTGCGTTAACATTTTGAATGGGAGCTTGTGCAGGGCCCGATTCAAAACGTGCAGATCCAAGATAGGTCAAAGGCCACCACTTTTCTTGGGTACAATGAAGTAAGGGCTGTAAAACCCCTTCCTCATCTTGGCTGGAGTGACGGGCTCGATTGCATCCTTCGCCATCAGGACAGCAATCTCCTTGCACAAGACAGAGGTGTCCCAGCTGCCACTGAAGTCTCGAGTACGCTATTGAACTTGGGAGGTCGCCGGGCAAACTGAATCGCATAGCTGTGTCGAACCATCCAAATGAGCCAACGGGTCGGGTTGGGCAGCGTAAGTCACGACCCCAAACTCCATACTAGTGGCACCAAAGGGACAGTCAATGTACCCGCAGTGGTGCAGCAATGGGGAGTCGTGTTGGATGGCCCAGAAAGCACGCGTTCTGAGTCATCACAGCAAAACTCCCTGTGTTCCCAGAGGAATTCGCCAGAGACATGTAGAGAGACGTTACGTCTCCAAACTGTGACCTCTTGGCCACTGACGATAGGGGACATCGCGGGTGAGAATGAGGAGTTGCTCATTGTCAACCCACAAGCCTTGCAACTCGGAGGAAAGGGAAATTGCTCTTTTATTGAAAATGTGGGTACCACAGTTGGACCAGCAGCAGAACAAACGAAAAGAAAACTGAGGATTTTCCACCCGGCCCTCCTCCGGTGGAAGGAGTGGTGCTGTCTCCACCACCTCCTGAAGAGCAGTCTCCCACATCTCCGAGTTGCCCATGTCAGGGCCGCTTTGTCATCTTCTTGGACGATTTCGCGTCCAGATGTGACATGGGGGGTGCCGCTCTCCTGCGGGGGGAGCCAGTGTGGAGGACGCAGGGGGGTGCCCAAGGCGACGAGCAGGCTGAGACACTGCCCGCGACGGGACGGTGGCAGCTGGAGGATCACATCGGGGCAAGATGTGTTGAATGACATCAGTCTGCTTTTGCACCGCTGAGAACTGCTGAGCAAAGTCCCCGAACAGGCCCGCCTGGGAGATGGGAGCATCGAGAAAGTGAGCTTTGTCGACCTCTCTCATCTCGGCCAGGTTTGTAGACTAGAACATAGTCTACTCTGCTCCAAAGCAAAAATCTGAATAAGTGGATGCTACTGTCACCTTATATACCCATAGGCACGGGGAGTGGCTTAGCATGCAAAATCCACTAGCCAATTTTCATTGCCGTTTTCTCTGAAACTCAGGGATGATTGGCCTTCCAAGTGAGACCCCATATGTCATTCGACATAACTCGTAGTGACCGACAGATAGGGAACTAGAGTTATAGGGTCATATAAAGATGGAAGAGATATGTTTTTAGCCAATTTTTAAAGATGGCTAAGGACTCAGGTGCTTGGATTGAGTTGGGCAGGTCATTCCACCAGGAGGGAATATTTAATTAAAAAATTAATAAGAAATATAAAATATAGAAATATAATAAAATAATAAATGAATAAATGAATAAACAAAAAAATAAATAATATAATGATAAATTATAAAAATGATCAAATGATAAAATAATCAAATAATATAATCAATAAATCATGTGAATGATTATAAATGATTATAAAATGATTGTGTGAATAAATGATTATAAATAAATTCAAAACATGAAAATTGAAAGCACAACACACAATTTGCATGTGAGGATGTAAGGATCCTTCTCTACCCCCCTCTTAATCATATATGATTATTGCAAGCAAAGCAAACTTTCTTAATCTTTATCAAAACACATCTTTAACAAGTTTGGATGGCCAGTCCACACTCTTCCCTTCTACATGTTCTTAAAAGAACAGTTCATGTCTGCCATACCGCATACCAGAGTTGGTTGGGGAAGTGTGTCTAACACTGGATGATGGCCTTGATGGCCCTGTGACAGTCAAGTGTCTGACAAGACAAATCAAATAATTATGGCAATATATAAAAGCAAGATGATAAACACTCCTGAAATTGTGACCACTAAAGGTGCTTTTGAATGATTCCAAAGTGGCCCCAATATTGATTTAAACCATGTGTCTCAATCAGATGAGAAAAACCATGATCTTCATTAAGTTTAGCTATTCGTTCATGCAAATCTTTAGCTAAATTGTGGACTTTTTTCCTAGTTTTGTCTGGAATGTACGAGCAACACTCAGTTGCAATCACTTTACATGTCCTGCCCTCAGAAGCTAGCAGAATGTTAAGGGCCATGAAATTCTGCAAAACAACCTTTCTAATTGCACTTACTTTGTCCAAAATATTAGCAATAGAAATAAGTGTAGTATTGGTGGTAGCCTCAAATGGTTCATGTAATGCTTGTAATTCATTGTGTAAATCAGTCACTCCTAAGAATGGAATAAATCTTCCCAACCACTTTTCAGTCTCAGAAATTGAACGTTTAGTATGTGTCATGATTAAATACTGTTCCACATAATCCTCTGACACTTCTCGCATGGCTGGCAAGAGGTAGGCCATATAACATTTACCTCTCCATCCCTTACAAAGTAATGGATACGTTTTGTGACCTCAAACAAAGTGTGTACCATTATTAGCAATGAGTTTTTTATTTGTCATTATCAGAAGAGTTTCTTCCCATCTGGAAAACTGGAATTGTTTACCCCATTTCCTCCAATGCACCAGGAAGAATTCCCTTCAATGGATGGCTAGATTCAGTACTGTTGTATGCAGGCAAATACCAGGAATTAAAATGAGAATGAGAACAATTTCTGTAGTGACACACACTGCTTGTGAATAGCAGTCTGCTTCCCCATGAATAGTCAACTATGTGGTTTAATTTCAATACCCATGTACATGTGCTGATTGAGGGTCAAAACAAATACTGAGTGCACACAGTCAGTGTCCAGCTTGGTCGATTTTCAGTGTGATGAATCCATGAATCATCCCGAACAGAAACCCATGGCTAGTATAGCTTTGTCATATGACAACGCTTACAAATGTTCTAGTTGTGATTCTTGAAGCTCAGAATGTCTCTGTTCATGGAATGAAAACACCCAACCAGAATTCACAAACTCTTGCCAGTTCATTCTTCTGGCAGAATCTCGAGGCTGGAAATGCAGCGAAGCTCCAGCTATTCTGTCTGCTGGTGGTTGTCGCCAAAGAGAGTCCTCAGTAGTAGTAGTAGTAGTAGCCCTTTAATCTTTATATATGTGCATATGTGTGTGTGTGTGTATGTAAAAGTTCTTGTATGTGTAGGCCTGGAGAGTCGCTACTCCTGGCATCAAATCTAGGTGCCTCAGTCTGCAGGATTGTCATAGCAATACACAGCAAGTTGCCATGGAGACAGCCTTGATCAGGTCCCAGACAGATTCAACAATCAGCAGGTGTCTGTGGAAGTGGGGGGAGGAACACAAGAGCGTCTCACTGCAGTGCTCTTCCGGGGGAGTTGTTGTTCCAACAGCGGCCTTGGCTGAGGCCAGTGCTGGTTGAGGGAAGCCAAAAGCAGATAAGATTGGGATTGTTTGGTCTTGGGGCGAGTAGCCACATTTCAATTTACACGACTACTCTCTTAGTCCATTCTGGTCTCTGAATTGATCCATTTGCCTTTGCAAAGCCGTGAGCTTCTCTGTGATGTTATCCATATTGCGGTTAATAGTCTCAGTCTCAGTGCTGACCGCTCTGCCCACTGCTTCAATCATGACGGGCAGCCTTGTGAGGCATTGGACAGCTGTAAACATTTTCTGAATTCCTCGATAATCCAGGGCAATGCCTAATCCAATCAGCAGAAGACTTGTTATCATGGTTCTGAATAGGTAGATATCTTCAATGTCCTCCACGGAAAGAGTCGCCAGACACACGACCCGCCACCTCTCCCATGCGTCCATCGTGTAGCCAGCTGCAAACATTCTGGCAGGGCAGTCAGGTTCCCCCGAACCCAAGCTTATTATCGAGAAGATGGTGTCAATTGCGTTGAGAGACCAGTTGATCCAATCCATGATTTTTTTTATTTTTTTTAGTTTGGAGAGCAGTGCAGAGAGAGTCTCTCAAAGTATAAGACAATCGACGAGACGAGAGGAGCAAAGCAGGGAAGGTAAGGGGGAGAAGAGGGAGAGAACTCCCTCAACTTCAGCACTGCAACCTGTTTTGGGAACTGCAGAACTCCCTCAGGAGTTCCTTCACCTCTCAACCATTCTTAATGGGCGTTCTTGCAAATGTGAGGAAACCTCTCTGCTGCCAACCTGCTCTGAAGTCATGCACAGCACCAAAGGCATAGCTAGAGTGAGTATAACTGCTAGCTGTTTTGTTGTTAGCCATTTCACATGTTTTTACGAACACCATCAATTCAGCTTGCTGAACTGACATTCCCAGTGATAGGGCACCAGAAGCTAAAACTTATGAGTCCGTGGTTATTGCCTAACCTGTGTTGCATTCCCCTCTGTTCACAAAAGATGAACCATCAGTGTATAAAATCAAATCAGGATTTTGAGGTGGCAAATTGTCTAAGTGTTCATCTATACTTACTATTTGTATGATCTCTACACAGTCATGGTTGTCGGGAATTGCTTCAGACTGAGCAAGCAGATAATGGTAATGTGCATTGCAAGGCCAAATATTTATTTATTTTAATCTCAATGGGACCTTCCTGGAAAAATAAAGGTTAAATAAATAAATAAAAAAAATAAACTGCCTGAACTGCTCGTAAACACGCCCCCCAGCCTTGTGAAACAGTGTCAAGCTGTGAATAGTACCGTACAGGTTAGGGCTGTGCAATTATTCAAAAAAAAAAAAAAAAAAAAACAGTTCAATTTTGGCCTCCAACAATTATGAAAATCTAATAATTGAGATGGAACAATTATTTCACCCCATTCTGCCCCCTTTTGCAGTGCTGTGCTTTCGTTCCTCCATAAAAGTCCAATTTCCCATGCAAATCAGTAAAATCATGTAACATGACAAAATGGGACGTGCTTGATTTTATCAAAGTATATTTATTCATGTTTTTAAAAGCGTGAAAGAGAACTTGCTCTGCTCCTCAGGAAGAGATATGCCCTCAGAGACAGAACAGAACAGAGACATGTAAAGTCATCTTTTAGCTCAAGGTGCGCGCCTAAACGGTCAAATAGAAACATAATACATAATAGTGATTATTTATGTATACCTTCGTCGGTCATGTAATAAATGAACGTAAAGAGTTAAGAATGAAAATACGTGTGTAAAGGTAAATTGGATCCGTGCAGCTCTTAAAGTGAGAGCGGGCTATTTTCCTGCTGCAACTGTGTGCTTACTAATCAAACAACAAAAGACAAATTCATAATCACACACTGCTCTTGAGTGAAGGACTTTTGTAGCTTTAAGAATAAAAAAAGTTTCATTCTTACAGTGAAGACTGCTGCTTTATTTTACATTTGATTATTCATTTCTGTAGTAGGCTGTAAACTGCTTGAGACTTGCATAAAAAGAAAAAAATTAAGCAGTTTGTTTCATTTGTAACTTTTTATTCTATTGTATTTGTCCTTTGATTTTTTTAATGCTGACAGTTTAATTATTTTCAATAATTTTCAATAAATTTTAGGACTTTTTGCTTGTTTGTTTGTTTGAAATTCAGCTGGTCTTTACAATGTAGATGTCATAGCAAACTTATTTACAGAAAATACATATTCAATATGTATCACTTTCTTTAAATAAATCACTCATATAAAGTTTTGGTCATATGGCCCCTTCATAATAGTGTTAAATAATCGTGATTACAATATTGATCAAAATAATCGTGATTATGATTTTTGCCATAATCGAGCAGCCCTAGTACAGATTTATTTTGATCTGCCCATTCTTGGGTTAAAACAGATGCCATGTAACCTTTTTGTTCATTCACATGCAATATAAAAGACTTTCTGTGGTCAGGTATGCCGAACGTGGGTGCTTTGGATAAGGCATGTTTCAATTCCTAAAAAGCCATTTAAGCTTCAGGAGTCCAGTCAACTGCATTTTGGTCTCTTGGATTTCACAATTTCACGAATTTTTTAAGGGCTGTGATTTTTATGCATACCCTTCAATCCAACTACTCACACTTAGATGTACTCTGACCCAAATAGATTACTTCTGTCTGACACAGTTGAGCTTTTTTCAGGTTTGCTCTGTGACCTTTGCTGTACACGAAATCAAGCAGCCGCCTGACATCTTCTGACCAAATTTGCAAAGATTGCTGATAGATAGTAGGAGAATTGTAGAGACCCTGTGGCATTCTGGTAATGGTGTATTGTTGACCTTGAACTGTAAATGCAAACCATAATTGGATTTATTTAGCAATTGGCAGAGACCAAAATCCATTAGCCATGTCAATTACTGTAAAGCATTTTTGTTATGGTTTAATCAATTTGAATTTTTTTTTTTTTTTTGATGGGTCAGGCACAAGAGGGATGATCTTATCAATATACTGATTTGCCACTGTATAATCAATTGTGAAAGAGAGGTGGGGGATTTGCATAGTCCAAATCTTTGACTTAGTGATCTCCTTCTAACTTTGCAATCTTTTGCCCAGTGACCACCCTTGCCACAATTCCAACAGGCAACTGACGTTAAAATTTAGTTTGCCCTGAATATTTGGTTTGCTTGGTTTGCTTTTGGCGCTGCTCCTGATTTTCTCAGAATGTTGTTAGAGCTGTTAGGATCTGCAATGAAAACACACTGATCGTGCCAAATCTCTTGCAGTAATTAGAAATTCTTCAACAATAAGATTGGTGTCAGTAGGGTAGCCTAAGCCCTCCTTCCTGTTAAACATTCCTTTCCTAATTTCAGGAATTAACCCATTCAGCCAAACTGATAGGAATTTTTTTATAAAACTTGATGGCTCACAGCCCACATCCAAGCCAGAGTAAAGTGAAAAGGTCTTACACAATTGTTCAGTGTAATCCTTTAATCTGTCTTTTGTTTACATCTTGTGATTTCATTCCAATCTACTTTTTGCTATTGTGATTTTCTACACCAAGCCTTAAAGCTGCATTCCGTAAGTTTTGCCTTCTTTGTTGCCATCTCTGTTTGAAAACATGCAATTGCAGCTGTGCGGAATTATCTTCTTTGCATGGGTTGTGTGCCGGCGCGGCTCCAGGTTGGATTAATCTAATGTTTTGAGGAGTGTGTTTGTGTGTGTGTGGCAGTCAGTCACTGCACCAGTGTGGATATTTACTGTAGGCTGCTTTGCAATCACAGATTCTAGCCTACGCCTTGGAATATATGACCCAAATAAGAATTGTCACTGTATATTGTCATCTGAATGAGTAAATAACAAATTTGGCACTTTTGTTTCGACCAACTGAGGAATAAAGCATTACAATAAATTGCGCTACCAATGGTGCTTTAATCTAAAGATTGGTTAGCTCATATCACATCAAACCATGCAAATTAATCAAACTATGCATATTATTATCGTTATACTTTATTCTAAAATTATTAATGTTAACAACATCAGCATTGCGTGACTATGAGTATAGTGTGTATTAGCGTGTAGATCAGTGGTTCTCAACTCCAGGCCTCAGGACCCACTGCTCTGCACATTTTGAATGTTTCTGAATCTGACACACTCACTTCAGTTCATGGATCTCTCTCCTAATGAGCTGATGATCTGAATCAGGTGCGATAAATAAGGGAGACAAACAAAATGTGCAGAGCAGTGGGTCCCGAGGACTGGAGTTGAGAACCACTGGTGTAGATTTCAGTTTCTGTACAGTCTAATATCTAATTGTCATACCATTCGAATTTCATATTTAAAAAATCTTTTAACCCAAAAAGCAAACTATGCTCCCTTCAAACTGGTTGTCTCTAAAATACAAATCTTGTGTAATCCCAGGTTATCCGTAATCAGAAGCACATTTAAAACTGGAATATAATGACGTAATGATGCAGCAGCATGCTCAAATTTCCTGTGAAAATCTACCCTTACCACTGAAACTAGAAAACATTATTATAAGCTAACTGTTGTGAATCGGGCTAAAGTAAGGCAAGAGTTTTGAACACTGGATGGTTATGTAACTGCTCAAATATTGCTTTCAGATCATTTTTAACCAAAAAAATGTTACAGCTTTAAGTTACTTCCATCCTTCTTTCTCAGATCTGACATCAGTCAGACGTTCACCACTTAAAGTTTCACGAAGAGCTTCTTTCAAACGTTTGCTGTCTTCTGATGACAGATTGACTGAGACTATGCTGAACCCATCTCTGACTGACATAATGTATTTATAATACATTGTAAGGGTATTCTTAAGGCATTATAATGAATGCATAATGCATTATATATACAGGTGCTGGTCATATAATTAGAATATCATCAAAAAGTTGATTTATTTCATTAATTTCATTCAAAAAGTGAAACTTGTACATTATATTCATTCATTACACACAGACTGATATATTTCAAATGTTTATTTCTTTTAATTTTTATGATTATAACTGACAACTAAGGAAAATCCCAAATTCAGTATATCAGAAAATTAGAATGTAAATTAAGACCAATACTAAGAAATGATTTTTAGAAATCTTGGCCAACTAAAAAGTATAAAAATAAAAAGCATGAGCATGTACAGCACTCAATACTTAGTTGGGGCTCCTTTTGCCTGAATTACTGCAGCAATGCGGCATGGCATGGAGTCGATCAGTCTGTGGCACTGCTCAGGTGTTATGAGAGCCCAGGTTGCTCTAATAGTGCCCTTCGGCTCTTCTGCATTGTTGGGTCTGGCATATCGCATCTTCCTCTTCACAATACCCCATAGATTTTCTATGGGGTTAAGGTCAGGCGAGTTTGCTGGCCATTAAGAACAGGGATACCATGGTCCTTAAACCAGGTACTGGAAGCTTTGGCACTGTGTGCTGGGGCCAAGCCCTGTTGGAAAATGAGATCTGCACCTCCATGAAGTTGGTCAGCAGCAGGAAGTATAAAGTGCTCTAAAACTTCCTGGTATACGACTGTGTTGACCTTGGACCTCAGAAAACACAGTGGACCAACACCAGCAGATGACATGGCACCGAAAACCATCACTGACTGTGGAAACTTTACACTGGACCTCAAGAAACGTGGATTGTGTGCCTCTTCTCTCTTCCTGCAGACTCGCAGACCCTGATATCCAAAGAAAATGCAAAATTTACTTTCATCAGAGCACATAACTTTGGACTACTCAGCAGCAGTCCAGTCCTTTTTGAAGCGAGACGCTTCTGACGCTGTCTGTTGTTCATGAGCTTGACACAAGGAATGCGACAGCTGAAACCCATGTCTTGCATATGTTTTTGTGTAGTGGTTCTTGAAGCACTGACTCCAGCTGCAGTCCACTCTTTGTGAATCTCCCCCACATGTTTGAATGGGTTTTGTTTCACAATCCTCTCCAGGGTGCGGTTATCCCTATTGCTTGTACACTTTTTTCTATCACATCTTTTCCTTCCCTTCGCGTCTCTCTTAATGTGCTTGAACACATAGCTCTGTGAACAGCCAGCCTCTTTTGCAATGACCTCTTGTGTCTTTTGGACAACTGTCAATTCAGCAGTCTTCCCCATGATTGTGTAGCCTACAGAACTAGACTGAGAGACCATTTAAAGGTTTTGCAGGTGTTTTGAGTTAATTAACTGATTAGCGTGTGGCACCAGGTGTCTTCAATATCGAACCATTTCACAATATTCTAATTTTCTGAGATACTGAATTTGGGATTTTCCTTAGTTGTCAGTTATAAACATCAAAATTAAAAAAAAATAAACATTTGAAATATATCAGTCTGTGTGTAATGAATAAATATAATATACAAGTTTCACTTTTTGAATGGAATTAGTGAAATAAATCAACTTTGTGATGATATTCTAATTATATGACCAGCACCTGTATATTTTAAAAAAACATATACTATGTTATATCATCTTATGAATATTCATAAGAACAGTTTTAATGTATTATTATATTTACTTATTTGTGGTTATAGCTTTTAAGAGTATGATGATTTAAAACATACAGTGAACATGTTGCATCCATTTAAGTTACAATGGATTATATTTCTCTTAGTTATAATGTAAGTCTCATTTCTTTTCATCTTCCCTATGCTACTTAAAGCAATCAAAGAGCACTTATATGTAATAATAATACTAATAATATTCACAGTCTTGCGATCAGTTGTGCGCACACAGGGAACTGATGCTCAGACACCTCAGCCAGTTGGGTCTCCGGGTCAGCTGGGAAAAGAGCAAACTTGTGCCAAGGCAGAGGATCTCTTTTGGAGTTGGATTCGGTCAGCCAGACAGCACCCCTCACCCAGGAACGTGCTCAGTCGGTGCTGAACTGCCTCAAGACTTTATCAGGCAGGACAGCGGTCCCACTGAAATCCTTTCAGAGGCTCCTGGGGCATATGGCTGCAGCTGTAGTTCCGCTCGGTCTGCTCCATATGAGACCACTTCAGCACTGGCTCCATGGCCGAGCCCCAAGATGGGCGTGACGATGCGGTACTCACCGGGTTCAGATTACACCGACCTGTTGCAGAACCTTCTGCCCATGGACAGATCCCTCAGTTCTTCAGGCAGTAGTGCCCCTGGAACAGGTATCCAGGCATGCTGTGGTATTCACGGATCCGAGCCTTTGCAGTCAGTAGAGTTGAAGTTTCTTTCTATGAAAACCCTGCTCCTGACTGCATTGGCCTCGATCAAGAGGGTTAGGGACCTGCAGGCATTTTCGGTCGATGAATCGTGCCTTGAATTTGGGCCGGCTGATTCCAGTGCAACACTCAGACCCCGGCCCGGCTGTGTGCCCAAGGTTCCTACCACTCCCTTCAGGGACCAGGTGGTGAACCAGCAAAGTGCTCTTTCCTGTATGCACTCTGCGACAGTTCATGGATAGAACTCAGAGCTTTAGGACCTCAGAACAGCTCTTTGTCTGTTACAGTGGACAGCTTGGCTGTCTCCAAGCAGAGGATGGCCCACTTGATGCCATCACCTTGGCCTACGAAGCACAAGGTGTGCTCTGCCCACTCAGGCTGTGTGCTCACTCCACTAGGGGTGTCGCATCATCCTGGGCGCTGGCTCGTGGTGCCTCGCTAGTTGACATTTGTAGAGCTGCGGGCTGGGCGACTCCTAACATGTTCACTAGGTTCTATAGCCTTCGTGTTGAACCAGTTTCCTCTTGTGTTCTCACCTTAAACGGGTAGTGGCACTGAGAGGCCAGGTTCAGAGTCAGCTTGCGGCTTCCTGGACGCCTAGTTCTCCAGAGAGTCCCCTGACTGGGTAGACTCTGTCGAGTCCTCCAGCACTCCAGCAGCCAGGCCTTTCAAACAATGAATTCTTGAAATCTGGTGTGAGGCTGGTGCCCATATGAATGACCTGGTTGGGATCCCATATGTGTATTTCCACGGTACAGTTACTAAGGCCGTGTTTCCCCTGGCAGACCATGTTCTGCCGTCTGTAAATGATGCAGCCATGAGCCATCTCAGAGACTTACATGTGCAGTAGGACCCCTTGGGGTTACTCCACGTGAGTAAATGTCACTTAACCCCCTCTGGGAGGAGGTGACTCCACAGCGTGTCCTCTTCCAAATGGAAGGGCATGCTTTCCCAATGTTATCCAAGTCCTACTGTTGGGTTGCAAGGAACAACTGTAGTCAACATTCTCTGTTTAGACCCCGGTCCTATCGTCTGCCTTATAGGAAGGATCAGGAGGCCTACACAGGGCACTGGAGAAGGCAGCACCTGTGGCATGTTGTTCGAGACTGACCGACTGAAAGAGAATGTCTCGGTTATGTATGTAACCCTCATTCCCTGAAGGAGGGAACGGAGATGTCTCGTCCTGTCGCCACTTTTGCTGTACCACTGCTGAGCTGCCGGGTCACCAGCTTGGCTCCGCAGCGAAAGCATGAATGAATGCGGTGCATCTGCTGCCTCTTATATTCACGCTGTGATCATCGAAAGCTGGATGCAATAATCGCATGCCAATGTGCATTGGCTCATTTTATTACACTCGAAGTGAATTGGTCTCTCTGGTGAGATCCCAATTCATCAGTCATCACCGACATGACGTCTCTGTTACCTCCTACAGGGAACGAGTGTTAAATACGTAACCAAGACGTTATAATTAATCATAATCTTAAAAGTTGTAACCACAAATGCGTAAGTATCACATGCACTTAAATCTGGTAAAACTGGTGAAAATTGCTTCTGATCAACAATCCTTTCTTTGTATCTTGAACATTAGCAGTTTTAGTTTTCTGTTCATTCTCAAGCTGAGCTTTTAACTCTTGACACCTATATTGTTACCCCTTAAGCTTTCTCTCCATGACTTCTTTGTCTCTGTTATGATTGTCATTGTTGTTTCATTACCCATTTCCTACAGTTAGACAAAGTGGCAAATATCCAAGGCATTCACCTGTCGAACAGTGCCTGATTACTTGACTAAGCTATTTTTCGTGTCTGATTCGCTAATACTATCAACAACACACAGTGATTACATATAAACACAGTTGGTATGTCTAAAGTGAAAGTAAACAGTTGAGAGAAAAATGCTCCTGTATATGAGATGCATGCAGCTCTTAAAGTAACAGAACTAAACATACTGCTGATTGTCATTAAAGGGATAGTTCACCAACAAATTAAATTTCTGTCATTATTTACTCACTAACATGTTTGTGTGTGTGTGTGTGTGTGTGTGTGTGCTGAACACAAAAGAAGATATTTTAAAGAATGTGGATAACCAAACAGTAGCAATTCCCCAATGACTTTTTTATAGTGGGGTGGGGGTTGGGATACTAAGGAAGTAACTAGGGACCAGCATCTGTATGGTTACCCACATTCTTCAAAATAAGTTTTATATTCAGCAGAAGAGAAAGAAACTCATTCGAGTTTTAATTTTTATATTTTTTAAAATATTTAAGTAAATATTACATTTCTTGAATGCTACTGCTAAATACACCTACTGTACCTGAAAATTAAAGCACTGTTTGCTTTATTTGTATATTATGTGTATTTGTAACATGTAGCCTAAATATCTTATTTTTCAATAACAGAGATAAAAATATAGTTGCAAGCAGCAGTTATGGGGACAAGCACTCCAGAGGCAAATTGGGGAGCTAAGCATGGCATAGAGCATCAGACTAAATGCAACAATGAGCAATAAAAGCAATTTTAGGATGATTGAAATGGCTGAAAATTCATAAAACAACTTCTAGTAGCATGATTTATTGGCTTATCATGTTTGACCAATAGGTGGCACTGTTATCAAATCGATGTGGTGTGTTCTGAGTTGAAAATTGCACACACAATGTTTGGTGTCAATATGCCAAAGCATTGCAGAGATACAGCCTCAAGTGCCAATTTGGAATCATGCCTCAAATTCATTGCTGTGGTATGCGAAAATGGTTTTGTCTATCGACACAAAA
This sequence comes from Cyprinus carpio, assembly GCF_018340385.1. Classification (NCBI taxonomy): domain Eukaryota; kingdom Metazoa; phylum Chordata; class Actinopteri; order Cypriniformes; family Cyprinidae; genus Cyprinus; species Cyprinus carpio. The sequence continues at coordinate 34,002,567 of NC_056603.1, forward strand.
TCCATAATTTCCTACGGTGGTTTCGTGTCGATCGAAGTGACGGTTTGTAACTTATTGGCAAATGTTTTTTAAGCGCTAAAATGAAACGTTGCACAAATCATAAGGCAAAACCTGGCATGTTGGTATTGCTGGACTCAGTAAGGATTCAGAGGTCTAAAAAGTGAAAACAAGTCAACCACACCCAAAGTTATAAGCATGTGAATATTCAAGGCATAGTGCTGATGACCCAAACCAAGTTTCGTGATGATACGTCAATGCGTTCATAAAAATATAGCATTTTACTACAAAATCTAAAATGGCGAACTCCTGAAATGGCTGACATGGGAAAATTTGGTGTCATTCGACTCTGCATGATGCACCCAATCTAAAGAGATAGTTTTTGTGATATTTGGCCAAACCATTCAGGAGTTCATTCAGAAGCAAAAATATGCATTTTTCATATCTCCTGACCACTAGGTGGCACAGCGCCGAAACACTGCAGGTAGGCTCAGGTCATGCTTGTTATAGCAATCACCAAGTTTGATCTCAATACGCCAAACTTTTGAATGGTAGTGTATATTGTTAAAAAAGATTTCTATTTTAAATAAATGCTGTTCTTTTAACTTTGTATTCATCAAAGAATCCTGAAAAAAAGTATCACAGCTTCCAAAAAATATTTGGCTGTTGCCAACATTGATAATTCTAATAATAAATCAGCATATTAGAATGATTTCTGAAGGATCATGTGACACTTTTATACTGGAGTCATGATGCTGGAAATTCAGCTTTGCATCACAGATATAAATTATATTTTAAAGGATATTTAAATAGAAACCATTATTTTATATTCTAATAACATTTAGCAAGATTAAAGTTTTTTTTTTTTTTTTTTTTTTTTTTTTTTTGCATTTTTGATCAAATAAATGCAGCCTTGATGAGCAGAAGAGACTTCTTAAAAAAATAAATAAATTACAAGTCTTACTGATCCCAAACTTTTGAACGGTAGTGTGTGTATAACATGATTGCTCTCCTCACAAATCAGCTCTTTCTTGTTTTTATTACATGTTCTCTGTACCTTGTCTTGGACATTTATGTCACTTCCTGTCTCCCGTAGTGTTTGTAGTCAGTTTGTATCTTATCTTGTAGCCTCGTGTGTGTGTGTGTGTGTGTGTGTGCGTGTGTGTGTATATATATATATATATATATATATATATATGTATATATATGTATGTATATATATATATATATATATATATATATGTATATATATATTATTATATATATATATATATCATATATATATATATATATATATATAGATATATTATATATATATAATATATATATATATATATATATATACATACACACACACATACACACACACACACACACACACACACACACACACACACACACACACACGAGGCTACAAGATAAGATACAAACTGACTACAAACACTACGGGAGACAGGAAGTGACATAAATGTCCAAAACAAGGTACAGAGAACATGTAATAAAAACAAGAAAGAGCTGATTTGTGAGGAGAGCAATCATGTTTATTTTCTAAAACCAAAATAAACTTTAAAACTGCAAAAGAAAAAAAATTATAATAATTGCAAAAAAAACAAACAAAAAAAAAACCTTCACGTAAAGTAGCCTTGTTGACAAGTTTGGGTGAGTAATGGCAAAACACAAAAGATATATAGTACATCTTTTATAGCAGAAATAAACTGCTGCAGAAAAGCTAGGTGGCATGAAAAATGGAATGTGTAACTGCAACACTCATTTCAAATGTAGTGGAGTCAAGAGTATGATAGTTATTCAAAAATGTAGTAAAGTAGAGAGTTGCTAATTTCTTTGATACTCAGTAAAACTACAAAGTATCAGAAAAGATACTCAAGTACAGTTATTAGTTACATTTACTCAAATACACTGCACCTCTGGGAATTAGACAAACCAGACTCAGACTCTGAATGGGCCCCATGGCTTAGTGTGTGAGAGCATGTTCACTAACTGTTATGCCACAAATACAATTATGTATGATACAGAGATGAGAGAAAAATTATATTTTCTCTCTATATTTTCTGAAGGATGCTGAATAAAGTCATTATCTAAGTTATGGTTATTAGACTGTTATACAAATAATAAATACAAAATAAATATTGTCTTCAATAAATATGCTCCAACTTCATTGAATGCCACTAAAGTGTGTGCCTGAACTTCTGATTTTCTTTAAAAATATATCATAAAGAGCAGACAAATAATAAATCTTTAGAGGAATGCAGACCAATGATGAGACAAAGTTTCATCGTCAAATTCATAAGTAGCAGATTTAAAATACAATACACGTTGGAGGACAGCTGGCCAGCATCAACTGGCTAACGACTCATAAGATCATAGTGTACTTTGAAAATAGATAATAAATTAATCTTCTCAGATGCATTTTATATTTTTACAAGTTAAAGCAAGCTTGACATTTTAGATTGTCTCTACAAGTCTTTGTGGTCTTTTGTCACAACTCATGTTTCACGGGACTTGTACCTGAACATTCTGCATTTGAAGTACAATGCTGTACCAGGTGAGCGACCTAGCAAATATAGTACATCAGAAAAAGTGTTTTGAGATCATGACATACTGTAGAACTGTACAAAGAACAACATGAAAATAAGCTTTAATCAATCACTAATCTGCCCCATGGTCAAAATTTGTGTACAAAGAAAATAAAAGTGGTTGCTTTACTGTCACTAGTGATTATTTAAGATTACAGAAATTACAGTAAATTGTACGTATAGGCATGTTTTTGGCACATTTTTCCAATCAGCCGATGATGTTTGTAGAACATTACTGTGCTGTATAGATGTTCTATGTAAGTAATGAGTATGGATATATTCAAAGATACCCATGCAAATACAATCAATCAAAGACATGTCTTTGTGTGGATTATGTATATCAGGTGTGAGAACCATTAAAGCTGTGATTGTTCTGCCTCTACTATATCAGTAATCAGCCTGCCCCAGAATCCTCACCATGAAATAGATAGCACATACAGTACTTTGTTGGTAGGAAATGAGCACCAACTTTGATGGATGACAGATTTAAAATATATTTTTTGAATATCTGAATATGCAATTTGTCAAAAGTAAGATGGAGCCTCTGTTTAAAAGAAGAAGAAGAAGATGAGGAGTAGATTGTAGAACATTGTCACATAAATTGTTCCAGTTGTGGGAAAAGAAAAACATCTGGATACTTTAGATTGGTTGTGGGCCCTGTGACCTGGTTGCCCGTTGACTGCAAAATAAACTAAAGTTGCCTGGCAACATAGTTCAAAAAGTTGCCCCGTATATCATCAGCCTAAGACTGTCTGGCTGTTGTCCTGGCATCTTTATCTGATGGTGTTGGACAGTTTGCTTATGGTAGTACACCAAGGTCCAATCAAAATTTAGCAAACCCTGCAATAAACTGGGCCTTGGAATGTGCTATCCACTACACATTACCGGTGCATTCCAAACGGGATACATCGCCCTCCAAATGGCACTTCAGAGTAAAAACAATCATGGCCACCATATTGAAGGGTCATTCCAAACGAAAGTGCGCCAAACTTGCCACTTCAAAGGGCCCTTCAGAATGAAGGATTTCAAAGGGTACAACTGATGGACACTTTGGGTTCCCATGATCCTTTGCACAGATTCTTTGCATGATGACAGCGCCTCCGCGTGGGCACGTGATGATGACGCAGAAGGGCACTTCAAGAAACAGTTGTTCGGTCCCCTACACCCTTCAACCCTTCAAATCTCTCACTCCGGAGGGTAAACCCTTTGAAGGGATTAGGGCATAGGTATGAGCCCTTCCGAATGGAACGCAGGGTACATATCATATTGAAAGGCACATTTTCTATAACGATAAATGACATATTTGAAAAGTGGAAAGAAAACACCTCCTTAATATTACAGTGTTTTTCGGATGTGGTCAGTGGTAGGTTTGCTTTGTCCCAATAAGGTGGCATCCATTTAATAATATTGATAAATATGATAATTTACACTCAATATGTTATTGCATACTGTTTTATAAATTATCCTACTACACTACTGAAGTAATATCTGCAATCTAACTATTTACACTTACCCTATTGCTAAAGAAAATACTGCTTTTTTAGTGTAACTGATTGATGAATGCTTATTTTGTAATTTTATATAGGCTACTTGTATAATTTAATTTTATATTTTCTTTCTTTCTTTCTTTCTTTCTTTCTTTCTTTCTTTCTTTCTTTCTTTCTTTCTTTCTTTCTTTCTTTATGTGATGGCATCGTTGACTTGTATATTATGAATTATTAAATAATATGGGTCCAGCTTAAAATTTTGAGTGCTCTATTGAAGAAAGAAAGAGAGTAAATTAACAGCTTATTTTCATTTTTGCGTGAAATTCTGAAAAACACACAAAACCTTTTTCTAAATAATTTACATTTTACTTTTTAATGTTTTATTTCAACATTTTAATGTATATTCAATATTAAACTCTAATACATAGCTCAAATCTAAAGAAAGATCATAGGACACTGCCTTTTCCCAAACTTCTCTCCTCAATGAGTTCCCCTCTTTCTACTCTTTTTTTTTTGTTTTTGTTTGTTTGTTTACCCCTGACTCAAGTCACTGAAAGTTCAGTTAGAAATGTCTTTATAGATCATGATGAATATTTACAACTTAAAATGGCGACAATGTTGAGGACTTTGCCCAGCAGTTCTCGGCAGTCCAGAAGCAGACATAGGCCATAAAGCACATCTTGCCTCGAAGGGTCATTCTAACACCAAGCTGCGAAGAGTCACCAGACCGCAAAGTGTCCCTGAGACGGGCGACCCTGAGATTGGAGGGATTGCTCATTCAGGGCCATCGACATCTGTGCCCCCACCACGGTGGAGGGCCAGGGTCTTTCTCCAACGGTGATGCCAGTTCCGCCACATTCCCCACATTTTCAATATAGAAGCAGTTTTCTTCAACTCTGGGTCTGTCATGCTGAGTTCCATCTATGAGCGACACACTGCTTCCTCACAGTCAGTCTCAGTACAAGATATCGCAACACAGGAGGATGCAACTGAAGGATGCTTCCTCACAGTCCTCTTGCTGTTTCTTTGCAGGATCAGCAGGATCAGGTAAGAGCTGTTCCGAACAGCTTGTTTTTTTTTTACTTCGGGATGCTGCGCTTCCCAGGTTGAGGCCCACTCCCTCCCTCAGCTGCCCCTCCGCGGGTAAGTTGGCAATCGTTCCATTGATACAGCTTGTTTCGAAATTTTTGAGCTTGGTTAGCTTTACCCAACCCATTTTGCTGGCTTATTCAGACGATCTGACCCGGCTATGCGATTAAATTCGCCAGGCGTCCGCCCAAGTTTAGGGGCATCCTCTTTACATCTCTCATGGGCAAGAATGCTCCTGTCTTGTGTGAGAAAGTTACAGTCATCTTGGCGATGGATGCAATAGAGCCTATCCCTCTGGCTGAGATGAATGGATTACTACCCATCCTGGACCTGTGAGTCTTGAACCGGTCCATTCAAGATATCAAGATATCAGACTTCCTTTCAAGATATTGACACAGAAATGCATTCTCTCATGCGTTAGACACCAGGATTAGTTTGCAGCTATCGACCTGAAAGACGTGTATTTTCATGTTTCAATTCTGCCTCGACACAGACCGTTTCTGTGGTTTGCATTTGAGGCTCAGGCATATCAGTACAAAGTCCTCCCATTCGGGCTGTCCCTGTCTCCCCGTGTTTTTATGAAGCTCGTGGAGGGTGTCCTGTCCCCAATTTGGGAGATTGACATCTGTCCTCAACTATCTCGACAACTTACTTATATAAGCTCACTCGCGAGATCTGTTGTATGAGCACAGGGATCTGGTGCTTCAGCACCTCAGTCATCTGGGGATTTGTGTTATCTGGGAAAAGAGCAAACTCTTCCCTGTGCAGAACATCTCTTTTCTTGGTATGGAGCTAATTTGGTCAACATGACAGCGCGTCTCACAAATGAGTGTGCTCAGTCAGTGCTAAACTGCCTGAATTCCTTCAGGGGCAGAACAGTGGTGCATCTAACACAATTTCAGAGGCTCCTGGGGCATATGGGAGCCGCAGTCCGGTGATGCTGCTGGAGCTGCTACATATGTGACCGCTTCATGTGACTAGCTGCATGGCCGGATCCCAAGATGGGCATGTCAGTGGATTGTCAGCCACAGTCAGAGATAATTTGGAAAAAGTTTGGCCAGGTGGTGGTGGAACTATTTGCATCACAATAGATGACCCACTGTCTCCTGTGGTTCTCCCTATAACATCCAGCTTCTCTGGGACTGGATGCCATGGTGCAGACATGGCCAAAGTTAAAATTTTTGACCTTTCAAGGATGCAAACTTGTCACATTCCAGATTTTTTTGACTTTCTTAATAAAAAAAGTGCTACAGAATCCAGTTCAATTTACCTTTACTTTAGTGACAACAGTTTATTAATTTGTTCCAGGAGTTATGAAAATCAAAAAACAAAGGGGAGGAGGGTGGGGTGCAGGTTAACAGGTTAGATATAGATATAAAAAAATAACAGAATGAACCAATAATATTCAAAAAGGGGGGATTGTTCTAAGACAGGTGTACATCTATACTGTGATGCATATTCTACAAATAAACTTGTTATCCTTTTGGTTCTTTTTTCTTTACTTTTATTATAATTTATTTTCAACTCTTTAAGTGATAATAGTAATCAAAATTCTTACTGTCAATTAAAGATCAAAAACAAAAGGTACATTTTCAAAATATTTTAAAACTTTTTCACAAGCAAGTGGTACATTTTCAAAACTTTTAGTACTAATCTCACAACAAATAATCAAAAGTGCACTTTTTTCAAACATTTTAGCATATTTTCAATTGTTTTAGTACAATGCACACAATCACAGAATATCCTTTTCACTGCACAAAATAAGTGTTTCATCTATATAAATGTTTCATCCACAGTAAGCACCTTTCATACTATCAAACTATTCATTTTCATGACTTCTCATTCAGTTTAATACATTTGTCTATTATTTAATCTAACTCATCTTAATGGTTAATCAGTGAGTCATTTGGTTCATCTATAGATATAGATTCAACAGATATATCGTTTCTATACAACTTGATTGCAATTTATAGGAGTAGGGTTAGTTTAGGGGATACAGTATAAAGCTCATTACTCCTATGGAATGTCACCATAATGATAAACCTGTGTGTGTGTGTGTGTGTGTGTGTGTGTGTGTGTGTGTGTTTATACCTACTTACGGGAACCATATTTTGGGGATAAATTGGTCACCAGAAGTAAGCAAAACTTAAAAAAATCACCTAAAACCTCCATTTGAGGACGTCCTCATTTGTAAAACCGTGTGTTTTGCTATTTTTGAACGTACAGCAGGACACAAGGGAGAGGAACAGATCAGAGATTGATCAGAGATGTATCAGAAGAAGGGAAACAGACAACATCAAATACAACATTTTACATTATATTATGCCATGTGATATTTTATATAGAAGCATAACCATGGTAAAGACTGCACATTACTATAACTCTATAACCTTTCATCTGAAAAGTTCAGCTGGAGTAGATTCAGTCATATGGCACAGTGAGGACATTTAGTAAACTGTTGGCCATGTCATACCTTCATCACACCATTTGATAAAACACTGGATAAATACCTTTACAAACATTATGGATTTAATGTGAGACATGCAAGTTAGGTAATGTAAATGTATTTTCTAACATGACAGTTGTTGCCTATATTACTGTAATTATTTCAGCAACAAGGGTGATTTGAAACATGAATATTGCATTGTTTGCTCTTGAATTAACTGATTGTTAAAAGTACTAAATTGAAAAAAGATCTTACTGTTGTGTTTTGGTGATTTAACCAAATGTTCTCAATACATATAACAATAATCTTGTGTTCTGAAACAATGATTACGTGGAATGAAAATATGTGCAACTACAATGAAATCATGAGATCAGGTTTTGAAATAATGATTAGTTTAAAGTTTTGTACTAAGAGTTTTGAAAATGTACACCTTACTTGAAAATAGTATAAAAACAATAAAAAAAGTAAATATATTTCTCATTTAACAGCTAAAGTACTTGTAGCTCATCTATGAGAATTTTGCTTCAAAAGAGGAAATGTTACAAATCAAGAACAGTTCTTTTACAAAGCAACATCACACATAAACTTGAGGAGATTTAACGGTGCATGAAAGATGAGGAAATGTCAAAGGTTGTGACTTGTGAGGACAGCATACGAAAGTTCTGGAGGTGAAAATGATACTGGGAGCAGTCGTAGAGGGCAGAGGTCACTGGTCTCAGAATTCTTTGAGGGACACTAGAGCCTTGTTCACTATGCTTTGAAATAGGAGTCAGGCCGTTGGCTTTAGCGAGTTCTCAGGCTTCAGCTCAGAGACAGTTGTCATGTCAGGTGCTTCTGTGGGCAGTTTATTTTTACTACTGGATGACTGTGTGTGTGTGGATACTTGTGTGTGTCTGTATTTGCCAGTGCCATCTGCCTGATAAACAGCTAGAAATTTCAGCAGCAACAAAAACAAACATACTCAGCTTCATATAAACAGTCCACAGTGGGACTCTAACCAAAGTCTCAAATAGACTGCATGAGAGAGATGCTGGGATGCTGTGCATCAGAGTCCACAGACACAGAAAAAAAAAAAAAAGACTAAATATATATTTATTTTTTCCTTTACAATAGAAATAGAATAGAGACTGCTAGTGTTACAGGGTCAAGTGTAGATGGTTAATGTACAAGTTAACATACATATGCATCTGCTGGAATACTGCTCACTTCAGAATTCCAGCAAATTTGGTAGGTTATGCATGTATTGTTTGCCTCCTACATTATAAATACCAAGGTTTTCTTTTTCTTTTTTTCACACAGTGCAAGTGAACAACAGAATTTCTTGTTGGTTAGGATATGTAAGACACCACAGTCCCTCTCCCAGTCGGTCAGTAGTGGCTGACACAATGCACTAGCCTCCCCTCCCCTTGTTTGGAGTGTCTCATGTAGTAAATATAGTCTGTGTAAAATCATGACCCCCCACCCCACATACATATATTGCCTGCATTGTTAGGTCATTGCAAGGTCATTTGCTCTGTGGACAAATATACACCATGTGTACAACAATTACGATTATTTGATGTATCTACGGTATAATATATATATATATATATATATATATATATATATACTGAAGGAAAGTTAATATCCAAATCTTTTCCTAAAAATGAGATACACCTCAATCTTTCAAGATCACTGAATCAATACAAATTGGAAAAAAAGGGTGCTCACAATCATCTTAGTTATATTTTCTTTTCTTTCTTTTTCTTCTTTCTTTTTTTTTTTTTAATAGCTTTTTGATTATGACAGCTTCTCAGCTCCTCAGGGTATAGCAAATTTCTCACTGGCTGCTCATTTCTAAATTGATCCTCTACTTTCAAATTATGTGCTGAATATAGTTGAATACATGTGTTAAGGATATTTTTCGTCATTACAAATTCCATGAGTTTTACATACTTTTGACTACCATGATCTTATTATTACCATAGTTAAAGGGTTACTCCACCCAAAAATGAAAATTTTGTCATTAATCAACCAACACCATTCAAAACAAAAAAAATAAAAGCTCTGTTCGTCTTCGGAACACAGTTTAAGATATTTTGGATAAAAACAGGAAGGCTTGAGACTGTCCCATAGACTGCCAAGTAAGTAACACTGTCAAGGTCCAGGAAAGTATGAAAAGCATTATCAGAATAGTCCATCTACCATCAGTGATTCAACTGTAACGTTATGAAGCGACAAGAATACTGTTTCATACTGTTTTCATTTTAGGATGGAGTATCCTTTTAAACTCATGAAAGATCTATAACTTTTCATTAAGAATACTACAAAGAAGCTTTAAAGCCTGGATCCCATGAATCAAGAACAAAGTTTTCTTCTCTTTAAATATGTTTAGTTTTAATAAATTTTATTTAAAGTAAAATGTTAATTCAGCAAGTACTAGAGGTGCTAATGCAAGTTCTGGTTGCCCTAAATAATGCAGTCTAACAACCCCTTAAGGAATTAGAATTATAGAAATGTTACACAGTAGGGATGGGTGATACCACTTATTTTGTTTTCAATATGATACCGATATTTTTCATGGCAGTATCGTTGATATCAATACTGATACTGATGCAATACATCTGAACTAAACTTTTAAATTATGAAATTTATTAAAATAAATTATTAAATTACTAAGAGTAAAATGGGTAATGATAACCACTTAACTTTGTTTAAAACACATTTTAAAATTCAATATGCCATAATTGTAACTTAATTAGGTTGTATTTTTGTTTACACATGGTTCAAATATGTTTTTTTTTCTTTACACATGATTCGAATATACAAATACTACAGTTGAACTATGGTCACTTTAGTAAAACCATGGTTCACTTTCATAAGGGACTGCCAGTGACAGGCTGTTGCAAGCATAAAATACAATGCTGCCATTCCCAAAAGCTTTAATGCTTTCTTATGATACATTTGGGAAACACAGCCCTGTTTGAATGCACTGTCAGAAGTGAGTGAATGCTCTCTGTGTTGGATTGGTTACGTCTTGCAACATTTGCGTGTGTTCAGATGAGCAGGATAATAGTTCTATCCTACACAATTATTTGCTAACATAGGTTATTTGTCCAAATCAATACATTATTTTTTAGTTAAATAAACAAAATTACTGGTAAATAAAACACACCTTAGTATCTATATTTTTTGTTTGAGTATCGATATTTCGATATCCACATCAGTATCAATATATCAGTACTTCGGATCGATACTCCCATCCCTACGACAGGGCCAAGTCTGTTCCAGGGGTTCCACAACTTCAATAAGTAGATTAAAATAATTAATTCTTTTAAGTTTTGAATTGTTCTGTAGTTCTTTATTTTCTATAGCTTTTATAATTAGGCCTATATTTTATTATTTCATCCTTCTATCTATTTTGCAAACTGCCTATCCACAGGGTTTATTGCTCTCTTGCAAAAATAAATAAATAAATAAATAAAATAAAAATCATGTTTTTTGATGTTCAAGATAGTGATCATACCCATCCTAAAATAACTAATTAAAATGTTTAGAAATTAGTGCAATGCTGAGCAGAATAAACTTTTGAACACACTTGGTATAATAATAACAACTTGAACATTACACCACATGGGATTCAAACACCCAACTTTTCAAGTCAAGTGTTTATTTGTTGTCACCAGACTCCATACTACCACACACCAACCCAAAATGTACTTGATCAGTAAGAATGAATACAGTAAACCAAAAACAATATGCTTATTTCTTATCCAAAGAAAAGTAAGAATGATTAGTATATTTAGTATTTAAGAAATCTAAATATAAAAACATTACACACAATTTTATAAAGTTGCACCACACAAGAATCAAACCCACAATCTCCAGGGGCCAGTAACCTGTTTGGATTTTGGTAATCGGATTGGATCAAATCTTGAAAATGGGTTGTTCAAAAAAAAGAAAAAGGAACTCTGAATTCAGATTAGATAACAAAATTAAATCCCCAGTTTGTGTTATTCAAAATGTTTTAGTAAGATTGGGATACTATTGATCAAAAAAGGATTATTCTGATCCCAGCAGAAGGTGGATTTCAGGATCAAAAATGTAATAAAACTTTAAAACTGGTCCTAAAAATACAACATTTGTAACATATAATATATCCCCAAATCACCAAACAGCTGTCAATACAGTGTCAAACAAAAATGTTATATACTACGGGGCCGTTTAATGCTTGAATCTGATTGGATGATGAATGTTCTGAGGTGTGCAATTATTTTCTGGGAAATGCACGGCGAACGCATAGTTCCAGGCAGCTCGCTTGACCGCATTACAGTTCCATACCACTTTGCATAGTAAAACCGTAATAACGGGCACGCAGTTTGCACAAAAAAGGTGTTGTCAGGGCTGCCCTGATGATTTTTTCAGTTAGCATATACAGTGTAGCAACTAAAAGGCTTCACATGACATTTCTCACTAGCGATGTAATAACAGCCCTGTTTAGAGACACTGCAGCAGAAGAGTGTTTAGAGACGCACAGAGCTATGTTAACCTGATTCACACAAACTCTCTCTCTCTCTCTTTCTCTCTCTCTCTGTGTGTCTCTGTCGCTCTCGCTCTCTTTCTAATAGCTTCATTAATAACTGCATTAGAATGCTATCAACGGCTCAAGCCTCCGTTACCAGCTTTAAAATGACTTTTTGGTACTAGCAAAAGAGGCATTGGATGAGATGTGGAAGAAATACTCCTACTCACAATAGTGATTTAAGTACAAAAACCGGACAAATCCCTTTAAATAAATCATTGGATTGATGTCTTGAGGTGTGGTAACCGTAGTATAAGCTGAATAATTGACTCCGGTCCGTTGAATTATTAGAAATATAATGCACACCTTTGGTGTAACGGCCACCTCGGGTGTGCATTATTTTTCTAATAATTCAATGGCCCGTCATCAATTATCATAATATATATATATAACATACTATATATATATATATATATATATATATATATTTTTTTTTTTTCTTTTTTTTATCACTGATTGTAAACTACATTGGCACAATCATCAGAGATGGACCAGTCATAAGCAGTTATTTGTGTAAATTAAATGCAAAACTAGAATGCAAAACATTGACATTTTCATTTTTTTTTTTTTTTTCACCACCATGTCCCATTATGGGCTCCATAGAGCACTAGTAATCCATATTTGGAAATTGGAAAAAGTGTATATCTGGATTAGGGAGATCCAATCCAATTTTGCTTTCAAAAACCTGTGCAAAAGTAAGATGGGTTACTTGATCCTGGGACCAGTTGTTCAAAAGTAATCTGACTAGCAAGACAATAAAGAGATCTCCCATGTTTCTCGCACGTTCCTTTCCCATTGTCATTTTGGATTCCTTTCTTTCAGAACTTTCTCATGTCTCAGTTGTGTCTGCTTTTATTTATCCTAAGGATTTTTAGGAGAAACATCTGAGACACTGTTGAGACTAAAATGAGGAATACATGAGCATCACAACTAAGTCTCCTGAGGTTAGAAAGAGCAACCACTGAGCAATAAAATATTTCTATAATGGAGCGTTGATAGAGATTGCAGCAAGACAATAAAGAGATATTCTATGTTTCTTCCAACACATTCTCTGTTTTGACTCTTATTTTCTCAAATATTTCTCATGTCTCATTTGTGTCTACTTCCATTTCTCCTAAGGAATTTTAGGAGAAACATCTGAAATGCTGTTGATACTAAAACGAGAGATACAGTATATGAGAATCTCATCTAAGTCTCCTGAGCTTAGAAAAAGCAAACACTGAGCAATATTTTTTTTTAAATTACAGTTCTTTTGGAGGAGGTGGGAAATAATAAAATCCAGCTTTTTTCAAAGCTGAAAAACAGCATTACAAATACTGACAAAAAAAAAAAAAGAAATCTGGGCAGAAATCACTCAAAAAATAAATGCGGCCGGCTGAGGCCTCCTCATGTGCTGAGCAATGTTTCTGACACAGAAGGCGATGCAGAATTGCCACCATTGCAGTTTAAACCATTTGTTTAATTTGACATAACTTCTGTGAAATATTTGGTTTATTTGCCAATATGACCCCCCCCCACCCATGTATGTATGTATGTATGTATGTATGTATGTATGTGTATATATATATATATATATATATATATATATATATATATATATATATATATATATATATATTATACATGCAATCACACACATCTCTAGAGAGTATACATATTCTAATTCTGTAAAAACAAACTCACTCACTTATTTATACATTTTTGTTACTTTATTTGGGTACATTCATTTACTATAAAAAAAACTGTGATTTGAGTGTTAACATTTAATATAAGTGAAAACCTCTAACATACTGTTTAACCAATATTGTTATATGAGAAATATGTCTTTAGGAATGTTTTGACAAAAATACTTAGTTAACAAACTCACCTTTTCTTCGCACAAAATAAACGAAGACTGCGTTCCAATTGGCATGATTAATGCTTTTAGAGGGCACTTCGAAGGGATAATAATTGTGATGTTCATGCTGCTATATAGTTTCAAACTGAATTTGAAATAAATAAATAATAATAATAATAATAATAATAATAATAATAATTTTATATATATATATATCTATATATATATATATATATATATATATATATATATATATATATATAGTTATATTTAAAGGTGAATTAGGTAAGATCTAAGCACCACAACTTTAACTCTTCCAAATCACTCAAAGTGGATGGTGAAATCTTTTAAAATAATAGGTCATAGGGTTGATAACTCTGAATAGAACACACCCCAGGTGCAGCGCAATCAGTGCGTTGACACAGCAAACTAACGACCACCTATGTCACTGATCGGTATGCTCAGTGCTGCTTCAAGTCGAACACTAATATGTACATGTATTTGCATCGCTTTGACCGTTCTCTGTAGATCCCACCTTCTCACGCACCGCGATTGGTCAATTACGTACAATGTCTGCATGTTATTGGTCAAATGATCATTACCTTCATTAAGTATGAAAACAGGAAACCATAGCCAAAACCTGGATATTTTAGGCAATATAGAAATCCTGGCCAGGACGTGTCCTGGGAAAATGGAACGTTTGGTCACCCTACCAAACATTGTACAGAGGACAATGTTTATGTACTTAGGCACATCACTTTAAAAAAATGTTCAGTCTAAATTTACATTATATGTAATTCAGCTGCATAACAATTTTCCATCCATTTAGATTACATAGTTTTAACATAAATCAATAAACTTCCGCAATAAGCTTTATGAAAAGTTTACTTTACACTACTAAAAAGTGATCTTACAGTAAATGAAAAGCACTAGAAGAGAAAAGTTAAAAAACAAACAACTGAATATACAGTAAACACACACTGGAATATACTGTCAGTTACTGTAAATAAATAAATACAGAAATTCAGCATCCTCTCCCAAGTTGCATTACAGTATTGGTGATATCCTTTATATATATATATATATATATATATATATATATATATATATATATATATATATATATATATATATATTATAGCAGTTTCTTAGTCTTCTGACAAATAGACTTTCTCTGCCTCCCCTAGACAGTCAATTCTCAGTTCTACACAAATACAGCACATGTAAGAAGTACTCTTCTACAACTCAATTCAACAGTTATCAGATTGAGGGTGTGTGCTACAGTATTTACAGTACAAAGAACAGTGAAAATTCTATCATCTGAAGTACTGCTACTCTGTACTGTAACTGTATTATATAAGTAGTGTAAAAACCCTTTAGATCAGCCTGCAGTCCAGCTTGCATTATGCTCATTCCATGCACAAGAACATGTTCAACTCTAGTGCTTTATATTTCATTAGCAACAAATGACCTTTGACCTCATCCCCTTCATTTTTCTTTTATTCTCCTATTCTTCTTTGTCTCCCACTACCTGAATTCATTTTCCAAAATACATAATCACCTGTGCTCTTGTTCATATCATCCTGAGATTCTGACCTGTGCCATCAGTTTTACTACTTAATGATCACACATGGATAAATGTGTGCTATTTGTGTTCATTTTGTTATTCTTGAAGTAGTTATATTGTGTGTTTGTTTTTTAAATGAGAACATGGTTACACCTGGAACCTGTGTGAAACCGGGTGAAATGTGTTAAAAGTTTTGAGAAATGTGGCTTTGTTTGAGAACTGTATGAATGATTTGGAAAATTGTGCCAGATGAATCAGTTATAGTGTGTTAGCAATCGAGAAAATCTGTAACAGTGACTCGCTGCCACCTACTGGCGGTTTTAATTTTACATTTAAAGGTTTTTTTTTTTTTTTTTTTTTAATAATTGGATTCAATGTTTTATGTTTAAAATAACAAAATATTATTTATGCATTTGTAACTGCACGTTAAATGTCCCTCTGAGCTGAATTAATAATAATGTAAGAATTTGAAACAAGATGACGCAAACCTTTAGAAAAAAAAAAGGCTTTATGAAGTTAAAAATGCTCATGAAATGTAAAAATCCATTTAAACTTATTGGAACAGATTAATTTCTATCACTGTTGTGATCTGCCCAGCACACAGAATATGAAGGATATTAAAAACAAGTTTTACACGCACACACACACACACACACACACACACACACACACACACACACACACACACACACACACACACACACACACACACGTAGGTTTACTTAGCTATCTAAATGGGGACATTCCATAGGCATAATGTTTTTTTTTTTTTACTGTACAAACTGTATATTCTATCGAACTACACCAACCCTACACCTAAACCTACCCCTTACGGAAAACTTTCTGCATTTTTACCATTTAAAAATAAATAAATAAATAAATAAAAATCTTTGTTTACTTTATTTTTATATCAGTTTTACAAATGAGGACGTCCCCAAAGGGAGATTTTTGGAGATTTTGTTTAGCTCACTTTTGGGTATATATTTTTCCCAAAATATGGTTAAGTAGGTACACACACACCAACACATAAAGGGACATTTAAGAGGGTTTATTCTCCAAATAAGTCTAATTTCATGTTGCAGAAAATGTGTTTAGAAACTGTGTATGGTCTCTTGTTATGGTTCCAAGTTACCTTCCTGTCCACTGATTTTTGCCTCTCACAAAAGCCACAAAGCCTTCCAAGAAGACAGTAAAAGCTTATGGCATGATTGAGCTTTAGTTAGACTGAAACTTGAAAGTTAATTTGCATGATATAAATGCATTGTTTACAAATTATTATTATTTTTATTACTATTATTTTGATTTATACCTTAATTTTAGTTTGCACTGTTTACCTTTTTTTAAGTAATGTGATATATATATATATATATATATATATATATATATATATATATATAAATATATATATATATAATTATTATTGATATATTTGTATTTGCATTTTGAATGCAATTTGGCAATTAAATGCATTAAATTGGTTTAGTTTTCACAGTTATTAATGTATGCAATTTCAGCAATAAAAAAGTAATTTTTTCTAAAAAGAAATCAAATTAGTTGTTTATTTTAAAACACCAATTTGATTATCTCTTGTATATTTAGTTTTGTTCTTTAAAAAAGAAAAATTACTTCTTATCCGATTACTCGATTAATCAATGGAATAATCCGTAGAATATTCGATTACTAAAATAAATGATAGCTGCAGCCCTTAGACCAATTAATCTTTTTGAAACTAAATTTAAAAAGTCTACCTGGTACCTAACAGCAGTAATGGTATTTATGGCTAGCAAATGGAGGTCTGTGTGACTCTCAAATGATATTTCTCCCCAGACCATCACTGACCCACCACAAAAACGGTCATGCTGAATGATGTTACAGGCAGCATAATGTTCCCCACGGCATCTCTAGATGCTTTCATGTTTGTCACATGTGCTCAGTGTGATCCTTCTCTCATGCGTGAAGAGAATGGGATGCCAGTGGCAGATCTGCCAGTTCTGGTGTTCTCTGGCAAATGCCAGTCAAGCTTCATGGTCCTGGGCTGTGAGCATAGGTCCCACTACAGGGCGTAGGGCCCTCATGCCACCCTCATGGAGCCTGTTTCTGACAGTCTGGTCAGAAACATGCACAATAGTAGTCTGCTAGAGGTAATTTTGGAGGTCATGGTTCTGGCAGTGTTCCTTTACCTTCTTGCACAAAGAAGTGGATTAACAGTCTTGCTGTCGGGTTGTTGCTATTCCATCTCCTCCATGCTCTTGAGACTGTGCTGGGAGACACACCAAAAGACACACCAAACCTCTTTGCAATGGCACGTATGGACGCGCCTTCCAGTAGAAGCTGGACCACCTATGCAGCCTGACTGAGTTGCAGGTACTGCCTCAAGCTACAAGTTGTGAGAAGGACAATAACAAAACATAAAACTAGGGCTGCTCTTGACTAAGGATTTTTGTGTTCGGTTAGTAGTCATTCATTTTAAGCATTAGTCGACTAAATGCACATTTATTAATAAACCATTAAATCATTATAATGAGCCTTTAATTGCCTACAAAGCCTAATAAGTGCTCAAGCGCACTCATAAAGCTTGCCACAGCGCACCACAGAAGCTATGATTATGAATGTGTCAAGGAAAAACAGTATGGAGGCTCCATTAACATTTTAATAATTCACTGATAAACTAGTGCTTTCTTTGTTCTCAGTTTAAGAGATGAAGTCGAAGACACTGACACTGACTCGTCATCTCCACAGTAGTGGATGCACCTGTATGCATGTTTCACACGGATTACATAATCTGAGAATATTTGTTTTCCATTTGAATTGGTTAATTCGAAAGTAAACATTTCATTCTCTATAGATATATTTTTAATGTCTGTAAGACAAACATATACATGGAGTTTCGCGCAAAAGTTCACAGACCAAGACGGCAGAAAGCGCATCCTGTTTGCTTTAATTATTTTACAAAAGCACATTTTGCTGTTATTGCACTGTAAGTGCACACAAATAAACGCAGAGTCTTTGCAGATTTGAAAGACGTATTACTCTTATCTGTATGTCCAAAAATTATGGAGTATTTTAAAAGCAAATGAGTGCTCCTCAATCTGTCCTGCAGTGGTCAGATTCAGACTCGACGCAGAGCAGAGAGCACAGAGATGGCACTGAACGAGCAATCATTATTATAGTTCAAAAGGGCAAACAGTCTAAGTTGTTATGCAAGTTAACTTGAGTCAGAATGTACATGTGCACAATTGCATTTGTCATCCATCACCGTGAAATCAAGTGGACTTTTGAAGCTAAAATAATGAGTGGATTAAGCTTGGACTTGGAATAACGAGAGGAATAACATGGATAACATTCTTGTCGGAGGATTGTAATGCATCACAGGCAGTCAGGTACAAGGAAGAGAGACTAAGGCTCCTTAAATTAGGTAAGACAAAAAGTTGTATTTTTCGCAACAGGTTTATTTACTTGTAATAGCAATTTAAGGTGGAATATGTGACAATCAGGTCCAGTCGGGTCTGTGTCTTCCCGGCGGGTTCAGGTCCAGCTTTCAAATAATAGACGGGTCCAGGTCGGGTCCGGGTAGGCATTTCATGCATCTACACGGGTCCGGGTCCAGCTTTTGAAATAATAGACGGGTCCGGATCGGTTCGGTGTAGTACATTACGGGTCTCTTTCGGGTTCGGGCACAAATTTTTGGACCAGTGAAGACCTCTACTTAGTATGGGTTAAATGCAGAGCACAAATTCTGAGTATGGGTCACCATACTTGGCTGTATGTCACGTCACTTTTTTTTTAATACATTTGTTTGTTTGTTTGTTTGTTTTTCCCACTACACATGTGGAACCTATGAAAGCTTATTTCTGCCATGGAATATAAAGGGTACAGGGTAATTGTGACTTTGTTTCATCTCACAGTTCTGACTTTTATTTCTTGCAATTGTGAATTTATCTCACAATTCTAATAAAGTCTGAATTGCAAGATGTAAACTTCCAATTCCAAGAATAGAAGTCCAAATTGTGATATAAAAAGTTCACAATTACCGTTTTTACTTTTTGTGTGATGGAAACAAGCTTGCATCGTAACCAAAGGCCATGTATGTTGTAATTTTTGTTGATCACTGGCATCAGCTATCATCCACATCCAACCTCCACTCACGGGAGAGCAACTTCAATCAAGGTTCCAAGTGAATTTCTGCATAGAGGACCCTATTGTTTTTTTTTATTGTATATTCTATAAAGTAATGACTCATTCAGTTTTAGACAGTATGTTGCCAAGAATGAACACATTCAACACTTAAACATGTAAAATGGGTTTCATATGAAGGTAAATAAATTACAAAAAACCCAATGGATTTTTATATTGTCTGTGCAAGTAGAACTGAAAAATGTATGTCAAACATGTACAAGAAAGTAATGCAGTTTTTTAAAGCCATCAGTTGTTAGTATTTTGACAGTCACTGTGCTATGATTGACTATATGTTCCTATTGGATAGAAATAGTGCTAATGTTGTGTCCGAATGACTCGATTTTGAATTGGGTTTGCTGTGTTTTGATAGAGTTAGTATATGTAGAAAAAGGTATTCAGCATTTTGAAAAGTAGAGTTTGTATTTATTTAACAAAATGTGGTTTTGGCCAGAAAATTAACTATTTGGCTAATTGTGTGATGTACAGTAGGTGCGTTGCTGTGTTAAGAATTTAGAAAAAGTTAAGTATTGGTAAATGCTTGTTAGCAACTGAAAAAAAAACTGTAATAGGTGAGTGTTTGGATGTCCTGCCGGATGTACTATATTACCACAGACCAGCCGTTAACGATCTGCGTGACTTCGCTAATAAAATTTTGGTCAACCAAGCCTCTTCTGGTCGACTAATGATAAGTCCACTATTAGGGGGCAGCCCTACATAAAACTGCAGACAAATCACTAAGGAAGGACAAGAAGAGAGCAATTGTCTGAGGCTACCACCTGCAAAACCATTCACTTGTGCACCTATTTTCAATTCGCCAATGAAGGTGAAACTGATTCCCAATCGCTTATGATTCCTAACTGGACAGACTTGTTGTTTTACTGTGATGATCAAGTGTTCCCTTATTTATTTATTTTTAATGAGTGTATTATGAACAAACATGAATTAAGAATGAGTAGTGTCTTAATAAATTCAACCTTGTTGTAAAATGTTACTAAATAATGTGTCACTTAAATAACAACATGGTGGAACATAAACATTCAGAGTGAATTCTGTTTCTGTCATGACAACTCTCAGATTGGCATGGCAATGTAAATGACCATGTAAATGTAATTGGTCTTGGCGGAATAGATCTGCTACGCTGCTGCTGTGGCAGAGCAAGTACCGAGACTTGCTTCTGCCAATACATCCACACCATGCTTCTGTGAGCATGTACTGTAAGAATATAGCTGCTGAAAATATAATATATATGAAATTGCCCCATAGCATACACAAATCACATTGTAGCAGATCTATACAGGTGGAGCTGTGAAAGGTGGAGGGTTTCTTAAGCAAGCTGGACTGCTACGGCAAGCTCTAGTCATATATTTGAATGTTGAGCAGTGAGCTCATTGGCTACCAATACAGGAGAGAACCAATCACCTGTGCCATGTGATGATGTCATTACGTCAGATTGAGTTAGACCTTTCAGACTGCACCATCAGAGTTTCATGTCAGAACTCTGTATATCACTTAGTTGTGCTCCTTTGGCATGACACGCTAAAATCAGCACCAAGCCAAAGGAAGCAAGTTCCTGTCATGTTCCTAGAAAGAGAAGTGGTTAAAATTGTATGCACGTGTGTGTGATGTTGGTGAGATCTCTTTTAAATCTTTAAAGGAGACCATTGTGAGAGTGTTAGAGTTTTTGTCTCAGGAGACAAGTTTAAAAAGCAGGAGACACAAGCAAAAATCTCCATTCGATCTTAAAGTAACTTCATTTCTGTCTAAGAGAAATATTAGATTTTTCTTTCCTATGGGTAAGTAACTGATGGCATGAGTCTTAGATTTCCCATCAACACTTATCTAGTGAATGTTTATTGGGAATGTTTATAGTAGAATATTACTCTCTTAATCATATATACTGTCATCCTAGTACTCGCCCAGCACACTTGTAACAGCATGTTGCTGTGATCAGCATGATTAGGGGCTACAGTTATGAGTAAAACTATGAACAATCTTAAGTGTGATAAAAACAAGAATTTATAATTACACTAAGCACTTAAACTATTCAAATATTACACTGTCAACCCAGCAATGTCTAATTATTAATCTATCGTGAGGCTAGCAGACCATAATATATATTGGTGCCTTAGGTTAAAGAGATGTTAGCTAACAATCTTTCACCTTCATTTGTGTTGTCCTGGAGATGGCAATCATTACCCTCCAGAGCATGTAAGTTACATCTTATCTAATTGGTAAAGCATATGTTGTGGCTGGTAAAAACATGGTCTTCACGCCATGGAGGTTTTCAGATGTATCAAGGCAATCTACTCAATGTAGTGGATAAAGGTGGAATTAACTCCGGAAGTAATTAAAGTGCTCTGTTGGGCCATAGACTTCACCCTCTGGGCCACCAAGCCCAGGCCCGTATCCAGCTGATGAGGTCATCGAGGTCTGGACCTCGGTAAATTTTTCATGTTATAATTTTTTTTTTTTTTTTTTTGAATGACTAATTTGCTGTTAAACTGCTCATATGAATGTCTGTATGGCATGTATAATTCAGTTTAGACAGTTTGCAAGAATGTTTAGCGTCAGTGGTGTGAAAATAATCGCTGCAACACACTGGCAGAGTGAACGAGTCTTCAGTGAGTTGTGAGTGAGGGTGTGAGCGCATCCTCCGTGTTGCCAGCTCCAGCTATTATAAGCGTTTTTTTTACTTGTCTTTTTCACTTAAGGTGACACTTTAGAAAGTTAATAAAGACATTGCAGTTTAGGGTCAGCAATATCTTTATCTTATTTTAACTGCAAAATATTTTAAATAATTTTGTTTATTTTATTATTTTTATTTGTTTTTGTTTGTTTTAATAGCAATATCTGGCAACACTGCATCGCCGGCACTTAAACTGACAGTAATCAAAAAAGCCCACAGACAGGTTATTGCTGACAGGATACAACATTCAGTAAAAAAAATATATATATATATTATCCATCAGAAATGTTATCAACGCTGTCAAAAACAGTAGCATTTAAAACTAGTACACAGATCTGTAGAACAATTAGATTACAGAGTGAAATGACAAACGCAAACACTAGCCATGAAGAAATCTATGCTATGTCATTCAGTATAGTAGTTAAAATTTCTCATATCATGCTAAAAACATTCACATTCATGAATAATTAACAGCTGATAAAAGTATCCACCCCTAACTATAGTAAAGTATTAACAAATTTTGATGCAATTGTAAGAATTATAGTTTGATCTTCTGAGACGGACAATACACATATAGTGTATTCAAATACAGACATCTGTTTCCACATCTCACTTAGAGAATATGTGAGAGAATTTCCTTCTCACCCATCCACTTCCTTTACTCACTCTCCCCCTCTCTCCCCTCATTTCCATCTAAACACAGGACACTATATAGATCAACAAAACCATGCTTCTTAATCAGAGTTTATAACAATGCAACTGTTCAAGGTTGATGTCATTTGAAAGATCTCTGTGTGTCTGGTAAAGAGGTCTCATTCTCTTAACAACAGGACAGACAGCCATAAAAGGTAATACAGTGCCTTTCATGCAAATTATTCACTCTTATTAATTATGTTAAGTTTATAACACCACAAATCTGTGCTCAGGTTAGTAACGGACTAAAATGTTTTAGAGCTCCAGCTAACACATTAGCTCTAATTATGTATACTTAGACTGTAGAGCAGGGATAGGCAACTCCGGTCCTGGAGGGCCACTATCCTGCAGAGTTTAGCTTCAGCCCTCATAAAAACTCACCTGCCTGTATCTATCTAGTAATCCCGAAAACACTGATTGCCTTGTTCAGGTGTGTTTAATTAGGGTTGGAGCTAAACTCTGCAGGACAGTGGCCCTCCAGGACCGGAGTTGCCTATCCCTACTGTAGAGGCTATTGGGTTTTTCCATTTAGAACAACAGTGTTGTTACAAAACCTAAATTCAGCTATGTCGAAGAAGGGATTCAAGAAGGAGGATAGAATCGCAAGCTGTGTCCCAAGTCAAAGACTGCATCCTTCGGAGGACAGCCTATGTGGTCTTCGAAGGACGCTTCAAGTCCAGCCTTCGCAGAATTTCCTGACTGAGCCAGCAGGTGTTCCCGATTGCTGCTCCTGTCGCATAGCAACAGTGCGAGAAGAGAGCTGCCATAGATGTTTTTTGTTAATGAATATATCTGAAGCCTGAATTGTTAGTTTTTGACTATTAATTACCGAATTACACTTTAAATGTAAGTACTGGATTTTGACTGGATAGGCTGTGAAGGATCCATCCATGTTTCTTTCATTTGCTGGAGAAATGGAGGGCGCATTTGAAGTGGCGTTCAATTTGTGGCAGCCTTTGTCGCGCCACGGTGATGCAGTCGGCCTTCAAATGCAGCCTTCGGAGGATACATCCTGAATTGGGACAGTCTTCGTGCCGCTAACGTGATGCAATCGGCCTTCAAATGCAGCCTTCGAAGGACGTAGCCCATGAATTGGGCAACAGCTAATAAGTAAATTTAATAACATCCAAGAAAAAATAATCCACAGAGATGATGGGTAGACACAAACCTATACGAACGTAAAACCGGACAAAGACTAGAACTAAGGAGTGAGTTTAAATAGGCAGACCGATGATGACACACAGGTGAAGGGAATTAACTAATGAGTGCTAATGAATCAATGAACTAAACTAGGAAAGTGAAACAATGTACAAACTTCATAATCATGGGAAGAAGGAGGCGGACATTCAAATAAAACTTTAATACCCAAATAAACACAAAACAGCGCGACAGCCCCTCACCGACGACTGCCGCGCACAAACAAAACCAAAACACAAAATAAAACCCAGGCCTGGTCCTCTCTCGTCCTTCACTGTCGTCACTCCTCTTTTGTATCCATCCAATCTCCGTGGGACTCGAGACCGGTGAGTGGAGCAGGTGTCGCTTATTTCCAAATCACTCCACCGGCCTCGCTCTGTTCCCATGGCTCTCGGCCTCGCCCCACTCGTCACATACCCCCATCGTACCCAAGTGACTGCGCTCTACCCCCCCCCATCGCTCACGGTGGCTGCGGGAACCCGGGGGTAAGGACAGACAGACGAGGGGAGAGAAAAGGAGATGGAAGAATGAGGAGCGACAGAGACGAGAGAGGGGAGAGAGGAGAAAAAAAAAATTGTTCCGGTTCCCAGACACGCTGCCGCTCGGCCTCCCACCAGCTGGGTGAAGTCTTCCCGGTGGACGGCTCCTCCGCTTTCGGGCAGCCGGCAGGAGTCTCCCGTTCCCTGCTCCTCCCCGTTCTGGGGGATGGCAGCAGGCTCCAGCCCCCAGGCGAACGGCGCAGACTCCTCCACTCCCTCACGGATGGCAGCCGCCCCTCCACATCGCGGGCGGCAGGCAGCGAGTTCATCTGTCCCCGGCAACTCACTCCAGCCCACCACCTCGAGCATCCACGGTCCTCTCTCATCCTTCACTGTCGTCGCTCCTCTTTAGTATCCTTCCGATCTCCTCCGTGGGACTCGAGACCGGTGAGTGGAGCAGGTGTCGCTTATTTCCAAATCACTCCACCGGCCCACTCCTGCCCCACTCATCACAGACAGGAACTGAACCAAATATGGACACAGACGAACTAAATAGACCAGATGACTAAAACAGTGAAAAACAACAAAAGAGTTCAAAACTGTTATATTTTGCCTCCCTCCCGGAAGGCGCGTTCTCGTGCCATGGAGACAAAGGGAGGGACGGAAGAGGACTTAGGAGTGGATGTGGGATAGTGACAGGGGAAAGCAAAGGGCTGGCAGGCAGACAAGACAGGTGGAGGTTCTGGCGGAGGATGGACTCCCCGGAGAAGGATGACTAACAGAGTCCAGGGAGGTGATGATGGAGGGAGGAGCCAGGGAGACGACAGAAGGGAACTGGAGCAGAAGGAGGAGCCAGATGGGACCCAGGCTGTAGCCATGATAGCGACCCACGGTGGAGCCGACAGAGAGAGAAGCCATGGTGCGACAGAGGACTGAGGTGGAGCCAGAGGAAAGGAGGGGCCTGACGGAGCCGTAGGGACGGAGGGACAAGGTGTAGCCAAGGTAGCAGTGGTAATATGAGGCAGGAAAGGGAAAGCGGGTGTGGAATTTTGAGTGTCCACATACAGTCTAAATCCACGTTAGAATCAATAGATTCCACAGAGTTCTGTGGCAGCTCAACCTAAGCGGTTGTGCAGTAGGCAGGGCTTTCCTCCAGGCCCTCATGCTACCTGCATCTGCCACTGGCGCACGCTCATTTGCCGGCTCTCACACCTGGTCAGACGGGTCAGGCTCAAGCTCATAGGTGATCCTCAGCTCTGTTGCTCTCTTTGGTGATGGCTTGTCATTTGCAGCGGGCTCTGGCTCTCCGTCTGTGGTGGGCTCTGGCTTAGGCTCTGGACAGCAGGGTGATAGTTTGCTGGGCTCTGGTTCTGGAGTGGGACTGGTCAGATGCTCCCCGGCGGGTCGATGGTCAACAGTGATTTGTTGCTCACCAGCACCCACTCCACAAAGGTGGCGAATGAATCCCGAGGTCCACCTCTGGACAGCCACGCTCTGTACTCCTCGTTGAGGCTTGTCAGGTAGAATCTGCAGAAGCTGCTGTCTGGGTTGCTGTAATGATTGGTTATCCCCACGAAGATCGCCGAGTGGACCTCGAGAGGCATCTCCCTCTACTCCAGCAGAAGGAGGAGGACATCGGGATGATGTCCGTGCTTCATGAGGGGAAGGAGATCTTTCAAATAATCCATGAGTGAAAAATAAATACTGGGAAAAAGTGTGTGTGTGGGGTGTGAGGTGTGTGTGTGTGGGGGGGGGGTTAGGGGTTGAATGGAGAGAATAGAATCAATAAGCAATTTTAATAACAAGATAATCCACATAGATGATGGGTATACACACACCTATACGAACGTAAAACTGTACGAAGAATAGAACTAAGGAGTGAGTTTAAATAGGCAGACAGATGATGACACACAGGTGATGGGAATTAACTAATGAGTGCTAATGAATCAATGAACTAAACTAGGAGAGGAACCGAACCAAATGTGGACACAGACGAACTTAACAGACCAGGGGCCCGTTTCAGAAAGGAGGTTAAGTGAAAACTTTGAGTGTGTTAACAATGGGCATTGCTAGGCCATTTTTTTTTTTCAATAAAAATGAAGAAAATGTTCTAAAAGTGGAAGTAAAGTGCCTAACGAGTGTCTAATAATGATAAAAGTATTTATAATTTTAATAAATATAATCATTTACAATCTGTTATTATTGTATCCTTTTACAGTTTTTTTTTTACGATCGCTATGACATTTTTTTCAATACTTCTAACAATTTTCCTAAACTCTTAACGCACCAACACACCTACAACACACAATTGGCAAAACGGTTAATTTCATGCTCAAAATCACACATTGTAAACTAAACTCCAACACTAATTTTCAAAATACAATAATACACTAATACAATACACTATGTCTACCAAAACATTACATACATTGACAAGTGGTCTCCCACCTGTCCCCTTTATACCTCTGGCTCCAGTCTTTAGAGCAGGCTTTTAAAAATTTCACATTTATGCAGGAGTGCACTTTTCCACACAAGATCAGCCCAAAGAGGTCCTCTTTTACTGTATACTGTATACTGTATGGTCATGTGATTGAAAGAACCTCAGCACCTGAGTGTGTTTCTTAGATGCGAAATCAGCTGTAAGTTATATATTTGCAAGCAGCTGTTTCTCATTAATGAATAAAAAACAGGATATATTTGTTTTTCAAATTCACAATGTGAACAGCTGTTCACTTTGACTTTAGCCTATAAGTTAGGTTTAGAAAATGATGTTATCTGTTCTGACATATAGTGTGAAAGCATTTGTAAATTTGGCATTAAAAATCCATTGTTTTGGTCTTGGTTGAGCTTGTGTGTAAAAACAGTTCAAGCATTTTAAATATGTGTTAACTGCATGCATTTTGTGTCAAAGCAACAAGAAATGTGTTAACTGTATAGCCTACACAGACTGATGTTGTGCTAACTGCGTTTAGGAAAATTGTTATGTAATTGGTATGTATCCGCCAGTATAAAGTATAAATAGCATCTAATTATTATTTACACTTAGCCTATTGCAAAGAACTTGCTACTTTTACATGGTAAATAGAATATATCACGGTTTTCACTAAGTGTAAATAGCATCTACAGCTATTTGCACTTAGCTTACTGTAAATAGGGTCTATTGCTAAGAAACTATGTTAATTCCACTTAGTGTAAATTGCTGCTGCCATATTTTTCTTACCCTATTGGCAGATCATTTGTAAAATAAGAAAAATGTGCTTAAATTATTATTATTTTATTTTTTATTTTTTGCCTGTGAGATACCAAATGAATAGCCTATTACAGTTTTTTTTTTCAATTGCTAACAAGTGTTTACCAATACTTAAAGTACTTTTTCTAAACTCTAAACACAGTTAAACATACATGGCCTTTGGTTACTATGCAAGCTTGTTTCCATCACAGGATAAAAAAAATAAAAACAGTAATTGTGAACTTTTTATCTCACAATTTGGACTTCTGTTCTTGGAATTGCGAGTTTACATCTTGCAATTCAGACTTTATCAGAATTGTGAGATAAATTCACAATTACCCTTTACCTTTTATATTCCATGGCAGAAATAAGCTTTCATAGCTTCCACATGTGAAAGAGGGAAAACAAACAAACATAAAAATGCACAGTCCAGCACACATTTTTACCCCTCCCTTACCTCTTCTTCTGGAATCAGCTATTTCTAAATATTTTAGTGATCTGTTACTTAAAAATGCTTATCAGTTGTTACAATATTTTATATAGAGATATTTTTCAATACTTCTGAGTTGCTGTTGTTGCAGAAGTAGAGGCTTTACACTATATTTAAAGTTTGGAACATTATGTCTTCATTTCTGTCATGCTGTGTTTAAGCATTTGTAAAAAAAGATAAGAAAGAAATCTATGATTTTGTATGGGGTAAGCTTGTGTGAAAATAAAATTTTAGCATTTTAGAAATGTGTTAATTTACTGAATATTGTGTGAAAACAACATGAATTGTGTTAAAGGTATGGTCACAACAAACTGATGTTGTGCTAATTGTGTATAGTGTTTTGAAAATGTGACTACAGATTGGACAAAAGGATGCTAGCAATTGAAAAAAACTGTAATTCAATAACCTATCGTTCTGCCAGTTTTCACCTGTGATATTATAACAGTCATAAGAATTAAACTTGTATTCAGTCTGAAGTATGCGGCCGTCTTTTTGGTGGGAGCTGTTGCCATGGTGAATCATCATTTTGGAGCTCCATTGATCATGGCTTTTCATAGTCGTGGTGCACGCGCTAAACTCAGAGTCAACCTACTCAGAGTTGAGTGAACTTACACAGTTTAGTTGTTCTGAACCCGAAAACCCAGAGTTTCCCATCTCAGAGTAAGTCAACTCAGAGTTCAAGTTTTAACTCAGAGTTGGTTGAACCTCCTTATTGAAACGGGCCCCAGATGACTAAAACAGTGAAAAAACAACAAAAAGAGTACAAAACTGTTACAGGGTCAGCCTCCACCTCTGATTATTGTAACATTATTCTAACTAAGTGTTCGTGAGAAATCACGGCTTGATTATATAAAGTTATTTAGAAGAAGTTAATTTGGTCAACTTGGTTCTATAGGAGCCTGTCCTCCAACAAAAAACGACCATATAGGTTGTTTGTGCAAGCACCTTATTGCGACCTATATTTACGTTTTAAAGTTAAGCGGCCTCTAGCGGCCATAAAAATAATGACAGTATCGCGTTGCGTCTGTCGTCATGAAATGACGTATAACGTCATTACCAATCAAAACACACATTTATTTAAATCCAATGTGTGGACTTTTTACACTGATCTCACAGTAATTCGTACATATTTTACTAGGTGGCTTATTCGTTCGAATGACCACACCTAACCCCACCCCCTAAACCCCACCCTCACAGAAATCATGCTAAATCATGATTTATTAAACATATACATTTTACGTGCACGTCCGTTCACTGTGATCGAACCCATGATAGCATGATTGCATATCAAGATATAACGCAATAATCTACAAACTGAGCTACACGAAACGCAAATCACAGTGCAAATAAAAGAGTACAAAACATTAATATGAAAACAACCTTTTGCCGATAGGGGCACAATTGTAGTATACGCTTTGATGGGTCGTATTTCAGGGATTTGGACAAACGACCTATACGAGCGTATTAGTTGGAGGACAGGTTGTTCTATAGTAATGGTCATGACCTCTGGTTAGATATAGTCTTACCTTAATTAAGTGTCTACAGATCTATGGGGACTAATAAAAGTATTCTAGAATGAGCTAAGTATTGCACAAGCTGTTCAGAATACAGTTTTTCTCAGTTGCTAACAAGCGTTTGTCCAAACAGTTGTCACATTTTCAAAACTCTAAACACAATTAGCACAGCATCGGTCTTTTCACACATTTCATGTCGTTTTCACACAATATGCAGTCAGTGAACACATTTCCACAATGCTTACATTTTCTTAACAGACAAGCCATACCTCCCAACAAAATTATGGACTGTTTTTGTAGTGTTTACGAATGTTAACACACAACATCCCACAATAGCAAAAACAATATTCCAAACCTTAGATACAGTATAAAAACCTCTGCTTCTGCAATGATATCAATTAAAAAACAATATATCTCAGCTGATAATAAACAAACAATTGAATAATTGACACACAGCTGATATATGTTGGGTAAATTGGGCCAACCACAGCTGATTCCAGTCTGGCTTAGACTCAGTGGCAGGGGTTATTTTTTTTTTCTATTACATTGACACTTATACAGTAAAAGGAGGACTTTGAGGAGTGATGTTTTTGGAAACAGAAACAGAAAAAGACAAACACTGTAATGTCTGGACGAGGAAGAATAAAAGCATGGGTCCCAGGGAGAAGAGCAGGCCCAGTGTGAGATGCAGTGAGAGGTGCAGGAGCAGTGAGAGATGCAGTGAGAGGTGCAGGAGCAGTGAGAGATGCAGTAAGAGGTGCAGGAGCAGTGAGAGATGCAGTGAGAGGTGCAGTAAGAGGTGCAGGTGCAGTGAGAGGAGCTTTTGAATGTGAACATTACTGTACATGTGGACATACAGTTCCCAACTAAGAAATTTAGTGTAAAAATGGTGGATTGCATGTTTTGCATGCAAATACCTGTAAAACTGAAACATAAACGTCTATGCAGTTTTTGTAATGTCAGTAATAGCCAGTATTTTGAAACCTGGTGTACTTTGATTGACTGCATGTACCTTGTGAAGTGAAAACAAGTGTTATTCTTTGACAGATTTCAGTCTGTCTGAAATCAGTCAGATTTCCAGTATTTTGGTAAAGTTAGTGTGTGCAAAGATGTGTTCTATTTTGAAATGAAGAGTTAGTATATATTTAACAAAATGTGTTTTTGAGAAGAAAATTATCCATTTGGCCAATTGTGTTTTGTAGGTGTTAGTCTGTGTTAAGAGTTTAGAAAAAGTATCTGAAGTATGGATAAGCGCTTGCTAGCGATTGAAAAAAACTGTAATAGTCAATCGCCTCTGTCTAATGACCAAGACTGATGAGTTTGTAAATATGAGATCCGTACACCGGCCGGTACGAGACTCAAAGTGTTATAGGAGTAAGATTAATGAGATTCAACATGATTAAAGAGTGAAATGGAATAATCAAATGTCTAAATAATAATAATATTTAGAAATTAACAAACAACTTTTTCAGCCTTAAATTTGAGTCAGATTAGAATTGAACTTAAATTAAATAACTTTGTGTGCCGAAAAGACCAAACACGCAAGAAACCTTAATCCACCATTGGATAACTTCCTTGGGTCAGTCAGGTGGACCTTACACAATAAATAGGGTATGGTTTAAATATTAACATCAAAACTATAGGTGTGTTCTCTATTGATTATAAAACATATTCAGCTATAGATGCACAAATACAGAAATGAAAATACACATTTATCCAACCTATCTCCCATGTGACAATTTAAGCTACAGATTTTTACAATCGCAAGGGCACTTCATAACTACCAAAACACTTCATTAATGTCTCGTATCAAGTTGTTCTTACATAACTCTATTCTAGCAAAGGTTTTCACCAAACAAACACACTTTATCACTCATAACACAACAACCTAAAAACACTAACAACAGGTAGCACTATACAATGTTTCCTTTTGTAAAAATTATTTGCAAAACAAGAATGATACTTTCTATTGTTTATAATTCACTGCAGTATATTTTACATGGTCCATGTCAAGTCAAGTCACCTTTATTTATATAGCGCTTTTAACAATACAGATTTTCAAAGCAGCTTTACAGTATTACAGTTTTTTTTTCTTGTTTTTTTTTTTTTTATATTTTTATTACTAACAAGCGCTTACCAAGTACTTTTCTAAACTCTTAACACAGCAACACACCTACATCACACAGTTAGCCAAATAGTTACTTTTCTGGCCAAAACCACATTTTGTTAAATAAATACACACTCTCAAATGTCGAATACCTTTTTCTTCATGTACTTTAAAACTGAGTCATTCAGTCAAAACATTACCACTAGTTTTCAATCCAAAAGGAGCAGTCAATCATAGCACATAGAATATCAAAATGCTAACAATTAATGGCATAACAAATGCTGCGTTACTTTTTATGTTTTAGTTTGACTAAACAAACAATATGAGATCAATTTAAACAACAAAAAAATGTAATTAATGCACTAAAAATTAAACAATGCACTATATACAGAAGTAGAAATATATAAAGAAAAAAACCATTGTTTAAATTAATGTACAGATATGTTATTTACAAGTGTGTAGTTTACAAATGTACAGTTTTCGGATTG
This sequence comes from Cyprinus carpio, assembly GCF_018340385.1. Lineage (NCBI taxonomy): Eukaryota > Metazoa > Chordata > Actinopteri > Cypriniformes > Cyprinidae > Cyprinus > Cyprinus carpio. The sequence continues at coordinate 34,035,204 of NC_056603.1, forward strand.
TATGTATAAATTTGTCAGTTATGATGGACAATGTATAGTTATGAATGTTTTAATTGTTCAGGCTGAATATAGCCTGCTCAAATAAAATTATCTCTTACCAGAATACAACCGTTTTCGATGCTCTGTAGCACAGACCAGAAGGCAACAGTTGGAAGAGAGAGTGGGTTGGGTGTGTGGGGTTCAAAGTCATTTTCTTAGCTCTTTTCCTCACTCTGGAGGTGAAAAGATCTTGGAGATTGGGCAGTATAAAGTATATTTCAGTGATAGTGATACTGACCTTACAGAGCAGCACTAATACTCCATACTTATTTAATTTCAGTGGATTTCAGCAGATGGTAAGAATTCAAGGCCTTCATTTGTCACATATGTTGTGTTGAATCAGTAACTGAAACGTTGTGCTTCTCTTGCCATCTAATCAGCAAATGAGTCAAGTTTACTACTTCACAGAAGGAAACATTTTGCATGCAAAGAGCAAATTTTAACCAAAAGCCTTTGGGCAAAAAAAAAAAAGAAGAAAAGACTTTTTAAACTGAACTGAGTCTCTGAATTATTCAAAAATACAATCACTGATAAAAAAAAAAAAAAAAACTTTTGTAGTTACTTATGCTTGCCTTGATGCCCTTTAGAAACAAGTCAAGACTGAATCCACAAAGCCTATATGTAGGGTGGCCATATACACCATTCATACGGGACACGTCCTGGCCAGGATTTTAATATTGCCTAAAACATCCAAAGCAGTTTGACCAATAACATGCAGGTATTGTACATAATGGACCAGTCGTGGGGCTGCTTGTGAGAAGGTGAGATCTACAGGGAACGATCAAAGCGACAAATATGCACGTTTGTTCGTTCATTTGACTTGAAGCGTCACTGCGCACCAATCAAAAAAAGACACCAAAGTAGGTGCAAGAGCGATTCGAAAGCATAAGGAGCTGTCTGCTCTGCTCTCTATAGCTCTCATGAATGTCACACAACGATCGACCTGCACAGTGCAAACAGCCTAAACCTGGAAATTTTAGGCAATATTAAAATCCTGGCAGGGACGTGTCCCGTATGAATGGCGCATATGGCCACCCTACATATGATACCACATATGTTAAAAGTGACAATGTTTAAGGGCTAAAAAGAGTATGGTGTGTACTCAGTATCATTTGAGAGGAGAATTTTGGCAGTCTAAAGAGCAGGCATGTTGTTGTGTGCCCAGATTCAGGGTTAGGTTTTAGTGCTTCTAAATGATGGTTTGCTTGGCTCTGTATGACTGCCAGCAAGCGGAGTTAACTCACACTGTAAGTTTTATTTACATTAAACTCAGCAAGCTCTGGAATTTAGCTCAGCCAAATTAATAACATTTCATTATTAATGAAGCAGTTTAAGAAACGTTTTTGGACATTACAGGATTATAATGGTTGCTATTGTTCTGATACTGTCCACATGGGATTGAAGGAATATTCCAGATTCGATATAACTGAAACTCATTCAACATCGTTTTTGGCATATTGCTGTTTACCACAAAAAAATTTTACGTGCAAAATCTTTACATGTCACACAATTTCTGAAACCTGACACTCAGACACCAGAACCAGAACAATTTATTCAAAACCATATACTAATTCTCGGCCTTTAACTCAGTTTTCAGTTTCATAAAACACTTTTTGCAAAACACAACACACAATTCTCCATGTAACACACAAAAATCTAACAGGAATTAGTTTTTTTTTTTTTTTTTTTTTTTTTTTTTTTTGCTAACAAGCGTTTACCAATACTTAAAGTACTTTTTTCTAAACTCTTAACACAGCAACACACCTACATCAAACAATTAGCCAAATAGTTCATTTTCTGGCCAAAACCACATTTTGTTAAATAAATACAAACTCTACATTTCAAAATGCTGAATACCCTTTTCTCTACAAAAACTAACTCTATCAAAACACAGCAAACCCAATTCAAAATCAAGTCATTCGGACACAACATTAGCACTACTTTTCTATCCAATAGGAACATTTAGTCAATCATAGCACAGTGACTGTCAAAATACTAACAGTTGATGGCTTTACAAAAACTGCATTACTTTCTTGTATGTTTGAGATACATGTTTCAGTTCTACCTGCATATAGACAATATAACAATCCATTGTTTTTTGTAATTTAGTTATCATCCACTGAAACCCATTTTACATTTTTAAGTCTTGAATGTGTTCATTCTCGGCTGTCTATAACTGAATGAGTCATTACTTTATAGAATGAACAATAGAAAAAAATAGGGTCCTCTATGCAGAAATTCAATTAGAACCTTGATTGAAATTGCTCTCCAGTGGGTGGGGGTTGGATATGGATGGTGCCCCATGGTAGCTGATGCCAGTGATCAACAAAAATTACAACATACATGGCCTTTGGTTACTATACAAGTTACTATACAGGATAAAAAAGTAAAACCGGCAATTATCTCACAATTTGGACTTCTATTCTTGGAATTGCGAGTTTACATCTTGCAATTCAGACTTTATCAGAATTATGAGATAAATTCACAATTGCAAGAAATACAGGTGGGATCGGGATTCATAGTAACCCGATCCGTCCCCCTCACTGTCTCAATGAAATGCTCTATTGGTACACTTGTAGCCAATCAGCAGTAAGGGGGCGTGTCTTGTCCTGATAGTGAGAAGAGAGCGGTCAATTTGAGTGCGCAGGATGCATATTACATTACATTTACATTTAGTCATTTAGCAGACGCTTTTATTCAAAATTAGCATATTAGCAGATCAACTGTAGATTGAGAGAGATGGCAGATAAAAAAAGAGGAAAATATCAGAGGAACAAAATATTAAAAAGAAGGGTTGCAATCAGGCAAGAGGCAGGACCCGCGTAAATATCGGAGCAGTTTTCCAGTGGTGGAGAGAAACTCAAGGAGTAGGAAGGGCTCGAATCGGACGCCGATGTTGCTTTGTTTCTTTTTGATAGGTGAGTAACGTTGATTTTGCTTTGTTTCACACAACTTATCCATGTTGGCTTTTGTTTGAATATGCTTGTGTGTGTCATCTTCACTTGTTTGTGGGATCGTCGTTGCCATGGTTGCTATGTCCGTGTGGGGCGAAGATTTCAAAATAGGGGCGAGGCACGGTGGCCGAGAGAGCTCAACGCGCTGCAGCATCACAAAACACATTCAAATAGAAAAAGCACCTGCAAATTAAGAAAACATCTTCATCAGTTTGACAGCACACGTGCTGCAAATACTCACAACACATCAAAATACAAAAACAAGCTGCAAATGCTCACAACACAAACAAATACAGAATCGAGCTGCAAATACTTTACACAAACAAAATTACCCCAACAAAACGAAAATTAACCCCTTTTTTGGCGTACTGATTACCATTTGTATAACCACAGTTGTACAAATTCCATGGTTAAACTATGGTTAGAGTAGTAAATCCATGGTTAACTTGTGCATGATTACAGTAACAGTTTTTTGTTTGCTTTTTTTATATAATAAATGTATTTATTAATTCATTCATTTCAATAGTAAAACCACAGGCTATGGTTAGTTTTTGTAAGGTAAGTTGTAAAAGTAAGTTAGCCAGCTTACGTAACCTTTCACAGTTACAGTAACTGTGTATTTAAGTCAACTTATTTAGGCTAATAATATCCACACAAAAAAAGCAACAACAAAAAAAGTTAAGGAATCATATGATCAGGATGTTAAAATAAACAAAGATCTTTTCAGAGCAAACATTAATAAATGATGTCCCAGCCATATTTGTCACTTTACGGTTCCCTTAAATATTTCCGACGTGGTCTGTGTTTTTGCAGCACATTTCTTTATTTGCTTGTGTTGTGAGTATTTGCAGCGCGTGTTGTCAAACTGATGAAGATGTTTTCTTAATTTGCAGGTGTTTTTGTAATTTGCAGCGCGTTTAGCTCTCTCGGCCACCGTAGCAGGTCCTGTTGGGGTATGGGCGTGTTTGTTTTGGTGCTAAAGAATCAGGTCAGGGCAGACACAGGCTGAAGCACAATAATAATCTAACCATTACTTTGTACCCACCTTCTCACTACACACTGTTCTGTTGTCAATAAACACACATGACAATGGTGCTGACACTGACGTTTACGTTCTCTGTGTGTATATGTGCTATGACTCCAGACCCCGGGGTCATATGAGGAGCTGGTAGCTGCCTCAGTTGTGCCTGTAGCGGTAACCATAGTGATCATATATAGGTGCATCTCAAAAAATTTGAATATCATGGAAAAGTTCTTTATTTTTTGTAATTTAATTCAAAAAAGCTAATTTTCTTATATTCTAGATTCATTGCACAAAAACTGAAATATTTCAAGAGTTTTTTATTTTAATTCCGATGGTTATCACTTAATTTTAAATTCAGTATCTCAAAAAATTAGAATATTTTCAAAGATCAATCAAAAAAAGATTTACAAAACAGACATGTTCAAAGATCTCCAAAGCAGGTTTAATTATGCACTCAATACTTGGTTGGGGCTCCTTTTGCATGAATTATTGCTTCAATGCGGCGTGGCATGAAGGCGATCAGTCTGTGGCAGTGCTGAGGGGTTACTGAAGCCCAGGTTGCTTTGATAGCAGCTTTCAGCTTCTCTGTATTGTTTTTCAGATGTTACTTATCTTCCTCTTCACAATACCCCATAGATTCTCTGTGAGGTTCAGGTCAGGTGAGTTGGCTGGCCAATCAAGCACAGTAAGATGGTCAGCAAACCACTTGGAAGTGTTTTTGGCACTGTGGGCAGGTGCTAAAGTCCTGCTGCAAAATGAAATCAGCATCTCCATAAAGCTTGTCAGCAGATGGAAGCATAAAGTGCTCCAAAATCTCCTGCTAGATGGCTGCATGGACTTTGGACTTGATAAAATACAAAGAACCAACACCAGCAGACGTCACGGCACCCATTATGTGGGATTATGTGCCTCTCCAGTCTTCCTCCAGACTCCAGATCTTGATTTCCAAATGAAATGCAAAATTTTAATTTCATCTGAAAAGAGGACTGTGGACCACTGAGCAACAGTCCAGTTCTTTTTTCTCCTTACCCCAGGTTAAATGCTTCTGATGTTTTTTCTGGTTCATGACTCATCTCTTAATTTTTTAGACTGAAAAAATTTGACTGCTGGACAGCTTGATCCCCCCCAGTTAAAAAATCCTATCTGCGCCCCTGGGGGGGGTTGGTTTACAGAGACAGAATTGCTGCAGTAAAGGCTTTATTTGCAACAGGACATTAGAAAAAAAAACTACAAAACTAAAAAGAAAACAAGAATGCAAGAAAACAAACAAAAACAATATACAGTATATATATATATATATATAGCTGTCATTTATAATGTGAAAATACAAAATACACAAACAGAAAAAGCCACAGAAGAATAAAAAATAAATAAATAAATGTAATCTAATCTGCCTGGTTTTCTGCGTTTGGTCACATGGTATTATCCACATCCCACCTGATATCTTCTCTGGCAAGGCATCTTGGGAAGAATCTTTTGGTGTGCCTTATCCTTCCTTGTATTGTTCAGCTGTGATGTCTTGGCACGCAGTATCCATTGCATCCCGTAGGGACATTTGGAGGGACATCTGGAGCGATGATGGTCGAAAGCCTTCCAGCTCCAGGCTCAGTAAAACTCCTCAATGGGGTTGAGGAAAGGGGAGTAAGAGCAAGGGAAAAAGAGACATCATTCTCGAATGGTTGTCAAACCAGGCTCTGACTGCACTGGGAATGGTGGCATGCCACATTGTTCCATGTGATCACATATATAGTCTTTTGGTGCAGATCTTCTGAAGTCTCACATTTATGCAGGAGTGCACTTTTCATTACATTTACATTGAGATATTTAGCAGATGCTTTTATCCAAAGTGACTTACAAATGAGGACAATAGAAGTAGTCAAAATCAACAAAAGAGCAATGATATGCAAGTGCTATAACAAATCTAAGTTAGCTTAACACAGTGCACGTAGCAAGTTTTTTTTATTTTATTTTTAACTGTAATTAGTAAGTACTATTCCAGAATTTAAAAATAATACTTTTCCACAAAAGATCAGCCCAAAGAAGTCCTCTTTTACTGTATATCATATGGTCATGCGAAATAATTGAAATAACCTCAACACCTGAGTGTGTTTTCTAGATGGGAATAAGCTGTAATTTATATATTTGCATATATTTTTTATATATTTATATATTTGTTCTTTCTCATTAGAAATGGAATAAAATACAGGAGACATATTTGTTTCAATTCACAGTATGAACAGCTGTTCACTTTGACTTTAGCCTATAAGTTAGTTTTAGAAAATTATGTTATCTGATCTGACATACAGTGCGAAACCATTTGAAAATTTGGCAGAAAAATAACATTGTTTTGGTCTTGGTTGAGCTTGTGTGTAAACGAAGTTTAAACATTTTTTTATTTGTGTAAACTGCATGTATTTTGTGTCAAAGCAACAAGAAATGCGTTAATTGTATAGCCTACACAGACGGATGTTGTGCTAACTGTGTTAAGAGTTTAGGAAAACTGTTAAAAGTATTGAAAAAATTGTCATAGCAATTGTAAAAAACTGTAAAAGTCAGAACTATGAGAGGAAAAAAAGTCACAATTACCCTTTACCCTTTATATTCCATGGCAGAAATAAGCTTTCATAGGCTCTACATGTGTAAGGAGGAAAACAAACATACAAACCAACATAAAAATGCACAGTCCAGCACACATTCTTACCCCCTCCCATACCTCTTCCTCTCCCTTTTTTTCTGATCCAACTATTCCTCTCCCTCTCCCAGGCATAATTTTTTCTCTCTCTGATTCTTTGTGTTGTTCTGCATCCACAAAAACAATTCAAAGAGGTCTTTTTTACTCTATATTGATGTTATGGAAAGAGCATCAACACCTGAGTGTTCATCCAACTGAGACTGGAATCAGCTATTTCTAAATATTTTAGTGATCTGTTACTTAAAAATGCTTATCAGTTGTTACAATATTCTATATAGAGATTGTATTTTTATTTCTTTCAATACTTTTGAGTTGCTGTTGTTGCAGAAGTAGAGGCTTTACACTATATTTAAAGTTTGGAACATTAGATCTTTATTTCTGTCATGCTGTGTTTAAGCATTTGTAAAAAAAAAAAAAAAAAAAAAAATTTGGAAGATCTATGTTTTTGGTATGGGGTAAGCTTATGTGAAAAGAAAATTTACTGAATGTTGTGTGAAAACAACATGAATTGTGTTAAAGGTATGGTCACAACAGACAGATGTTGAGCTAATTGTTTATAGTGTTTTGAAAATGTGACTACAGATTGGATAAAAGGATGTTAGTGATTGAAAAAAACTGTAATATTATGGCAAAGGTATTTGGAAATGTTTGCTTTTAAGAGGCGTTTGTGATATTTTGAATGCAGTGCTTCATTTTGAAAAAACGAGGCAACGTTTTGAAAATGTGTGTGAGCAGTTGAAAAAAAAATATAAATTTAAATGTAAATGGATGTAAAAAATAAAATACTTACTGTTTCAACAGTACGGCTACAAGTTGTAAATAGTATGTGTGATTTTAGTGTGAAAATAACTTGCTAACATTTTTCTTGCAAAATTATATTCAGTTTCAGCCTAAAATAACCATACCAATGTTTGACAGCTCAAATAATCCATAACTTTTAACAGAAGAATTACACGTTTTCTCTGTCAATTTGACACGTTTCTCCAAAGAAATGTAATTGTTCTCAAAACAATTAACAAAGCTATCTAAGCACAAACTTATCTTAAACAAAGTTCAATTTTACTGCAAAATGAAGCACTGCAATTTGTTTCTAGTAATGTGTTTATTATAAGTATATATTAACATCAAATCTATAGGTTTGTTCTCTAATGGTTATAAAACATGGCCAGCTCGGAGAAAAAATAAATAAAAAATATGAGAAGGTTGAAACCATGATTGGCAAGCTCCTGTCTCAACAGACCACTTCCTTTGTGGCTGGTGGTGTTGTTCTGGACCACCTTGTCAATAATGCTTTTGTTCCATTCAAAATAAATTAATTTTCCACCAGAAAGTTCTCAAACTTCAGTTCTGAAAAATGTATGGACGTTTACTTGTAAAGAATAGAAGTTGTCCTTAGAGGACAATAAATTAGAGCTGAAGATCTTTGCCCGAACCCGACGGGACCCGATGGGACCCGACGGGTTCGGTCGGGTTCGGGCTTAATTTATATCATCTTATGCGGGCTCGGGCTGGGCTCGGGCTTGCGCTCCGGTTTGCAAGGTAAACGAGCGGGCATGTGATGCGTTTCGATTAGCGCGAAAAAGATGCGAAAATGGATGCTGAGTAGGTGTAACAGAGGCTTGCCTCTTGCGATTATGTTTTGGTTGCACCAGCAACTAAAGCAAAGTCTGAGGTGTGGAAAAGTTCTGACCAAGTTTATAATGAGAAGAATGAATGAATAATGACGCACCATCAGTGAGCGCAGGAACGCGCTGAAGACCTCTAGAGTGGATTCAATAATTTTCCTCCACAAAAACATGTAGGCTTAGCCTAATCTTTGTCAGTAAAGGTTTTTCAAATGATAACTAATTATTCATTGAGTCTTAAATGCATAATGTGGACAGAGTATTTACGCTAATATTGGCATTATTCTTTTATTAAATGTCAGCTGCTGGCGAAGCAAATCTGTCGGATCTTTATCTTAACTTCGTTATTGCCAAATACCCATCTTAATTTAAAAATTTATCTTAACTTATTTTGTTAAAAAGACTCGTTTTTATTGGTGCGTTGGTCTATTTATAGGCTAAATGAGCCTATGCCTATATTTAGAGTGCTGAGATGTTACGATGTTACAAAGGGCTTATTTTATTTCTTTATTCCAACTTCCAAGTGGTCTAGTCTACGTTAGTTATGAATAAATTATGTTAAAACATGTATAAATGATTCATTGTTGACACAAGGAAAAAGAGCTGTGTGTGTGTGCGCACATTTGAATAATGTCGGGCTGTAAACGGGTTCGGGCTTTTAAAAAGCTGTCAATCAAACCTGTCGGGCTCGGGTCCTGTCGGGCCTAACTTTTATGGCCCGATTACAGCTCTACAATAAATATGCAAAATATGATCAAAAATCATAGCACAAAATTTATATAGAAATATAGAAGTGTATTGACAAACTCGTTAGATCTGTGTCCTAGCTTCTCAAAAGGACAGACCATGATGGTCAGTCAGGGTAACTGATTTCATTTGAAATTTGACTGAACCTTCTACCTCTGCTTCCACCCTGCTGTGCTGTCCACTTCTTATCTGCCCATGTCTTCTTTGAGTTTCTCCTCTTGCTCTTTCCACTACACCAATGCCCTCCTCTCTACTCATTTCTTCTCCCTTTTTCATCTCCTCTCATCTTTCTTACATCCTTCTCTCTACTCATCCCTTCTCCTTCTCCTTATCTTATCTTTTTTTACATCCTCCTCTCTGCTCATCTCTTTCTACCTGATTTGAGAGTTTTGCCAAGAGTGTTTTGAGAAAATTATGTGCATGACTTGTAATTTTTATGAAATGAATGAAAACGTACAATCTCTTTAGGACAATTATAAGGTGTTCAGATCACTGTGTTTACTGTTTTTCAGAACTGTAACCTGAGGAGAAATGTTTCAAATTGATTGATAAAAATTGTAATACAAGTGATTTTGTGAAAGTACATTTCACATGTCCACTTTTATTTTCTTCAGAAATTGCTTTTATTTTCCACATTCATTTCCATTGTATAAGTACTTGACCAAAAAACAAGATTTTCTTTCGTTTTTTTTTTTTTTTTTTTTTTTTTTTTTTTGTGGTAATCAAGAAAATGCCACACATGTTTGTTGATTGTTCTTAAAGTTGTACTAAACCCAGAATATTCTTTTTCATTTGTTTATGTATGATTGGCACACTTTCACTGTTCTTTCTGCCACAAGGTTTAATTTCAAAGGATAATGTGAATGGAAATGTTACAGGAAATTCTGACACATGTGAGAGATCCAGAGTCTCAAGCTAAGGAGGCATATCTGAGTATCTGAGCACAGTGTGTGATGTTGTTGAGATCTCTTCTAAACAACAAATGAAACAAATCTAGTGTCTCTAGCTAATGAGAAAAATCTGACAAAACTGAGCAAAGATTATTAATTTGTTGAGATCTCTTCTAAACTTTTGAGGAGACAAATGTGAGAGATCCAGAGTCTCTACCTGAGGAGAAATACCTGAGCACAGTGTGTAATGTTGTTGAGATCTCTTCTAAAGCTTTAAAGGAGACAAATATGAGATCACCAGAGTCTTTAGACTTGGAGAAATATCTGAGCACAGTGTGTGATGTTGTTGAGATCTATTCTAAAGCTTTAAAAGAGACAAATGTAAGAGATCCAGAGACTCTAGCTAAGGAGAAATATCTGAGCACAGTGTGTGATGTTCTTGAGATATATTCTAAAGCTTTAAAAGAGACAAATGTAAGAGATCCAGAGACTCTAGCTAAGGAGAAATATCTGAGCACAGTGAATGATGTTGTTGAGATCTCTTTTAAAGCTTTAAAGGAGACCATTGTGAGAGTGTTTTTGTAAAATGTAAAATGTTTGAGAAGCGGGAGACTTAATCAAAAATCTCCATTCGATCTTAAAGTAACCTCATTTCTGTCTAGGATAAATATTTGGGATGTTAAAGAGATTTTGGAGTATGGAAGCTGAACAGCAGCGCGCTCACTGCAGGACAGATAGAGGCACCGGTGCGCTCACTTGCTCTTAAAATACTCCCTCATTTTTGGTCATACAGATAAGAGCAATACATCTTTCGAATCTGTAAAGACTCTACGTTTATTTGTGTGCGCTCAGAATAAAAAGGAAATGTTGCCCTTCTGTAAAACAGTTAAAGCAATGGCATAGAGTATGAAATGTCTACTTTCCAATGAACCAATTCAAATAGAAAACGTGTGTGTGTGTTTGTGTGTGTGTGTGTGTGTGTTTGCATGGGTGATTTATATGAAATTTAATGTGTGTGCAATGCACTGTGCATTGTTTAAGCTGGCTTTCGGTTCGATAAAATAGCAAAAAACAACTAAGGTGGGCATGCTGTGATACAGTATATACTGTATTTTTTTTGTAACTGACAGAAAACATCCAAAACATGGGAGTGTGAGAGAATGGGAGTCATTCTTCTGGGATTGGGATGGGAGGGGATTTTCCCTCAGTTTTTTTGTGGGATTGGGATGGGATGGGATTTATTTTTTTTTATTTTTTTTGTGGGAGTGGGATGGAAGGGGTTTGAAAATCCACTCCTGTGTCACCCTCTACTTCTCTTATAAAACAGCATTTTTTATTTTTATGGTAAACTCTAAAAATAGTTCAATCCAAAAGTATTTTTATTGTAAAACATGTTGAAGATTATCAGATAGGCTGTCAATTCATTAAATGATCAAACAAATAAAAAAGCTACATTAATTAATTAATTAATTATTAATTTTGTTAATTTTATTTAATTTTATTTTTAGAAATTGCATCCAGGTCTTGATTTTTATGATTTTGGAATATTCTAAGAGTCTTTTGGCTATGCCAATATGTGTAGCCTTTGCTTTTCTAGGTTATGATTTACATTTAATGTGTAAAACTCAACAGTGAACTCGGATGAGCAAAGTTAAAAATAGGTGTCTGCATGAGACATTGTCTTGAAGAGTGTTAAACTCAAGGTCACACTAATGGAAATCTGTAAATTCATCTCTTGTCACACATGCCACTCCTATGGCATTTTTACATTGTAACCTTTTATTTATTTTTATTTATTTATTTATTTATTTTTGTATTGTAACCTCTGTTGTCCTGAGAGAATCCAACAACAAATATATGTCTTCCAATACTAAGATGCTACCCCAATCTACTCTTCTCACACACATACCTTAATTACGTTACCGCTGAATGTTATAGATATACGTAAAAAGGAAATTAAATGATTATGAGGTAGCATTTCCTTACAAGTACAATCTTACTTCAATATGAGCCTGAAGTGCATTTTAAATTTACTCATGATAACAGCATTTAAATAATGTTTTCTCACATGCTGTAGGTCCACCAGGCAAAAGGGGAAGAAGAGGACGCAATGGAGACTCTGGTGAGTGTGTTTTAACTCCAAGTTTTCAAACTGTTAAATAATGAAAATGATTTGCTGGCCACAATCTGTGGGACAGTTAATAAATGTTCCCCTTAACCACAATTTCCAAGTGCTTGAGGAATCTTTCAGTACAATTACATGCTAGCATTGGATTCTGTGTCCAGTGACTAACGTTCCAAAGGGTTTGGTTTATTATAGTAACTGTTACCATTAGTTACATTTTTTACTGAACCTCCTGTTAGATGTGCAGACACAGGGCAGGCACACAAATCCTTTTCAAATGGGCCCAGACATTTTCTGGAAGACTCATGTGCATATATATATATACTGTATATACATATGTGTGTGTGTGTGTGTGTGTGTGTGTGATTGATTTTGTCATTTTTTACAAAAGTAAACATCAAAATCTAAGTAGGAAAAATAGGGCAATCCGTCTATTATGCAAGAACCATAGTCTCATGGTCTTTGTAGAAACAGCATGGTGTATGGCTGTGATGAAAAAAAAGCATGCCCTGATGAGCCATTATCTATAGTCACATGAGCAAAAACTTAATTAAACTTGTCTACGGCCACACACACACACACACACACACACACACACACACACACACACACACACACACAGACACACACACACACACACACACCCCCGCACACATCCATGAAGTTTGGACGTTCCTTCTTACTTAAAAAACATGCCAATTATCCATTTGAATGGTTTTGTTACAAAGACTTACCCTCATAGAAACGATGTATGTTCTCTTAGAAATAAAGACATGTATATGTCTATATGAGCTTCTCAGCATTCTAGGGTTTCGTGTTGTTTTTCCTCACTTAGACTAAAATAAAACACAAATAAAGCTTCTCTCCATTTATGCCATTTTCCTCCATGTCTGGGTCAGGCGTATGGTGCTTCTGTCAGAAAACAAATTTGGTGTCTATGCTTCTCATAAATCAACAGTTGAGAAAGATATTAGCTATTTTAGGAAGACTTGTTTTTTTTTTTTGTTTTTTTACTGTACCACTGAAACAGTGCAAATGCAAGCTGAATCCATCCACATTCACATCAGTGTTTGCCTGGCTAGAGGGTTTCCATACCTGGGAAACGCAGACCTTTAGGGTAAATGGAACATCCTTTTATCTGGTCACCTACAACCCACAGCAACCAGCTAATTGAAAGAGGAGTGCAAATGAGAAAAATACCAGGGTGTTTATGCAGGAACTGAAGTTCAGAGTGACATAAGTAAACATAAGTAAAAGGAGTTTGAAAATGAAGAGATCGTTGTTTGGGTGGGATGCTGGGAGTCTTTGGTCAGGTTAGAGTTTGAGAAGGCAGTGGAAATCTCCTCATGTCAAACTGCTGCAGTTATCTGTGCCGAAGCAAAACTGGTCATCAGTGTTGAATGCACAAGGCCTGACCCATTCATAAGCAGTTAGATAACCCAAGACCTGAAGCAAAGTACTCATGGCTAATACAACTGTGGCCACAGAGTTTTCATATAAAACTCTCACTTACTTAAAGGGTAAGCATAATTCATCCTCAACATTTCCATTTTGAGGCCCTTACTTTTTTCTTTATACATGCTTCCTCTTGGCTCTATCTTTCAGAAATATGAATCTCTTATCACTGTTATGCTGCGATACACAATTTTATCTTCCTGTCAAGTCTAGCAATGGAAACTCTCTGGAGGAAGTTAAAAAGTGGTTGTCAGTGAAGACAATACTGAGGCCCTCTGGAGTCTAAGGGTATTTTTGGGGCCTGGAAAGTTTTGTCATGCCCTGACATTTGTGCTTTTTTCAGTTTCTTACTAAATGGCTAAAAGTCTAATCTCACTGACACAAACTAGGCTATAATAATATGTGAGCAGCATGAATGTAACGGTGGTGTGTTTTTGGAGAAAAAAAATGTTATGCGTGGTTAGTGAAAAGGTTAAATCACTTGAAAAAGGCAATAAAACACATACAGAAAATTGGTTCCCAGGAATTTTGAGAACTGGAGCTTGTAGCCTAGAATTTTTTTTTTCTAAATGATGTGAAAATCATCTTGTTTACTCACTTACAGAAAACCAATATATTGATTTAAATTTTCTAAGACACTTTTTGTTGGTAAAAGTCATATGCGAGTAGGCGTCAACTATCATGAATTCACACCTGAGAAGACAAAAGACCTGCATAATGAGCTGCGCCATTCAGCCAAAAGTTACAAGAAAGAATGTGAGGACAAAATAAATCTATATAATTTTATGTTGTGTAGTTTATTTAGAATACATTAATTATACCCACAACATAATTTAATATTCACTTGTGAGTGCAGTTAAACAGTTTATTAGGAAAAATCAAAGCTGACTTTCAAACTGAATTTTTTGCATAATACTCCAGTCACACAGTCCTTCAGAAATCCTTTTAACAATCTTATTTTCTACAAAAAAACATTTATTGTTATTATTATCATCATCATCATTATTATTATTATTATTATTATTATTCTTATTATTATTAATGTTGAAAAGAGCTGAGAATATTTTTTTTAGGTTTTTTAGGGGGGATAAATTGAAAGAACAGCAATTATTGTTACATTTGTTACAGTTACATTTATTGTTACATTTATATTATTTACATGGTGTATATTGTTATTGAAAACTTCATAATATTTCCACTTGATTATACATTTAGTCAGGAATTATAGTTTGGAAAAAGTCTTTGGAAAAAGTCTAACTAGTAAAATGTTTTCCCCGTTATGTGAAAACTAGGACAAGTATATAAATAAATAAAAAGAGACTTACTCATGTTTATGAACTCTGCTGAATAAAGTGCTTCATTCTTTTTTCTGAGGAAATCCAAATCTCAAATCCTCAACCACATCACATCTTTTTGGGGTGAATTATGTCTTATTCCTCTCATCGCGAAGCAAACAGTAAATAATAAAAACTTGAAGAACAATCTCGCTGCGTTGTCTTCTGTTGTGTGGGCGTATTCAAAAGCCGCGCGCTTCAGTGAAACATTTGAATCTCAAAAGCGCGCTCGGCGCGGGGGCGTGGTCGCATTAGAAGATAATGAAGGGGGATGTGAAAAACGGACATATCGCGTTGTTTTCATATGGATTACTTTATCACAGAATATTTGTTTTTCAGCAGCACTTGTTTAGTTTAAAAGTAGAAGTCGGCTTTCTATAATATCTCTCTCAGTCTCTTCGTGAGTATTCACTGAGTTACAGTTCATTTTAATGACGCATTTGTATCTGAAGATCAGGGCAGACAAAGGCTGCAGACCAGCACTCCTTGTTTGTTACTTTATTTTATAAGTGCACAAAGTTTTGTTGTTATTATGTCTGTATACAAAAAAAAGTAGACCCTTTACAGATTCGATTGATGTATTGCACTTATCTGTACGATCAAAACTGAAAGTGTAATTTAAGTTCTTTTCGGGGTTATCAGGAGAAAATACCCCAAAACGCCGTTTTTTCAACATACTAAAAAAAACAGTTAAATGAAGACAATACTGAGGCCGTACTCGGTTACGAACGTAACCTCGGTTCTCTGAGATACGGAACGAGTACTGCGTATGGGAAAAGCTCCTTTTTTTCTCGATACTAAAACATTTTTTCAATAACACAGTGCAACTGCGCTGCCATTGGTTTAATCTGTAAACTTTTTTAAACCAATGACAGCGCTGCATAGCTGTGCAAGCCTGTGGCGATGCAGCGCGCTAAAGCCCGCCAAAATGGGCGGGGCAAATGGCTATATAAGCAGGCAAATCGCCAGAGGAAATCAGGGACTGAAGCGACGACACTGAAGCCGCAGCCTCGTGGCACGGGCAGTGTTATGTTCGTAATAGAGTACGTTCCCTTTTGATAACTTCACTCATACTGAGTATGGAGAATGAATTAAACCTCGCCGTGCCATGGTAGGGAACGACAAGACTTATCTTGGACACCTTGGGGTCCAGGGGATAAGTGAGAGGGCCGGAGTCGTCGAACCCTTTACGCTACACTGCTAAGAGGGAGCTAGCTCCCTCGAGGTGGCATGATGACAGAGTCTGATAGAGGCCGTTGTTGTCATACCGAAAGGACCCGAGCATGCAAGGTCGGGATGTCCAGGTTATAGAATCTGACAAAAGTGGACGGCGAGGAACAGCCCATAGACTCAAGGCACTGCTTTGAGACCGAAGAGCCCTTGGTGCGGCCACCAAAGCAGACAAAAAGCTGGTCAGATTGCCGGAACGGCTGTGACCGCTCAATGTATATCCTCAAAGCCCTCACTGGGCAGAGTAATTCCAGCTCTCACTCACCTGACAAAGGAGGCAGTGCCGAGAGGGAAATGACCTGTGCTCTGAACGGGGTCGATAGCACTTTAGGGATGTAGCCATGCCTGGGTTTTAAAATGACCTTCGAGTCATTGGACCCAAACTCAAGGCATGCAGGGCTCACCGAGAGGGCCTGCAGATCGCCAACACGCTTTACCGATGCTAGAGGAAGTAGCAGAGTGCGTTTGAGCGTTAGGTGCCAAAGGTCAGCTGACCGCAGTGGCTCAAAGGGATGTCCTTTGAGTGCTCCGAGGACCGTGTGAAGGTCCCAAGTGGGAACAGTGAGAGGACGCGGGGATTCAACCACCTAGAACCTCTCAGGAAACGCACAATGAGGCTGTTTCGACCCACTGATTTGCCAGCGATAGCAGCATGAAATGACACCTTGAGCGTGGAAGGGGTGAGACCCTTGTCTAGATGCTCTTGGAGAAATGACAGTATCGGAGATACGTCACACTCAACAGGGTCTTCTTTTCGTGCTGAGCACCTGTCAACGAAGACTGATCATTTCTGGGCGTAGAGGCGTCTTGTAGACGGGGCTCTCACCTGAGCAATGGTGTGTAGCATGTCCCCGGGGAGGCTTAAAGGCTCCCATCGAGGGACCATAGGTGCAGAGCCCAGAGTTCTGGCTGTGGATGCCAGATTGTCCTGTTCGCCTGAGAGAGGAGGTCCCGCCTCAGGGGGATCGGCCATGGGGCTTTCGTGGAAAGCCTGAAAAGCTCCGAGGACTAAACTTGGCTCCTCCAGAGTGGGGCCACCAGGAGGACACCAGGAGGGATCAGAGCGATCGGGGGAAAAGTGTAAAGAAGGAGGCTGGGCCAGTTGTGGGGCAGCACATCTGTGTCCTTCGAAAAATAGGTTGGGCAATGAGAGTTGCTTTCTGAGGCAAAGAGGTCGACCTCTGTCTTACCGAAAATCTCCCAGATTTTGAGAAGCGTCTGGGGATGGAGCATCCACTTGTCCGAGGGGACATTGCTCCGAGATAGCATGTCTGCTCCCAGATTTGTCCTGCCAGGTATATGCATCGCCTTGAGCGATCGCAGCCTGGGTAATGCCCTTTCCAAGAGGCACTTTGCCAGTGCGCAGAGGTGGCTGGACGAAAGGCCGCCTTGGTGATTTATGTAGGACACCACTGTCATGCTGTCCAACTGGACTAGGACGTGGCACCCCTTCAGGTTCGCCTGAAAGGATTGAAGGGCTCATTCCACTGCTAGCATCTCGAGGCAGTTGATATGGAGATGGCTCTCCTCGTGTGACCACGAGCCGAAGGCTGGTCTGCCCTCGCACAAAGCGCCCCAACCCAGGTTGGATGCATCCGTTGAGAGCACAAAGCGCCCCAACCCAGGTTGGACGCATCCGTTGAGAGCACCGTCTTTCTGGAAACCAGCTGTAGGGGTACTCCACGACTGAACCAAACAGGGTTCATCCAAGGTTCCAGGGCTGCCAGACAGGCCTGGTTGACCCTGATGCGGAAGCGGCCGTGCCGCCAAGCATGAGGTGGGACCCGGAGTTTCGTAGGAGGCCGAGCTGTAAAACTGAGGAGGCGGAAGCCATCAGCCCTAGCATTGTCTGAAAGAACTTCAGAGGAAAACAGGCTTTGTTCCTGGCGGAAGCCATGAGCTGCTGAATTACCAGAGCGTGCTCTGGTGACATGACAGCCCTCATATGGACTGAGTCGAAGACCGCTCCCAGGAATGTGATACGTTGACTGGGGAGCAGTGAGCTCTTGGCAAAATTGAGTCCTAGGCACTCTAAGTGGCTCAGGAGCACGGATCTGTGATGGTCTAGCTCGGTTCGCGACTGGGCTAGAACGAGCCAGTCATCGAAATGAGTTCAGAACACGGATTCCCATCTGTCTCAGAGGGGAAATCGCCTCGTTCATGCACTTTGTAAAAGTGCAGGGAGCTAGAGACAGCCCGAAGGGAAGGACTGTATATTGGGAAGCCACGCCCTTGAATGCAAATCTCAAGAATCGTCTGTGATGGGGGGCTATCTGGATGTGAAAGTTAGCATCTTTCAGGTCCAGTGAGAAGAACCAGTCCTCAGAGCAAATCTGCGTGAGGATCTGTTTCAATGTCAACATCCTGAACTTCCGTCTCATGAGGGAGAGGTTCAGGAGCCTGAGGTCTAAGATGGGTCTGAGACCGCCATCTTTCTTGGGGACAAGGAAATAATGGCTGTAGAACCCAGATCCACATTCTGAGGGAGGAACTGAACAGGGGCCTGAACACTGACGAGTGTGGAAGACAAAAAACGCTCTCTTTTTGAAAATGTGAAATATTTGTGTTCGCCATAGTAATGGCGCTTTGCTTGGGCGCAACAAAAGTGGGCCCAGGTCGCAGAGCAGGCAGGCGAGAGAGCTTTTGGGGTGGTCTGGCCGTGGCGGGATTTTGCCCCTTCCTCTTTCTTCCCCACTGATCAGGAAGATTTGGAGGGCGTCAGGTCCAGCACAATCCTTGGCCGGGGGCCCTGACGTCTCGGCAGTTTAGCGCTTAGCGGGGCGAGCTTGCTGATGCTGCTCCTTAGGGGGCGCCGCCTGTGAGGTAGAAGGGGCAGGCTTGCTCTGATGCTGAGTCGGCGCAGTCCTGGGGCGACTCGAGGCAGAGGCAGAGCTGGAGCATTTGGGCAGGAAGTGTTGCATGGCCTGGGACGACTTCTGTGCTGCAGTGAAACACTTGGTGAATCCCTCTACAGCTGTCCCGAAGAGACCGGATGGAGAGACTGGGGCATCGAGAAAGGCCACCTTGTCGCTATCTTTGATCTCAGTCAAGTTGAGCCAGAGGTGGTGCTCAAGCACAATCAGGTTGGCCATGGAATGTCCGATGGCCTGGACTTAGTCAGCTCGTCGTGAACTTCAGGGAAGAATGGGGCAGAGTGCTGGCGGGGGGCCATGAGGGACCACTCGTCCAGTCTGCTGCTTGTTGGCTCTTCAGGGGGAGCCCACTCTAAATCGAGTTCCTCGGCGGCTTTGGAGAGGATGCGGAAAAGCTCGACATCCATCCCAGCTCTGGCGTCGACGGGCTCAAGTGACGGCATGTGGGCGGGGTCAGAATCACCGGCCCAAACCTCTGTTTCGGAAACCGCGAGTGACATTGAGTCATCAAGCGGCTCGTCCTCTGATCCGCCAAAAGAGACGACATCACTCGCTTCAGCCGAGGAACGCTGCTCTGGGCATGAGAAGAGGACGGGGGACAGCTCTCTCATAGGAGAGGTTGAGGCACGCAGGTGCTGGGCCAGCATGAGCTCACCCAAATCCGAGAGCTGAGCCCCTCTACCCCTCTGTCTTTTCCTGGCCGGCTCGCGGGAGGAAGGAGACGGGGGGTGTGAGGGGCAGGACCGCTTTCATTAAAGAAAGCAATCCGCGAGCGCATGAAGTCTCAGTGAGCGCCACCTCAGCGTGGGGTTTACCCAGGCAAAAGACGCACTCACCGTGGCCGTCATCTTCATGCAGAGGAGCTCTTTTAGAGCTGCGAAAACCACTTCCGAAGCGGCCGGAAGCGAGAAGCATGTGGCTCGGGAACGGCGCTAGGGAGATCTCAGCTGATCCGTTGCAGTGCCTCTTCGACGGTGAGACCTCGTTCCAGGCGAAAGCGTTCAGGAGGGATCCAGCGAAGTGAAGTTGTCGCTGAAGGAGTAAGATCTGATTTCCTCTGCCGATTTGCTTATATAGCCATGCGCCCCACCCATTTTGGTGGGCTTTGGCGCGCTGCAACATCACAGGCTCGCGCAGCTATGCAGTGCTGTCATTGGTTTAAAAAAGTTTACAGATTAAACCAATGGCAGTGCAGTTGCACTGTGTTATTGAAAAAAGGCTTCAGTATCGAGGAAAAAAAGGAGCTTTTCCCATACGCAGTATGAGTGAAGTATCGAAAGGGAACATTGCTTTTGGATCACTAATATTGGAAACCAATTAGGTTCCCTGTCTTTTACACTGCACAAAATAGTCAAGAACCTTGGTGTTGTCTTTGATTCTGATTTGTTATTTTACAAGCAGATAAATTCTGTCGTCAAAGGAAGCTTATTTCATCTCTAATCCATCACCAAATTAAAACAGTTCCTCTCAAAGAAAGACCTAGAAGTAGTGATCCATGCACTTATTACATCCCGACTTGATTACTGCAATTCAATATATATGGGTCTATCTCATTCCTCTATACATCGTTTGCAGTTGGTCCAGAACGCGGCAGCTGAACTTTTGTCGAGCACAAGGAATAGAGAGCACATTACTCCTGTTCTCACTTCATTGCATTGGTTACCAGTTAAATACAGAGTCAATTTTAAGGTTTTGCTGTTTGTTTATAAAGCTCTGCATGGGCTAGCACATCAGTATATTGTGGATCTCCTTAAACCATATTCTGTGTCAAGATCTCTCCGCTCTTGTAACCAATTGCTTCTTTCTGTTCCCCGGTCCCGTTTAAAGACTAAGGGTGACCGAGCTTTTGCAGTTGCGGCTCCTAAACAGTGGAATGAACTTCCAATTTCCGTGAGATCCTCGCCCACATTGGACACTTTTAATTCTAGATTGAAGACTCATTTGTTCTCATTAGCCTATGGTGTTGCCTGAAAATATTGGGTTAAAAGTTGTTTATGGTTTATTTTTCATGCTTTTATTTGTATCTTATTAGTTTTTATTTGTTGTTGCTTTTGATATTATTTTAATTGTTTATAAATTGTACAGCACTTTGGTACAACACTTGTTGTTTTTAAATGTGCTTTATAAATAAACATGAACTTGAACTTGAACAAATGCAGAAATGTAATTACTCTTTTCTTGTGCCATTGAAATTAGTATTCAGAAGTAGAGGAATTTTTCCGTCTCTATCCCCCTGCAGGGATGTTGTTTATCAAAAAGAACATAATTTTCAGCCAGTAAAATGTTGGAACATGGTTGGGGGGTATCAGCAGCAGCTGCTGGATGTCTTTCATAAATGTGCAAATTATCTCACCTGTAACAAATTTGAATAAATTATAACTAATTTTTCTTATTTTCTGCTTTCTCCCCAGGACCTCCTGTAAGTACCATGACAACAAGCTGAATGCTTTGTGCATGACTAATTCAACATTATAACAGGTAGAACATTGTGTCACACTCAGACTGAAAAATTATTGTCTATTTGACTGAAGATGACATCATAAACGTTTATCTACTTTTTTCTTACTACTATTTTACACACGGTTCTTCCTAAAAGAGAACATTATTCCCATTCAAATGGGTCCATGGATTCCTGCGACACCCTCCAAAAAAAGAAAAGAAAAGAAAAGAAAGTGACAATCATGACATTTGCCAAGTATGGTAACCCATACTCAGAATTGGTGCTCTGCATTTAACCCATCCAAGTGCACACACACAGTGGTGAGTAGGGAACACACACACACACCGAGAACACACACCGGAGCAGTGGGCAGCTATTTGCTCCAGCCCCCGGGGAGCAACTAGGGGTTCAGTGCCTTGCTCAAGGGCACTTCAGCCATGGGTAATGAGGGTGGAAGAGAGCGCTGTTTATTCACTCATGCCACCTACAACTCCTGCCGGAACTGAGAGTCGAACCTGAAACCTTTAGAACTCTCTAACCATTAGGCCACAGCTGCCCTCCTATAAAGATTTTAGGTTGCCAGATGTTGCAAAAAAAAAAAAAAAAAAAAAAGACAGAGTTTCACTTCAGTATATGCAGACTGATCACTGGAACTCTCTATCTCACATGGATTGAAGCTCTCTGCTGGCCTTATCAACCCATATTTGGATTTAAACCATGCATAGCTCTGGCAGTCAAAGGCAGTGATGATGGTCAGGTCACTGAAGTCCTCAAGTGCTTAGAAAGGGAATTGTAAGATATTTGTCCAATGGATGTGTGCATCAACATCACCTGAAAGCCATCTAGGTTTATAGGCTGCAAAGTATTAAAGATTATATAAAAAGGAAGCAATTTTTGTTGATAAATGAAAATACCTTGAAAAGCATCACCTTACTGTCCCAACAGCATGCTTTAAGACTTTTATACAGGATATGCATGTGTGTAGCTCACAAATTTATTGTTAGATGCTTTGTCTTAGTTGTAGTCAAAGGTTTTGAATTTTATATTATGATTTTTAAGGCTGATGTTGAGAATAAAGGCCTACTGTATTTTTTTTTTTTTACATGGGCTGTATCAGAAAAGTAATTCATACTCTTGAATTCTGACCAGAACTGGCTGTCTACATAAATGAACTGTATGTATGTGAATAATGATTATTACTTGCCAATGACAAATAGGGATCTATGTGGTTTTCAATGGCCTTTGTCCATTTACAGGTCATTTGAGTGCATTTCCATTTCCATGGAAAAGTCAATCTTACTCCATCCTTTCCTTTCACTTTTGATTCCATTTCATTGCTTGTCATGGTTTTACAGTGTAATGACAGCTTATTATTTAAGAATTCTAAGAATAACAACCCACCTAAAATGTTAAAAAGAGATTAGAAAACAGTCATTTTTCAGACTATACCTACTGTTTGAATATAACAGTTGGAACTAGTTTTAGAGGCACAACAGGTCAACTTTATAATAGGAGTAGCCAACCATTATTCGTGCCACTGACCAAGTGGCAATGACATCTTTAGGGGCCAAAAAGAAGTACTCTAAACAACTTGCTCCAGAGAGCCCCTCCAAAACAATCTCAGGGGCTCATGCTTGTCACTCATTGCATGCTAGAGAGGGAGGCCCATGCACTCATAAAACATTTTGTCTAGGGCGTCATTCATTTATATTAATATATTGTTTAATTTATGTGATCCTGGACCACAAAAACAGTCATAAGGGTATTTTTTTCAGTTGAGATTTACACATCATTTGAAAGCTGAATAATCTGGAATCTGAGGGTGCAAAATATCAAAATATTGAGAAAATCACCTTTAAAGTTGTTCAAATAAAGTTCTTAGCAATGCATATTACTAATCAAAAATTATGTTTTGATATATTTACGGTAGGAAATATACAAAATATCTTCATGGAGCATGATCTTTATATCCTAATGATTTTTGGCATAAAAGAAAAATCAATCATTTTGATCCATACAATGTATTGTTGGCTATTGCTTCAAATATCCCTGTGCTACTTATGACTGGTTTTGTGGTCCAGAGTCACATATGACACATTCTTCACAATTTATTTTATTTAATATGTTACTTCTATAAAGAATAAAAAAAAAGAATAATGTGGTAAAAAATAAATAAATAAATAAATAAAAATAAAAAAAAATTGTATGAAGATTATTTAATTACAGAATCGGTCATTACCCCTTTTCTGTTCAGTTCTGTTCTTTTAGCTGAGCAGCTTCACGGTTGTCACACAGAAAATGTAGTTTTTTGCAGGAAAGGAAATAGTGTGATGGTTTAAATGGTTTAAATACTCGCCTAACCACAGTGATGTCACAAAACATGAATGTGTTCAGCTGTGCTAGACTGGAAATTACATGTAACAAACATTTTCCTTTCATTACCCAAATTTCCAGTAAGTCAAAGTTTAAGAGTATTTTAAGTGTCATTTTAAGGCCTATAATATATTTACTGGTCCATGTCATGAACATGCTGTTGAAGAGTAGGTTTTAGTTTAGAGCTTTATTAAAGAGATTCTCCACCCCAAAATGAAAATTTTGTCATTAATCTTTACCCCCTTGTCGTTCCAAACCCGTAAAAGCTTCGTTCATCTTCGGAACACAATTAAATATATATTTTGGATGAAAACTGGGAAGCTTGTGACTGTCCCATAGACTGCCAAGTAAAATACAATATTAAGGTCCAGAAAGGTATGAAAAAGCATTGTCAGAATAGTCCATGTGCCATCAGTGGTTCAACCGTAATGTTATGAAGCGACGACAATACTTTTTGTACGTGAATAAAACAAAAATAACGACTTTTTGTCTCCTCTGTGTAACTCCACATCAGAGTAGCGCCATTTTGGAGAATCTGAGCTGTACAAAAGTCATTATTTTTAGTTTATTTGCGTACAAAAAGTATTGTCCTCGCTTCATAACGTTATGGTTGAACCACTGAGGGCAGACGAACAAAGCTTCTACAGGTTTGGAACGACATGGGGGTAAGTGATTAATGGCAAAATTTTCATTTTGGGGTGGACTATCCCTTTAATCCTCTCTGGGCAATTAATTCAGACTTTCGTAGTGCTTCACATATACAACACTCAACACACACATACAAATACTCAAAATACACCAAATACATAATACAAAAAATCGTCTAAATCAACAATTTTTTTATATAAAAGTATTGCTTCAGTTACAAAAGTAAATCTGTACCGATTTGTGGAACATCTAATTGACCTTTAACGTCTCCCAAGGGGCATCCACCTAAAATAATCATTCAAAGGTTGTGTGAAGTCTCCTATAATTATATGTGCCATCCTCATCACTTGCTGTTCATAATAAAACGTAAGACTTCACAAAGGAACACCTAACATTTTTTAGCACATATTAACAATACCTTGCAAACGATTTTTGTTCTTTGTAGACGAAAAGGAAAACCATCAAATAAAGGAAAAGGACAGGATACTTTCAACGAATGAATTATAGAAATTCCTTAGAATGACTCTCTGCAGAAAGAATTCCGCTTCCTCAACACATACGATCTTTGATGTGACTTTTGACGTTTTGGCAGGGTTCCCCTGGTAAAATTAGCATTTTCAGGGGCTAAATATCATGTAATTGATGTCGTTTTTCAACCCGCAGACATGAAAAACAACCCCCGGCAATAGTGTTAAAGTAGATGAATTCCATGGGAAAACCGCAGACTTGGCAACAGTTTCTTATAAGCAAAAATAGATTGCATTAGCGCCTCCTTTTGGCGGCCATCAACGTCACTTAATCTGACACTTTTTGTTTGATGATGAACCAGCCAGGCCGACGGCCGTCAGATGGACAGCCGTTCTGGACTTCTCCAGAACGTCCAGATGGCCAGTCCGCCCCTGCTCTAAACTGACACATACATTTTCAGGGGTACTTGTACTACAGCTGCTTTCCAACACTAACAAATAATGTGTTCTACTATATTGATATAAACAGGAGTCCTTTTTTTTTTTTTTTTTTTTTTGCATGATGAAAAACTCTTTGTCAGGATGAAATATTATACAATGTGCTTAAGAGTAAGAGCCACACAGTTGGTCTCATCCATAATTTAGTGCATCTGTTAAAAAACATTCTGCAGCTGCTCTTTGATCACCCTTCATTTAGGGGAGTTTGAGTTCAAACATGTGCTAAACTTGTGGCTAATTAACATGTCAGTGAGACAGGCAAGGTATGAACACACATATAGAGGAAATATCAGAAGTATGTGTGGAAAAGCTAAGAATTTGCTCTGAAGCGCTGATTATTTATGTTTGTTTACTACCGTCAGTAACCACAACAGTCAAGGTGAAAACTAATGAGGCATTCAATAATAACCAGCCAAAAAAGTCTAATGTTATGACATCTAAACCCTGAATTAATCTGAATCTCTGCAAGTGGGTATATCAAGTCAGTGTTCGATTTTTAATCCTTGGCTTCTGACAAACTTTTTTTTCTCTCTCTCTCTCTTCAGCATGGGCAGCACTTTGAGTGGGCTTTCCAAGTTTTAAGCCCTATTTTTATTTTTTTTAACCTGCCTTTCGTTTATTATTATTATTATTATTATTATTATTATTAATCTTTTTTATTTTTTTGTTTTGAATATTTCAGAGCTTGAATCTGCTCTGTAAATCAAACTTAATAGGCCACATAAAATCTGCCACAAATAATTGTAGTTTATTTTGCAACAAACTATATCAATTATTGTGGAATTTTCATTTTGCTAGAAACTAGAAAGAAACAAGTAACTGAAGAAACTAGCAGAGACATCCCAGTAAATGCACAACAAACTGTAAATACTATTGTTTAAAACTTGGTATCACTGTTTTAGCTGCTCTGCTGGAAACTAGTCAACTACAGTGTATCAACAAGCAAAAGTACGCTGCTGGTGTTTCTAAACCATACTGATATTCAGGAAAGCAACATGATTGTGAGAGTGATGTTGCTTTTATATAACAGTTCAATAAATTAGAATTTAATACTAAGTTACATTTTAGACACATTATTATCAGTTACTGCTATTTTGTTTTTGTTTTTTTCTCCACCAATAAAACGAGTTTAGTCCAAGTAACACACAATAGTGACACATTCCTGATTGAATCAGCATGTTTGAGTGAATCAGTTGAGTATCAGTGACTCAAAGTCATGAACTTGTTTCATTCCTGAATTAGTGCGTTTGCTGTAGGCAGACTGTTAGTCTGTGCATTATTAGTTGGTATTTTCAGTAACTGCTAATATAGTGACTGTTGATATAGTAAAAATTAATAGCAGTGAAGAATAGATTATCTGTTCCTCGTACAATTCAAACTTTAACATAGTCTTTGATAATCAGGGTTAAAAAAAAGAAAATATTTTGCCAACTAAATACACTGAACTGGCCGATTCATCATCAAAGAAAAAAAGTGTCAGATAAAGTGACGTTGACAGCCGACAAAAGGGGGCGCTAATGCAATCTACTTTTGCTTATAAGAAACCGAAACTGCCATATACAGCCCACTATGTCTTTTAATAAAGCCCGCTGGATCATTTTAGACTCGGATGATCAATTTTAAAATATTTGAAATGTAAGTCACGTAAAGATTGCTTTCTGTTTATGATGTTAATACTATCTCCAACCAGGAGAGGTCGCTAGTTTCCAGCCACTCCCCGTTGTCATAAACCGCGCCTCTGTGGCTCTCTCCGAACACCGAAGAGCACCGTCGCTGGAATACTGAACTACATTTCCCATCAGCCCCGTACCTTGGACTAATCACCTGCACAAGTGCAGCCATTTTCCCTCTCTATATAAACTGCCTCTGAACTCTTGCTCATTGCAAAGTCTTGTTCTGCCCTGGCTAACATTTCTGAGCGTTTATTCCACATTGATTGATTCCCTGTTATCTAGGGCTGTATTACTCGAGTCCGGTCTTGGACTCGAGACATTTTTCTATCGTCTCGGACTTGTCTCGGACTCGTTGGTGTTTGCACTCGGACTTGTCTCGGACTTGGCCATTGGACTTGCCAAATGTTCTCGTTGGTCTCGACCGAGTCCAGCAAAAAAAATAAAATAAAAAAAACATTTTCCTTCAAAACAAAACCACATTTGCATGTTGTCGCGACTGAAAACATGTGGAAACTGCTAGGCGCGCTGCTTTCTCCTTTTTTCCAAAGCTCTCTGTAGCCTGCGCTCTATGCTTGCTCCAGTGGCGTCTCCTGTTGCTAAGCAACATGACCCGCTCTCCATGAAGACGCAGAAGTTTCAGCAAAGAATAAATGGATTTCCAGCACTAAAAATCCATTGCAGTAGCTTTGCTAATAAATTCATTTTAAAAATGGCTATCCTTGTACAGCTATGATCAGCTGTTTCTCCATCTTGGCTTAGCTTTCAATTTTGTTACGGGAAATGATGTGCATGACCAGCGGCGCACTTGCTGCGTTCTGAAAAGTTAGATGTTTCTAATTTAATTTTCTACCTGTTAGATTGTGTCTTATTTACGCCTACACCTAGGTAGCCTTAAAATTACCCTTTACAATAATGAAATACTAATCAATGTTGTACAGTATAGGGGTTGCAAGACCACTTATTTCTACTAGTCGATTTTTTTATTTATTTTAAAAATACTTGAGTTACTCGACTACTCGTGATTCATTCTATTGTAAATGAAAACAAATTAAATAGTTTTTTTTAATCAATAAATGCTTATTAATTTATAGCCTTACGCAACAATTACATATGTTAATTTGCAAAACTTTATAATTATGACATTACATATTTAAATTTTCATGTAACAGCCAGTAGGCTATTTGTATCTGTAACAATCACAACATTTTTCGTATCTGCATTCGGATACAACGCCGTACAGTTACTTGATAAGACCGTTATCTTTTTTTTTCATAGTTATCACTGAACAAGTATGTCGTGTTAAACTAAAATAATTATTAATTTCTAAAAAAGTATTTATCATGCAAGCAGAGAGATGTCATGACAAACATTTAGTGATCATTTGAACACGACTGAATCCATTCAATGCGCACATTTTCATTACGCAGAACTCTTTAAGCGAATCTTAATGTTTAGTGAGCTCCACTTAACAAATGTGCGTGTGCCGCGCAAACCAGCAAAAGATAAAGATGCAAGGTCAAGTAGAAAATGTATCTGTATTTACGCTGATTATTAGCCTACTTTCGAGAGAGAACTGGTTTGGTTTGAGGCGCGCAACGCGGCTGTTTGATTGGTGAGCGCGCTGTGCTTGTTTCATTCATTCGTTTTATATCGTAGCCTAAGGTTTAAATCATTGCCTTTTAAATATAAACAAATTATAGAATGTGTATGATTAATTATTATATGAGATATTACTCTTGCCAAGCTTTGATTTCTGAGAGATGCATGGAGAGGCAACAGCAATGCGGTGTTTGATTTGCGCTCTTTTCATTCATAAAGTTTACATTCATTCACTTCACACTCGTGACTCTAGAGGTCTGTGCATAATACTGCGCTGATCCCCTGCCTCAACTGTTATCTAGCAAACACCAGACTGTGACAGCTTCAGCTGACTATTCAGGCAAAATTATTTCTTGTCCGTTATTAATTTTTGAAGCCGTTATCCTTGCCATTCCGAATAAGGTAATTCGGCTTCAGGTACAACCCTAATTATTACAATACATATTTTATTTTTACATGCAACATAGATATGGTCATAGAAAGTAACAGCTCCACACAATATTGTAATCCTAATATTCACGTCGTACTTGCAAACACTTTGTATGCATAATGGTTAATGCATGCTGGAGTAGTCGATTGTTTCCGACAGCGCCGATGCAAGCCCTAGTACAGTATGACAAAAATGTTGCTGTATTTATGTGCGCATGCCCATTAGAGCCAAACGTATCGCTTCTAGCCTTAACTGCGCGCATTTGTCATATCCTGAGCTTTGCGTGTGTGTGTGCTGCGCCAAGGCATCAGTCATTTTAATTTTTGACCACAGACATAATCACAGCAACAGCAGCATTATAAAGTAAATAAAATGTAAATAAAGTACATAAAAATAATCTGACCCTACAGCTCCAAACTCGGTTCTAGAGGGCCGGTGTCCTTTAGAGTTTAGCTCTAATTAAACACACTTGAACCAGCTAATTAAGCTCTTATAGACACACTAGAAACTTCCAGATAGGTGTGTTAAGGCCAGTTGGAGCTAAACTTTTCAGGGCATTGGCCCTCCAGGATCTAGTTTGGAGACCCCTATCCTACAGAGCTGTTACTTTTCACATGGTTTTTGATCATTACAAATAATAATGTAAAATAATTTTCTTAGAATAGGAGATATGTTGTCTCTCGCATCACATAGGCTACATTATCAGTAGTTAAGTATGTGGTCTTGAAGAGGATCCTTTTTTCTCTCATTTGGACTCGGTCTTGACTTGGACTCGAAATTTTTGGACTTGGACTTGACTTGGACTCGAACCTCTTTGGACTCGGTCTTGACTTGGACTTGACTTGGACTCGACAAAGCTGGACTTGACTACAGCTCTGCTGTTATCTGACCCCGGACTGTTTCCTAATTCCCGATTCTTCGTCTGCCACCTGCCCTGACCTCCGCTTGGTATTGTTACTGTTTATGGATATGGAAATGATACAGAAAGTCTTAATTATAAGAGGTCTTAAATTTGGGGACAGAAAGACAAGAATTGCAATATAGATTACTATGTAGATTAAACTTCAAAAGGCTATGGTTTCACTGAATAAACTTGAGCGCTGCACTTTTCAAAGTCAGGAGCACTGCTTTGTACTGCCATTACCGGGGAAACTGCTAGTTTTAAAAAATATGACCTCTTTACATTTGTTTGTTGCAAATTTACAGACAGTGCAATTGAGATGTTTATTTGTTGGTGTGATATTGCGGTCAACTGACCAAGTTTTCCTTCTGAATTAGCTTAATTGCACAAGTTTTACAGTTAATAAAATCTTTAAAAACAAATGACATTAATTATACTTTAATTTCCTTCAATAAAAAGGAAACTGAGTAAGACAATGTAAAAGGTGTGTGAACGTGGATTAGTAATCTGACCCCTTAGTATAAAGGAGAAAAAATGCTGGCCCTTGTCACTATCAAAGTTGCCCACCCCTGCTATAGAGCATATAGCCTATGAGCACTATACTGAAATCCCAGGACACCCCTAGTCCAAACGTTCACTGCTATTTATTACTTCGCGTTGTCTGACATGAATATTCCATTCATTCATACAGAGACAGTAGCAATTCTACAAAGGGTTACATTTGAGAGATAGGCCTATTGATTTACAAAATAGAGTAAATGAAATCACCTATAAGGTGATAAGTCTGATTAACATGACACACATACACACACAGAGAGAGAGAGACATGTAAATACTCAAATTGAAGAATTCTGTTGCTTCAGATTTCTAGATTCTAGGTTTATGCTTATTATTGTCAT
Organism: Cyprinus carpio; assembly: GCF_018340385.1. NCBI lineage: Eukaryota > Metazoa > Chordata > Actinopteri > Cypriniformes > Cyprinidae > Cyprinus > Cyprinus carpio. Next base: position 34,066,120 of record NC_056603.1, read on the forward strand.
ATTATACATTTTGCATTCTGCTCTTTTTCTATAGATTTCAAGTATTTTAGTTCATACAATAATACATTTATTTCCTACTGAAAAAAATAAATAAAATAAAATAGAAACCATCACATAATTTATAATGGTTTTACTGGTTATAATGAAATTGTGTTGTTTTTAATGGAAACTGTAATGGTGCTGCTTGTTCTCTACTGTTAATTGGTTGCCCTCTGTTGCTGGCTTTTGTTAAAACCATTAAATCCTAATGTAATATGTCCCAAAAAAACAAACTACATGATACCCTTATTTAATGGTTTTAATGGCTAAAAGTTGATGGTTTGTAGTGGTATTTGAAGTGGAAATCATTAGAATTTCTGTGATGGTTTCTATTGTTTTTGTCAGCAGGGTCATCATGGGTTTTGTGATGTTATTTGCCATAAATACGACTGTAATTTGCTGTAATATTGTGAGATAGTAGCGACTGTTTGTAGTTTTGGTGGGCCTATTTGGGAGAAAATCCAGGGCCGTTTTTCACTCCCAGACTGTCCCTGTTTTCTAACACGCATATTTTAGATTCACAATTCATTTAAAAGACTCTGGTGTGTAAAAATAGTAAATATCATATGTTCTCCTGTTTTTTTTTTTTTTTCTTGACTCTAATAAAAGTTATTGGAGCATTAAATTGTAATGCTCATTATGTTAGCATTAACCATGCTTATGCTAACGATTATCTATGCTAATAACAGCAATGTTCATTTTAATCTGACATTTAAATTCAAATATTTAATAATATTCATAACAGAAGCGGTGTTTCTCACAGCATTGCAATCTATTTGTGGCAGCTTATATATGTTAATTCATTCTCTGCCAGCAGAAGGCGCTTGTAGAGTGGGAGAGATAGAGGTTTCTCTGGTAACGGCTGTAATCAAATAAGTGTTGCGGTAACAGACGCTGCTCAGGCATTACAGGCAAGATGAAATGAAAATTACATCCATTCGTTTTCAACGAAGTCAAAGCCTTTTGGAAAATCTATTTGTGGCAGTCAGTTTTGATATTGTGGCAGGCGCCACAAATAAATCAATGTATGGAAAACACAATGAAACTTACCTTCTTGAGCTATTTAATTTGATCCAGGTGTCTGTCTTTAATAAAGTGTTTTGTCAGTTTGATGTGTTTCCTCCTTTTGATGTTGCCACGTCTCAGTGCTTTTATGAAGAAAGGAAATCTGCGCACCTTTTGGATAATGCATCAAGGACCGGGTTGATCGGGTACTCTGTACCATTGGTACTTAAAAAAACCTGGTACCGTAACATTTTAATTTTTTTAGTACCGACTTGGTACCGAAGTACCGGGTCTTTTGACAACACATTAATATATATATTTCATGAATTCAATAATGTGACACACACAAGGGGCAGCTGTGGCCTAACGGTTAGAGATTTGGACTTGTAACCAGAAGGTCGCAGGTTCGAGTCTCGGTGCTGGCAGGAGTTGTAGGTGGGAGAGAGTGAATGAACAGCGCTCTCTTCCACCCTCAATACCCATGGCTGAAGTGCCCTTGAGCAAGGCACTGAACCCCCAGTTGCTCCCCGGGCGCTGGATATAGCTGCCCACTGCTCCGGATTGTCAATCGCGGGTGTGTTCACTTCTCACTGCTGTGTGTGTGCACTTGGATGGGTTAAATGCAGAGCACCAATTTCGAGTATGGGTTACCATACTTGACAAATGTCACGACTTTCACTTTCACAAGCACTTTGGGGCATATATAATGCACTTTGGATATAGGACATGGCATTCCCTGCTTAGTTTTCCAGTGTGGTTTTCCTATCCTAACCTAATCTCCCTCATTGGGATTCTGCTGAGGAGCACCAGTCACTTGTGGTCATCTGTTCCTTCCCGCTCTGCTATTATAATTTTCAGCAGTCCTCCATTGGTTTTCCCTTTGGAAGTTGTTTGCCGTGGAGCATTGCTAATATAATCAACAATTTTCATGTCTAACTAACCAAGTGCGCATCTTTATACTTTGCCATCTCACCATCTCTACCATTTCAGGGTTTGTTTTATGCTCATTTTAGGGGGTTGACCAACCTATTAAAGGGGTCATCGGATGCCCATTTTCCACAAGCTGATATGATTCTTTAGGGACTTAATGAAAAGTCAATAACATACTTTGGTTAAAAGTTCTTAATGGTCGTGTAAAACAACACCTATTTTACCTTTTCAAAAACAGCTCTGTTCACAGTGATCTGTTTCGGGGCATGTCCCTTTAAATGCTTTTGAGCTCTGCTCCCCCTCTCTTCCTTGGGGAGATGGACCATTCTCACAAGACTGTAAACTTTAGCTGCATTTAGCCACGGAACTTGCTAACAAGCACATTATTAGGAAACACGATTTGCAAAGATTCATAAAAAAAAAAAAAAAAAAAAAAAAAAAAAAAAAAAACCTTATACTCACTTCATCTGTAGGTGAAGCTGGATCACGTATGATTCGTGCGAACATACACATTTAGATAGATCGATGGGTGCATTCTCTTCAAAAACAAAAGTGCACTGCAACACTGCGTCTTCAGTGGCTCAGATTTCAGGAGTAAATAACAATCTAATGTTCATTATTACATCCAACAACAACACCTCAGTCGCTTAGGAGACATTATTGTCTACACCTGCTCCGGTGTCAGAACAATGGTGGATTGTTTTTTTTTTTTTTTTTTTTTTTTGCAGGTATAAACAAGAATAACTACAGCAACTAAATACAACATTGGATGACAGTATGAATAAAATAAATGATACAGGAAGACAACAAAAGATATGTATAGAAAAAAAGTAAAACAAAAGGTACAGAGGTAGTAACTCAATATGTAACATTCAACAGATCATTAAATAGTTTCACAAATTTTGGCACTTTTGTTGTTAATGTGTTGTAATTAGATTAAAGATTAGATTACATAAAATTATGTAATTTGGGTAATGTTGAAGAAAATGTACATTTATGAAAATATTTTTTTGCCAATAAAATAAATAAATGTATTAAATATTCTATGTTATGTTTACAATGAGAAAAAATAACAATACATCAGACATAGTGAAATCTGTCTAAATTGAATTTTGACCAAAATGATTATGTAATCATTAAGTCAGACCAAAATTCTTTATCAAAAAAGTTAAAAAACAAAAATTATTTTGAGGAAAAAAAACAAAACAAAAGTTGATCAATTGACTCTGTACTGAATATACAGAAATTACAATTCAAGTGAACATTACTACATTTTGATGTAATCTTATTAGTGGGGTATATATTATGCAAACATTTTAAATGTAGTTCTGTAACTTTTTTGGACACAAAATTGTAAAAATTTTTATTTATTTTTTTCAGTTAATCTTATCTATTGAAAACATTCAAAAATAAATAAATAAATCACCTCAGAGTAATTCTTTTTCTTTACTGAAACAAATTTCTTATAATTGTATTACTACGTTTTGGGTTGTAAATACTTTTGTCATCAACCAAAAAAATTCTGCTCGCTTTTTACAATTAATGACATTTCATTAAGTGAACAAGACCATTTGGTATGGCTTTTACCTTCGTAAGACATTCCTTATGAACAACAGGGAAATTGTATTTACACATAAAATCACTGTAAGAATAAACATTCCCTTGTGTAACTAACATATCACAAACAAAATTAATGTACTTGATCTTTCTAAAATGCTCTCGTTGTTCCATAGCTTCACTTTATGCGAGGAGAAATTGTGAACAAAACAAATTTTCCATGCCAAAAGTGCCTGTTCATGGAATTTAGAAAGGTTTATAGGGAGTTTAGAAGGGGAAAAGTTACAAGTTAACAAAAATTAAAAGTTCCCCTATTATGGGTAATTAAAGGTTCGTATTTTGGTTTTGGGTGTTCCCAATAACAGGTTGACATGCATGCAAGGTTAAAAAACACTTTCATTGTCTTATAACATGCATTTATTTTTACCTTACTTGCTCAATGACTCCCATGTGATTCTCTCAGCGATTAATTTTTCCTAACCCCTCCTTTGTGTGACGCTAATCTGTGGTGATTGATCCGATTGGTCTCATTTTAATTTCATCATGCCTGTAATGCCTGATAAAGCAGCGTTTGTGAGCGCAGTGATGCTTTGTGTACAGCCGGTACCGGGGAAACAGCTATTTAACCGCTCCAAAAGTGGCATCTAGTGGCAAAGAATGAATTTGCATTTTAATTCAGACCAACTTGAAAAGACCAACAAGTGAGCGGGCAATATGCTAATGTTTCATGTTGAAGTCATTTCATGTTGAAACGGCTTGGGATTCGTTTTAAAAATGACTCGTTTCAACGATTCAGAGTAGACTCTTTCTTGGAGAGGCAATAACTTTGTACAGGGTGCACTTTCAGATTTAAAACTTTGCAGGCTGTTTTCATTCACTGAGAGCTGTGTTACACACTGCATGAAAGGTAATTTTCAAAAACCTATAATAGGGGCACTTTAAAGCCTCCCACCTTTTTATAGATGTTGTGTGAGATTAACCTGTTTAATCCCATTTTTTTCCCAGACATGAAAATATCCAAATGATGTGTCATTAGTAACCCTTTGAAATAATAATTATTGTTTGATTTTTTTTTTTTTTTTTTTTTTTTTTTTTTTTATGGAAAAGTGTGTGAATAATTGTGTTTTATGTTTGGTCACAATTGTGACTGGTGGGATAATGTGTGTACTGAAATAACATATTTCTGCAGTCATAAGAATGGTTAAATATCTAGATAGCTATTTTAAACTGTTTGATCACATTCTAGGGTTACTATTATGCATAAAAAAACCTTATGCAACATTGATAGGAACGCAGAGAAAAAGAAAATAATGAAAAATTCAACCATCACTGCATTACTTTTTTGTCAAATATAACATCAATTTTTTTTATATTAATGCTTCGCGTATTACAACAAAAATATTATAAACATTTTCAAAAACAAAAATTTTTAATTTAGTGCAATATTTTGTCATTGCAACATTTTATTGTCATTTTCACTAGCAACTGCAACTAGATTTATTTTGTATACATAAGTTCACTGTTAACCTACCGGTCACTATTGTGACCATCAACATGTTTTCTCATTCTATGACCACACTCAACAAAATTAAATATATGTGAATGCATATATTAATACTAGACACCCTAAAGATCATGTGTAAAGCTGGAGAGAGCGGCGGCCGGCGGGCTTGACTCAGGAATAGCCGGTGGGCTTAAGAATGCAAAATTAAAAAATTAAAATACAGTTAGTTTAATTTGTATATTGTTATTGTTTTTTGTTTTTGCTATTGATTGTCATTAATTTATTTGTTCTTATTTTACTTTTTACTTGTCTTTTTTAGTCTGAGCACACATGTTTCTTGGTTGGGGGAGGGGCATGGTCCATAGGAAATAGTCCTGCCACCACCCCAGCTGGAAAAACACTACATACATTTAATAAAATTAGAAAAAATGGAATGGGGTTGGCCGAGGGAAAAAAAAAAATTCACGCTCATTTTTTTTGGGTCGACAGCTTATAAAAATGTATTTCTGGCTTTTTTAGCTTGTTTACTGTACACCTAGTCACATAGCAACTTTTAGGCATTGCTCTGTTTTTTGTCATAAGTCAGAAATGACAAGGATGCAGCTTCCCGCAATAGAAAGTCAGTGGAGAGCGTTGGATTGTTTCCCCTCCAGAGACAGCAGCGATTCTACAACGGGTTACATTTGAGAGCTACTGAGTTAGAAAATTGAGTAAATGAAGTAGCCTATAAGATGATTAAATCTGATTAACATGACACACACACACACACACACACACACACACACACACACACAGACATATACAAATACTCAAATTGGAGAATTCTGTTGTTTCAGGTTTCTAGGTTTATGTTTATTATTGTCATATACATTTTGCATTCTGCTCTTTTTATATAGATTTCAAGTATTTTAGTTCATACAATAATACATTTATTTCAATCATCTGTAAAAAAAAAATAAAAAAAATAAAAAAATAGAAACCATCACATAATTTGTAATGGTTTTACTGGTTATAATGAAAATTGTATTGGTTTTAATGGCAACTGTAATGGCCCTTGTTGGTCTCTACTGGTAATTGGTCACCTTCTATTCATGGCTTTTGTTAAAGCCACTAAATTCCAATGTAATATGTTCCAAAACACACTACAGGAAACCATTATTTAATGGTTTTAATGGTTAAAAATTTGATGGTTTGTAATGTTTGTAATGGTATTTGTAGTGGAAATCATCATTTAAATTTCTGTGATGGTTTCTACTGTTTTTGTCAGCAGGGTCACCATGGGTTTTGTGATGTTATTTGCCACAAATGTGATAGGATTGCTGTAATATTGTGAGATAGTAACGACTGCTTGTAGTTGCTGTAGGCCCGTTTGGTAGAAAATCCAGGGCCGTTTTTTACTGCCAGTCCATCACTGGTTGAATGTCTTATTCTGTGAAAAAGAAGCCACATCATCTCACAGAAGGATTTATTTCAAACACTCTTATGAAGTGAGTTTGGAGTAAAAACATGTTATTAAATTTGGTATTTCAGATGGAGCAGTATTTACTACACAGAGCCGTAGGTTACTGAGAAGCTACTCAAACATCTTTCATTATCACAAATGATTTCTTCGATTTCATAATTATATCATCTGCAATTGTTATTTTTGTTTTTTTTTGTTTGTTTTTTTCTTCACGTAGCTTGTCAGTGAACTATGGCTCTGTGTATTAAATGCTGCTCCATCTGAAAGCAGTTGATGGAGATTTACTACGAATCACAGAACACAGAACAAAATGTGCATGGAAATTGCATTCAATTAATTGTGCAGCCATATTTGAAAGTATAATTAACATAACAAAAATCAAGCATGTCAAAATCTCTAACAGCTTTCTTACCACAGATAAATTGTTGCATCAAATGTTGATGTTTGTTTAAAAAAAAAACAAAAAAAACCCTTAAACAATAAACTTAGTTTGTTTGCATGTATTATGTTGAACAAATAATGAAAAATATATGTAGATTAATAAAACGTACTCAGTTTAAACTCAAGTTCTCTCATTATAATCATGCTAATGACTGATAGCCTACTGTGTAAGTTTATATACTGCTGTAATCGGTTTCAGGCTTTCCATATCATAACATTTTAAAAATGAATTTATTCTAATAACATTTTAGAAATTGCATTCTTAATGAGAACATCGCAGAGATTCAGCCCAAATGCACAGGCAGACTGAAGGACAAATCGTCAAAACTAATTTAAATGTCATATAATGTTCATTGTTGCTATTATCTTAATTAAAAATGTCATGTGTTTCACATAACTTGTGTCGCTATCTGCTCTGATAGTTAAAAGACTTGGAGTTTGGCGTAAAAACATGTTATTAAATGTGGTATTTTCATGTGCTTTCAGATGGAGCAGCATTTACTACACAGAGCCGTAGTTCACTTTGAAGCTACTCAAACAGCTTTCATTATCACGAACTATTTCTTCGATTTCATAATTATATCATCTACGATTGTTTTTTTTGTTTGTTTGTTTGTTTTTTTTTCACGTAGCTCGTCAGTGAACTATGGCTCTGTGTATTAAATGCTGCTCCATCTGAAAGCAGGTGATGGAGATTTACTATGAATCACAGAACCGGCTTTACTGACAAAATGTGCATGAAAATTGCATTCAATTAATTGTGCAGCCTTATTTGAAAGTATAATTAACATAAAAAAACTTATTTTGTTTTCCTGTATTATGTTACAATAATGTACAAATAATGAAAAATATGGGTAGGCTATATAAAATGAGACAGACCTTCTGCTTTTATTAAGATAATCTCTTTGAAGCCAATTGTTAAATATCAGTTTTTTATTTAGGACAAAAATTAATTTGTTCATTCATTCAAAAATGGGGTATAAATCTCAAACTAATTGTTTTTAATTAAAGGAACACCTTTACAAATTAAACTGCACCAACAAAAAACATGTCAACACATGACATTTAAAACATTTAGGGAGTTATGTGAGATTTTAATCCAGACCATCCCACCAGTAGGCAGAAAAAGCAAGTATCAGAAGGTGGCCAACCAGAATGACCTTTTTACCGTCGTGGGCACCACTGCGTCTGCAATATGCATTTGCAGCTTTTAACCGCTGAGTGGTGCTTTAACCACAAGTTATCGAACGAACGGTTCAACGTGCATTTTCACTAATAGGCATCAGCTTTGCCTCTCCGATGTTACATTTGACGGCTGCAGTCGGCGGAAAATGAAAGAAAAACACTATAGGCCTAGATAAAATAATTAATATTCACCGATGCAAATTTAGTACTTATGAAGTTATGTGCATTTCTCATTTAGAACAAATTCAAGCAGGATAAATGTTAAGTCTATGACCCTGTGCTTAAATTTATGCTAAGCTAAGTATTACACCATATTTTAGATTTGAAACATTTAACAGGTGTGAAGCATTATTTATATAATAAAATCATGTGTTATATTACCTTAAAGAAATGGTGGTTTACTTTGCATCGGAGCATTAAAAGCGGTAACTTATTTCAGGGTAGGCTACATAGGACAACATGGATTCTAAATGTCAATATTATTAAATTACTTAATATTTGTCAAAACTGAATTTTTTATTTATATTTTAAAATTCCTTTAATAAAACAACATGCATTTTTTTTCACACAAATACTTTGATTTTGGTTACATGTCCTTTATTTTGACAAAGAACTACGTGGCAAAAAAGATATCTGTTCACTATTTAAGAAATTGTTGTGTATTTTATGAATTATTTCCTTTATTTTAGTACAACGTAAGGGACTGTATAATTTTGCTCCCATTATTTAGGCCTAACTAAAATAAGAAACAGATAAATTAAACTTGTCATGATTTAGCTAAATCATTGAAACTGAAAAGAAGGGACAGATTAATAAAATGTCCTCAGTTTAAACTCAAGTTCTCTCATTATAATCATGCTGATGACTGATAGCCTACTGTGTATGTCTATATACTGCTGTAATCGGTTTCAGGCTTTCCATATCATAACATTTTAAAAATGAAACGAATTTATTCTAATATCATTTTAGAAATTGCATTCTTAATGAGAACATCGCAGAGATTCAGCCCAGTGCGGGTCAGAAATGCCCAGGCGGACTGAAGGACAAATCGTCAAAACTAATTCAAATGTCATATAATGTTCATTGTCGCTATTATCTTATTTAAAAATAATTATCTTATTTAAATGCTATCTGCTCTGAGAGTAAAAGATTTGATTGTTCGGAGTGCATGCTGCTGAGTGCTACGCTCAAGAGATGTGTTGAGGGGCTACATCATTTATTCTTATTTCTCTATTTTTCTTCATTACAAATCTTGTTTGTTTGTTTGTATCATTGCATGTAAAAATATTTCATTTTGTTATGCATATGCAAAATGTGCAACTGCAGTCTTCACAGTCTATAGGATTTCATAATTATTTGTATAATTTAACTTAACCTGCTTTGTATGTTTATTATTTAATGTATAAGCAATTTATAAAAAAAAAAAAAAAAAAAAAAAATGAGAGTAATTTAATCATGTATATGACTGTGACAAGAACACTAATGATCAATGAAAAATGTCTAATAGCCTTCAATTTACAGGTTATAACTGCACCTGTCTCGGATGTAGACTTGTAAAGATTTATTTAAATGCGGATCCCATAGCGTAGCATTAACCTAAAATAAATGTGCTCTATACTATTCATATTTAAGTGCTTGTGCTGAAAATTATTAATGCACATGCATGACAGGGAGGCACCCACGTGATCACTTTAATGTTTTCTTGATAATGAAATAACCAAAAACTGGGGTACCTCACATGAGAAAAATGTTTACTTTTAAAGGAACCAATTCAAAACGAAAGCAAATACTCCTTGATTATATAATTTGAATGAAGGTTGCATTTTTCCCTAAAGGCACTTTCAATAGGCTACTAGACATCACTGTTAAAGCAATTATAAGCGTGTGCATAAATTCTGCTTTCAGTCCGTAATGGAGAGATGTCACATCCTTAACATTGCTTTTTCATCTGAAACACAAAAATGAAAATGGAAATAAAATCAATATTTTCTGTTTTGTGAATGGTCTACCCTTCTCCATTCTGCAGATATTGTTGCTTCTGGTTTGTCCATTGTAAATCACAGAACGTCTACAAAATATATTGAATCCCAAAAACTCTGGTCTATTTTTTTTTTGTAAAGCATGTTTATTTCCCAAATCCAAAATAGCCTATAAAACACGTTCATAGACGGATACTTTTCTGATGTCTGGACTCTATTTGGGATTTAGAAAAACATAAGGGGAAGTCGTGGCCTAATGGTTAGAGAGTCGGACTTGCAATCCAAGGGTTGTGAGTTCGAGTCTCAGGTGGGCAGGAATTGTAGGTGGGGGGAGTGAATGTACAGCACTCTCTCCACCCTCAATTCCACGACTGAGGTGCCCTTGAGCAAGGCACCGAACCCCCAACTGCTCCCCGGGCGCCGCAGCATAAATGCCTGCCCACTGCTCCTCTTGTGTGTTCACAGTGTGTGTGTGTTCACTGCTGTGTGTGTGCACTTTGGATGGGTTAAAAGCAGAGCACGAATTCCGAGTATGGGTTACCATACTTGGCTGTATGTCACATCACTTTTTTTTTTTTTTATAAAGAGATGGTTCAATATATCGGTAATGAATACATTCTATGAGAATTTATATTTCAGGTTTTGACTGCGAATGTCATGCCCTTAATGATGGAATTGCCCAATAATGAAACTAAGAATGATTTGGCCTACATGAAGTCTCGGGACAGTTTCTCATTTACTGCAATATATTTTTACATTTGTATTGCCAAAATGACTGCAGTGTTACCGCATACAATCAAAGCCTACAAAGCAGCATATAAAATTAAGAACAAAAGTTTTTGTCTCTCTGGCAGATGCATGTCTCTTTTGGACAGTTTCTTTGTCTCTCTCTTAGCTCACCAGCTACACGTGACACTCTGCTAGACGACACTCTGCTCTTTTTATGATGCAAGCCTTAACACAGAGTGCAGATTGCTGTCGTCCAAAGATGGTCCTCGGGAGGAATTTGCCACCTTCATGGAGTGGACTCTGGTGAGAAACGGGTCGCCACTCACCATCTGCCCCGTGGATGGTCTCGTCGGATCCACTCTGGACCCAGTGCATAGACCACCATCTCTGAGCGATCTGCGAGCCAGCACAATACCGAGCAACTGAGTGGAGGATTGCCCCGGACAGAGTGCCCAAGCCGTCAGACCAGGTGCGAGAGACGGCTACAGAGCCCACCACAAGGGAGAAAGCCACGGAATGTGTGAGGACTGCCATCCTCCAGCGTCACTGGGGTCAGAGTATCCCTCACCTCCACCTCCAGCCTCCATGGCCCGGACTCTGCCTCGGCCTGTAGACCCAGCGGCTCCACCACGGCTCCTAGCTTCCTCGCCTCCACCGTCATCTGTTGATCCATCAGCTACACTGGGCTCCCTCATCTCTCCGGCTCCACCTTGGTCGGGCGGTGACCCGCCAACGCCTCTGGACTCCTCTCCTCTGGCTGCACCTCCTCACTCCGTCCTACATGCTCCATTGGGCTTCTTCCTCCCGCCAGCTTCACCTTGGTCCTCAGTCGCTCCGGCTCCGCCGCAGATCTCCACCTCTGCCGCTGAACCCTTGGCGTCCCCCTGGCTCGTTGGCTCTCCGCCTCAGGCTCCTCCTCCACCTGCTCCGCCACCGTTGGTCGGCCCCCTGGAGTTGGCGGCCACTCCTCCTCCATGGCTCCTCCGTCAGGTCTACTTGTTGGATGTTCTGTGTCCATTGTGGATTATTCCTGTGATTCCTGGATTAAAGACTTTTTGCTTGTAAAACGGCCTCAGGAACGGCCTCAGGAACGGCCTCAGGAACGGCCTCAGGAACGGCCTCAGGAACGGCATTGGACAAGGCCCCCGCCTCGGGAACGGCCTCGGGCACGGCCTCGGGAACGGCCTTGGACAAGGGCACCGCCTCGGGAAACGACCTCTGCATCGGGCACCGCCTCAGGAACGACCTCGGCCTGCGCATCGGCCACCGCCTCGGGAACGATCTCGGCCTGCGCATCGGGCACCGCCTCGGTCTCTGGAAGCAACTCGGGCACCACCTCGGTCTCTGGAACAACATCGGGCACCGCCTCGACCTCCGGAACAGCCTCGGTCTCGGGCATTACATCGGGAAGCGTCTCTGGCACCGTCTCTGGCCCCGCATCGGGCGCCGCCTCGGCATCGGGCATTGCATCGGGGACCGCCTCGGCATCGGGGACCGCCTCGGGCACCGCCTCGGCATCGGGCACCGCCTCGGGCACTGCCTCGGGCACCGCCTCGGCCTCGGGCACCGCCTCTGCCTCGGGCACCGCCTCGGCCTCGGGCATTACATCGGGAACCGTCTCTGGTACGGCATCGGGCACCGCCTCGGCATCGGGCACCGCCTCGGCATTGGGCACCGCCTCGGTCTCAGGCATTACATCGGGAACCGTCTCTGGCACCGCATCGGGCACCACCTCGGCATCGGGCATTGCATCGGGGACTGCCTCGACCACCGCCTCGGCCTTGGGTATTACATCGGGAACCGTCTCTGGTACGGCATCGGGCACCGCCACGGCATCGGGCACCGCCTCGGGCACCGCCTCGGGAATGGCCTCGGACCCTTCCTCGGGCACCGCATCGGGAACGGCCTCCGCATCGGGCACCGCCTCGGCCATTGCATCGGGCACCGCCTCGGCCTCGGGCACCTCCTCAGCCTCGGGCATTACATCGGGGACCGCCTCGGCATCGGGCACCGCCTCGGGCACCGCCTCGGCATCGGGGACCGCCTCGGGCACCGCCTCGGCCTCGGGCACCGCCTCGGCATCGGGCACCGCCTCGGCATCGGGCACCGCCTCGGCATCGGACATTGCATCGGGAAACACCTCGGCCACCGCATCAGGCACCGCCTCGGGCACCGCCTCGGCATCGGGAACAGCATCGGGCACCGCCTCGGCCTCGTGTATTGCATCGGGAACCGCCTCTGCCACCGCATCGGGCACCGCCTCGGGAACTTTGGGCACGTCCACCTGGACGACAGCGGCCTGCTCGGGAACATCCTCCTGGACGGCAGCGGCCTGCTCCGGAACGTCCTCCTGGACGGCAGCGGCCTGCTCGGGAACGTCCTCCTGGACGGCAGCGGCCTGCTCCTCGGGAACGTCCTCCCTGGACGGCAGCGGCCGGTGCTCGGGAACGTCCTCCTGGACGGCAGCGGCCTGCTCGGGAACGTCCTCCTGGACGGCAGCGGCCTGCTCGGGACCCCCCTCCGGGCTTTGAGGAACGGCTGACGCCTGTCTCCTCCTCCTGCGGCCTCTATGATGGCGAGCCGGTTGCACCTTGACGGGAGACTCAGGCGTTGAGTCAGCCATCTTGTCCGGCGACACAGGTGTAGATTCGGCCATCCTGTGCAGTGGTGCTGAGCTGGCGGCCATCTTGTGCCGTGGTGCTGGGCTGGCAGCCATCTTGTGCTGTGGTGCTGGGCTGGCGGCCATCTTGTGCTGTGGTGCTGGGCTGGCGGCCATCTTGTGCTGTGGTTCTGGGCTGGCGGCCATCTTGTGCTGTGGTTCTGGGCTGGCGGCCATCTTGTACTGTGGCTCTGGGCTGGCGGCCATCCTGTGCATTGGCTCTGGGCTGGCGGCCATCTTGTGCAGTGGCTCTGGGCTGACCGCCATCTTGTGCTGTGGTGCTGGGCACGCTGAGCTGGCGGCCATCCTGTGCTGTGGCGCTGGGTTGGCGACCCTCCTGGACTGTGGTGCTGGCTCAGCAGCCGTGATGTGACTACTCCTGGGAAACTCTGGGATCTGGCACATCCTGGAAAAGTAACTAAACAATGTCTCCGCGGCCATCTTGGGCGGTGGCGCTGGGCTGGCGGCCATCTGGCCTCGTGGCGTGGGGCTGACGACCGCCTTGTGCTGTGGCGCTGATCCATCCCACACGAGCCCCGGGTCGAAGGGGCCCCGTGGTTGAGAGCGATGTTGAACTTCCTCTCGCGCCTTCACTCCTCTGCGACCTCCCCGGGTCCCACGAAAAACGACCAGGCGGGTTCCTTCAAACCCACTCCTTCTCTCCCACTAAACGCACACAGAAAAAAACACAAAAACCATACTGCTGGATCTAGGTTTGACTCAAAAATCATGTCACGAAACGCACACAGACAGGTAGATCCAATTGCAGTAAGTCTTTATTAGGGGCAATCCAAAATCATAAATCCAGCAGGCAGGGGTCAAAACCAAACATAAACCGTCCAAAACACGAAACACAAACACTCACGAGGGAACCAGGAAAAAGCAGGGTGACATTCAACAAGGACTCCGTAACAAAGACAGAACAACCAGGGTATTTAAAGACAGGTGCAAACAAGGTAAGTGGTGACAGCTGAATACAATGAACAGTGATGAGCAGCTAAGGCTAGTGGGAAATGAAGTTCTGACGAAGATGACAATAAGGGGAAGTGAGACCTCTAGTGGCCACCCAGGGAGACACAGAACAGACACCGTGACAACTACCCCCAAACTCCATCCCTCTCCAGCTGGACTGAATTCATTCAATAAAGTTCATCATTTTGATCTTTATTGTCATTCCGCTACATGTGGGGACATACAGTGGAACAAAATGTCGTGCCTCACAGGACCATGGTGCTACATAAATACAGACATACAACAATGAAGTAAAACAGTACAAACCTATATACACAACTAACCTACTGACAGATTTTGACTATAAATGTACCATATATAAATGTTTACTTATACATACACACACACACACACACACACACAAACACAAAAAAATAGAAACTATACGATTGCTTCACCTAAATACTGTACCTATACACAAATAACCTACTGACAGATTTTGACTATAAATATACTATATATAAATGTTTACCTATAGATAAACTAAAAAAAAATCAAACTATACAAATGCTTCACATAATACTATACATGTGCAAAGAGGAATATCATAAGTCAAGCAGCTGGGTGGGGAACAGTGCAAGATGATTTGTAGTGCATGAGCATGTAGTGCATGTTCAGTTGCTTTGACACAATCTGTTTTGTATAAAGCACTATATAAATAAAGGTGACTTGACTTGACTAAACATACACATATTACTGAGTCTTTTGTGGAATTATGTGTACACACAACGATGTGTATTAAAAGTGTCTAGTGCACATAGGGGAGAGTGTGTTACTGCAGGTGGTTTGTATAGGCCCACTCACCTGTGTGTAGCACACTTTGAATTGCACAAAAAAACAACCTTTCAGACAGTTTTTCCTATGATGTGGTATAGTTGGGGGGTGTTTTGGGGGTGAAGGAGGTGAGATGGTCCATGTTTCGGGAGGCAGGGGGTTTGTATGGGGTTTCAGATGAGGGCGGGGTGATTTGAGTTCAGGGCTCTCACAACCTGGGGGAAAAAGCTGTTAAGCAGTCTGGCGGAGCGGGCTCTGTTGCTCCGGTACTGTCTTCCTGATGGTAGGAGCTGGAAGAGACTGTGGGAGGGATGGGTTGGGTTCTTCACCATACTGTTGGCTTTGCTGGAGCATTGTGTTAGGAAAATGTCCAAGATGGAGTGGAGGGGGGCACCGATGATCTTTGCAGCTGTGTTCACTGTCTGCTGGAAGGTCTTGTGGTCTGCTGCACTACAATTCCCATACCAGACAGTGATGCAGCTGGACAGCATGCTCTCAATGGTGCCACTGTAGAATGTGGTGAGGATGGGTGGAGGGAGACTTGCTCTTTTCAGCTGGCAGAGGAAGTGTAGGCACTGTTGTGCCTTCTTGGAGAGAGACGTGGTGTTGGTGGTCCAGGTGAGATCCTGTGTGATGTGCACCCCCAGAAATGTTCTGTCACCCGCGAACTTGATGATGTGGTTGGAGCTGAACTTGGCAGTGCAATTGTGGGTCAGCAGCGTGAAGAGCAGCGATCTGAGCACACAGACTTGTGGGGCACCTGTCCTCAGCTTCTTCACATTTCAGGTGATACAATTGTAATTCTGTGGCAAGAAAAAGTACAGAACCAAATAAATATTACAATTCTAAAGTTGTAATACACCCAATGTTCAATTAGTGTTCAATTAATTGAAGTGTTTTTATGCAAATAATAAAACTGTCATTATACTGATTCACACTGCTGGTTGCTGGTTGTGTAAAATGGACATGCTCTATCTAAAAGAAAAAATGGTTTAACAAACTAGCGAACTGCAGAATACACACATCTGTATTAATCATTTTATATATTATTTTATTATAAAAAAAAAAAAAAACTGCATTCCTGAATCTGTTTAGTTGAATGCGACTAGCGTCTACCACTGGGTGGATTAACTTGATAAACATTGTGTGTTTGCGCATGTAGGACAGACGCGCACTTCATTCATCTCACTTCGCAATAAAAAAATAACAGTGTCACCATTTGTGTTTATTATAGTGTTCAAATGCTGATCTTATATAGGCTTATTATTATTATTATTATTATTATTATTATTATTATTATTTATAATGAACTGGGCTGCATTTCCCGAAACCTTCTTAACACTACGCCGTTCATACGTTATACCTTAAGTTATACCTTTATGTTAATACGTGTTTCCCGAAACGTTCTTAGTTAAGTATACCTTCTGTAATTTATTTGTTTGTAAGGTTAGTCTGGAGCACTCTTAGCTATACCTTATCGTTGTTCACAGTTCACTCCGCTAGTGGCCACCAATGTGCAAAAAGCTTCTTCACATTTCAGTCCACACGATTGTAATTCCGAGGCAAGGAAAAGTGCAGAACCAAATAAATATTACAATTCTGAAGTTGTAATACACCCAGTGTTCAATTAGTGTTCCATTAATTGAAGTGTTTTATGCAAAGAATAAAACTGTCATTATACTGATGGTTGTTAGTTTTTCTATTTTTTTTTCTAATTTTTTGTTTTCTATCTATTTTCATTTCATTTATTGTACAATTATAAAAAAAGACTAACTAACTCTATTCTTGCTCTATTCTTTCTCTATTCTATCTGTTTTCTTTTTATTTACTTTATTATTTAAAAGTCCTTGCTACGTATACTGCGTTTAGGCTAACTGAGACTTGTTATAGCACTTATATATCATTGCTCTTTTGTTGTTTTTGATTGCTTCCATTGTCCTCATTTGTAAGTCGCTTTGGATAAAAGCATCTGCTAAATGACTAAATGTAATGTAAATGTATAAAAAGGCACATCGGCTGACAAACCATTAGGCAGCACATAATTAGAAGTCTAATTAAATGGAATGAATGTGATAGGGAGTTTGGTCAAACTATGGAAGCGAGACAGCAAATAGTTGTCCTAAATCAAAGATGGCTGCATCCGTGGTTTTATAACCCTAATTGCACGGGATTAGTATTACCTGGTGACCCTCAGTCATTTGTAATTATTGCGGAGATTGTCTGTGATCTTAATCCCCTGTGAATCGGCCATGTCTGTAATCTGTAAAGTAAAAATTCCCCCGCAAATGACCCAATATATTTCGCAGAACACTGAGGTCCTGTGACAATATTAATCCTGTGCGAATCAACATCTCTGTGGTTTGGTCAGCATTTGGTGGGTTGCATATCATTTTTCAAGGTTTTTCTTTCCTGTGCGCTTTTTTATCCATCTTGGATGAAGAATGGAGCTGCGTTGGAGTGTTTGATAGTATTTTGGGTGCTGTTATATTGCTACACCATACAATTTGCAGAAAGAAAAAGCTGAAAAGGTTTTGAGGTTTAAAAAAAAAATTTAATTAATGGGTTATCGGCAGTTATTAGCAGTAAAATCCACTGTGGTTTGACCTGAACTTGTGCTTAATTTGCAAAAGCAAAGGACGAAAGTCGGACAATCCGAGAGAGCAGTCTGTGTGAGTACTGTGAGCGGTGAACATGGCTTACATAGGCAAATATTTGATAGCTCCACAAAAGCCTAAAATATGTGTATTGAAAGACTGCATCAGTATTTTGCCACAAATATATAGGGGACAATAAACATGTCGATGTACTCCTTAGTGCAATGGGTGGAAAAGTGCACAGTCTCTTGCATAGACTGACTGCCCCATACAGACCTGGAGAGAAGACATTTGCAGAACTTGTTCAAGTGATGTAAGAGCATTTATCACCCAAACCATTATTGATTGTTAAATGTTTCAGATTCTATAAACAAAATCAGTGAGGGAGAGACCATTTCCAATTTTGTGGTCGACTTAAAGTTAACGAAGCATTTCCAATTTGGAGACGTGTTAAATGACATGCTGTGCGAATGTTTAGTACATGGAATTCATCATGAAGGAATTCAAAAGAGACATGACTGAGCCAGATCTGACATTTAAACGTGCAGTAGAAATTGGCATGCAAATGGAAATTGCAGCCAAAGATGCTCTTGTGTTACAAAGTGATGTAAAGGTTGGAAATGTAAATAAGGTGTCAATCCAAAGCAAAACAAATTAGACGCCATGTTTTCATTGTGGAAACCTTTCCCATCTCCGCTCACAGTGCAGATTAAAATATGTAGAATGTAGACAATGTTACAAAACTAGGCACATTCAAAAAGTTTTTCACAGAGCCCAAGCAAAAGGGCTGAGAAGTGATATTGCACTGAAAAGAGAAATTTGCATAAAATTTATGAGGTATTGGGCAAGAACAGTAAGGATGCATTGGCCAGTCTGGAATTGACCTATCAGTAATCCCCTCCCCTTGAATGCAGTTGAGCCAATGGCAGTCGAGTATCAGTTGCACAGGGAGCGGAACTCTGACATCTTTAGATTTCAGCACCATAGAGAAACATTGGAAGATCCGAAGCCTGCATCGGTTTAATGGTGTTTATGCTAAAAAAAAAAAAGATGTGCCTGCGGTACTTGTAACACTGATTCCAGGTATCCCTAGAGGATTGGCAATGGAATTAATTTTATTCCATTTCCTACCCCCTAACCCCCCCCCCACCAAAAAAATAAATAAAAAATAAATAAAAATAACCAGCAAAATTTCCTTAAGCATTCAACCTCGGTACCAATGAAGACGAAAACTTTAATTTTCTGGTTGTCATACTCTCATTAAGTTACAATTCATCTGCTCAAGCAGAACATTAATGTTATCTCATCCTTCAGCAAGGTATCTCTGGCCAAAACTAGCTAATGTTAAAGTTAATGAGTCCATGCTAATGTACAAAACTAAATAGCAGACTGTTCTCACGTCATATACAGTGTTGGTCAAAAACACATAAACAAAGGTCTACATTTCAGTGCCTCTCCATATTAAAGTAGTTAAATGTAAATTAATATAATCATACCCTGCTGTACATGAACATTGTTGATCCTGCATGTTATCATCCGCGATCGTGACGACCGTAACATGAGGCTCCTCGCGCTTGCATTATGATCTGTAATCCCTCCCTTCCAATTTCCTTACTAAGATCCTAATATCTCTTGAACTGAACCATACTGAAAACTTGAAAAGTGCTTTTTCTCATTTTTGAACTGAAATACAGAGTTCTGGCATAGAACTCTAGATGTCACAGTCCGATATATCTAACTCAATCTGACCTAATGACATTATCACATAGCACAGCTGACTGGTTCCCTCCTGTATCGGTAGCCAATGAGCTCACTGCTCAGCATTCAAATCTATTACTAGGGTTACCGTAGCAGTTGCAGCTTGCTTCAGAAACCCCCCACCTTCCCCAGCTCCACCTGTATAGATCTGCTACGAGGTGATTCATGTATGCTACTGTGTATGGGGGTTATTTCATGTATGTTATATCTGCAGCAGCAATATTGCTTACATGCTCACAGCAGCATGTTGTGGATGTATTGGCAGTAGCAAGTCTTGGTACTTGCTCTGCCGCAATAGCAGAGTAGCATCTATTCCGCCAAGACCAAATACATTAACAGAGAGTTGTCATGACAGAACTGTTAACATTGCCGTATAATGCAACAAAAATTGCTGAAGTCAACAAATTATACCAACCTCTGTGTAAAAATAACATGATGCTGTCATCTTCCTAAAGTCATTTTTACCCCCTGTAATTTGGCTCCAAATCTTAGGTGAAAATTGTCATTTTCATCCACCCTTCTCTACAAAATAGTGGATTACTCAGTCAATATTCATCTGTGTTATATAATATTTTTGGCTTTCATCACTATTTGTACAGTATTTGTCTTTCTTCAGCAAAAAAAAAAAAAAAAAAAAGAGCCGGGGAGGTTTCTGAAATTTGCTTGATTTTACATGGAATAACCCAATACTTAAAGGGATAGTTCACCCAAAAATAAAAAAAAAATGTTTATCTGTTTACCCCCAGGGCATCCAAGATGTAGGTGACTTTGTTTCTTAAGTAGAGCACAAATTATGATTTTTTTAACATCAGCCGTTGCAGTCTCTCAGCTGTACAATGCTTGGTAATGGTAACAGAATCTATGAGAGAGAAAAAAAAAAAAACAACAACATGCACAGAAAAAGCCAAATTAAACCCTGCGGCTCGTGACAATACATTGATATGTAAAGACACAAAAAGATCAGTCTGTTTAAGAAACTGAACAGTATTTATATGTGTTTTTTTTTTTTTTTTTTTTTTTTTTTACCTCTGATTCACGCAATGTCCGGATTGTTAGAACTCTTGTGAATGTACTTCACAGCAGCCTGCATCATCTTCTTCTTGCTTGCTTTATGGGTTATCGCAGACTTATAAGTGCATTACCGCCACCTATCTCTTAAGTGGACCATTGACACTCCTGATTGAGATTGTAGATAGAGTGTTAATGGTCCATTTGAGAGATAGGTTGCGGTAATGCACTTATAAGTCTGCGATCCGCCATAAAGCAAGAAAAGAAGATGATGTCTTACGCACCTGCTGCTGTGAAGCGCGTTCACGGGAGTTCTAACAGTTTGGACATAGCGTGATCAGATAAACATCAAATTTTCATTTTTGGGTGAACTATTGCTTTAAGATTTTTTCTCATTGGAATCATATGGTTTGAATGAATTGAATAGAATGTATGGAAATATTATACAATGTCAATACTATTTTTAGCATTAATACTACTACAGTTTAAGGAGCAAACTTTTATTCTCTCTCTCTCTCTCTCTCTCTCTCTCTCTCTCACAAATTAGGGTCCACCTGGCCTTAAAGGTGACAAGGTAAGAGCCCTTTCAACACTTCTTACAACAATTTATGCAACCATGCATGTATCCCATTTTTTCAGCTCCAGAAATATTGAATATCCCTTAATATCAGTTGCTATGTTTTTAAAGATGACAGTTGGAATGTCAGGGCAGAGGACAGTTTCTTTATTTAAATAAAGAAACATATCTCAGAATGTTTTATGTCAGTGCCGATGTAATGACGAAAATGTAAACGAAAGAGTGTGATGTCATTTTGAACAAAACTTTCACATTTTTCAGTTGCTTTTGAAAGTTCATGATTTGAATTAGATTGCCTGTGCACACTTTCAGGAAACTTTGCTCCAGTTGTTAAACACCTTCAAATTGGTACTGGTCAACAGTGATGATGTAATAGGTGGCCTGTGGCTCCACCTGCTTTGACACAAGCTTCTTTTTCAGTTATTTTTTTTTTCACTCAGTCTATCACATATCCTCAGCTGGTTAACACATTATTTTTTTTTTTAACCATGAGTAAAAAACAAAGGTGAGTTTACCAGAGAATTAATTCTCAATGTATATACACTAAACAAAATTATAAACACAACACTTTTGTTTTTGCTCCCATTTTTCATTAGCTGAACTCAGAGATCAAAGACTTTTTCTATGTACTCAAAAGGCCCATTTCTCTCAAATATTGTTCACCAATCTGTCTAAATCTATCTGTGTTAGTGAGCACTTCTCCTTTGCCGAGATAATCCATCCACCTCATAGGTGTGGCATATCAAGATGCTGATTGGACACCATGATTATTGCACAGGTGTGCCTTAGGCTGGCCACATTAAAAGGCAACTCTAAAATGTGCCGTTTTATCACACAGCACAATGCCACAGATGTTGCAAGTTTTGAGGGAGCATGCATGCTGGCATACTGACTGCAGGAATGTCCACCAGAGCTGTTGCCCTTGAATTGAATGTTAATTTCTCTAACATAAGCCATCTCCAAAAGGCGTTTCAGAGAATTTGGCAGTACATCCAACCGGCCTCACAACCGCAGACCACGTGTAACCACACTAGCCCAGGACCTCCACATCCAGCATCTTCACCTCCAAGATCGTCTGAGACCAGCCACCCGGACAGCTCCTGCAACAATTGGTTTGCATAACCAAAGAATTTCTGCACAAACTGTCAGAAACCGTCTCAGGGAAGCTCATCTGCATGTTCGTCGTCACTGGGGTCTCGACCTGACTGCAGTTCGTCATCGTAACCGACTGGAGTGGAAGTGAAAGTCATGACATTTGTCAAGTATGGTAACCCATACTCGAAATTGGTGCTCTGCATTTAACCCATCCAAGTGCACACACACAGCAGTGAGAAGTGAACACACCATGAACACACACCCGGAGCAGTGGGCAGCTATATCACTTCCCCCGGGGAGCAACTGGGGGTTCAGTGCCTTGCTCAAGGGCACTTCAGCCATGGGTATTGAGGGTGGAAGAGAGCGCTGTTCATGCACTCCCTCCCACCTACAACTCCTGCCAGCACCGAGACTCGAACCTGCGACCTTCTGGTTACAAGTCCAATTGTTTAACCATTAGGCCACAGCTTCACCAAATGCTCACATTGTGGGCAAATGCTCACATTCAATGGCGTCTGGCACTTGAGGTGTTCTCTTCATGGATGAATCCCGGTTTTCACTGTACAGGGCATATGGCAGACAGCGTGTATGGCGTCGTGTGGGAGAGCGGTTTAATGATGTCAACGATGTGGATCGAGTGGTCCAAGGTGTCGGTGGAGTTATGGTATGGGCACATTGTGCCATTCATCCACGACCATCACCTCGTGTTGCAGTATGATAATGCACGGCCTCATGATTCAAGGATCTGTACATAATTCCTGGAAGCTGAAAACATCCCAGTTCTTGCATGGCCAGCATACCCACCGGACATGTCACCCATTGAGCATGTTTGGGATGCTCTGGATCAGCGTATACGACAGCGTGTTCCAGGTCCTGCCAATATACAGCAACTTCGCACAGCCATTGAAGAGTAGTGGACCAACATTCCACAGGCCAACAACCTGATCAACTCTATGTGAAGGAAATGTGTTGCACGGCATGAGGCAAATGGTGGTCACACCAGATACTGACTGGTGTTCGGACCCGCGCCCCCCAGATCCCCCAATACAGTAAAATGGCACATTTTAGAATGGCCTTTTATTGTTATGCCACACCCTGTGAGGTGAATGGATTATCTCGGCAAAGGAGAAGTGCTCACTAGCACAGATTTAGACAGATTTGTGAACAATATTTGAGAGAAATAGGTCTTTTGTGTACATAGAAAAAGTCTTAGATCTTTTAATTCAGTTAATGAAAAATTGTGTTGCGTTTATAGTTTTGTTCAGTGTAATTACCACCAATAGAGTATATGACACATAGCACTATGCCTATTTCTCTAATTTCAGCTATAAGTATTCTGGTCAAATGCCAAATGATTTCTCCACTTAAATTTAATAAGGAATGGATCCATAGAGAATGGATTTCAATGGAGCTCTTTAATCAGTCACTGCATATGAAGTGACCCTGACCTCAAAGCTAATTTTGGAATATCTAAATCCTCACATAGTTCACAAATCCACAGTGCACTACATTAATGCCTTCCCATCAGGCCCCAAATATTTTAATTATTTACAGAGCATTCCTATATAACAGATACCAAGCATGAAAAATGATCAAATTTTTATTAGTCTTTATTAGTCCCAACAAGCCTTGATCCAGCACAGAAATATTAAAAGCATACAATTGTTGGAAGTTCTTCACATGTTATGGAAATACATTGTTGTGGCATTGCAGTCAAGACAGAGCCTAAATGTTTTGATCATCACCACACATGCTTTTCCAGCATGAATATTTTATAAATGACCAGTGAGCAGAAATATTGCATTTGAAATATTGACATTCCTCGTGTAGAGGGATGAGCAATTATTAGTCCAGGCAATTATACATGTGCTGGTCATATAATTAGAATATCATCAAAAAGTTGATTTATTTCACTAATTCCATTCAAAAAGTGAAACTTGTATATTATATTCATTCATTACACATAGACTGATATATTTCAAATGTTTATTTCTTTTAATTTTTATGATTATAACTGACTACTAAGGAAAATCCCAAATTCAGTATCTCAGAAAATTAGAATATTGTGAAAAGGTTCAATATTGAAGACACCTGGTGCCACACTCTAATCAGCTAATTAACTCAAAACACCTGCAAAGGCCTTTAAATGGTCTCTCTGTCTAGTTCTGTAGGCTACACAATCATGGGGAAGACTGCTGACTTAACAGTTGTCCAAAAGACGACCATTGACACTTTGCACAAGGAGGGCAAGACACAAAAGGTCATTGCAAAAGAGGCTGGCTGTTCACAGAACTCTGTGTCCATGCACATTAATAGAGAGGCAAAGGGAAGGAAAAGATGTGGTAGGAAAAAAAGTGTACAAGCAATAGGGATAACCGCACCCTGGAGAGGATTGTGAAACAAAACCCATTCAAAAATGTGGGGGAGATTCACAAAGAGTGGACTGCAGCTGGAGTCAGTGCTTCAAGAACCACTACGCACAGACCTATGCAAGACATGGGTTTCAGCTGTCGCATTCCTTGTGTCAAGCCACTCTTGAACAACAGACAGTGTCAGAAGCGTCTTGCTTCAAAAAGGACTGGACTGCTGCTGAGTGGTCTAAAGTTATGTTCTCTGATGAAAGTAAATTTTGCATTTCCTTTGGAAATCAGGGTCCCAGAGTCTGGAGGAAGAGAGGAGGGGCATACAGTCCACGTTGCTTGAGGTCCAGTGCAAAGTTTCCACAGTCAGTGATGGTTTGGGGTTCCATGTCATCTGCTAGTGTTGGTCCACTGTGTTTTCTGAGGTCCAAGGTCAACGCAGCCGTATACCAGGAAGTTTTAGAGCACTTCATGCTTCCTGCTGCTGACCAACTTTATGGAGATGCAGATTTCATTTTCCAATAGGACTTGGCACCTGCACACAGTGCCAAAGCTACCAGTATCTGGTTTAAGGACCATGGTATCCCTGTTCTTAATGGCCAGCAAACTCGCCTGACCTTAACCCCATAGAAAATGTATGGGGTATTGTGAAGAGGAAGATGCGATATGCCAGACCCAAGAATGCAGAAGAGCTGAAGGCCACTATCAGAGCAACCTGGGCTCTCATAACACCTGAGCAGTGCCACAGACTGATCGACTCTATGCCACGCCGCATTGCTGCAGTAATTTAGGCAAAAGGAGCCCCAACTAAGTATTGAGTGCTGTACATGCTCATACTTTTTATGTTCATACTTTTCATTCGTCCAAGATTTCTAAAAATCCATTCTTTGTATTGGTCTTAAGTAATATTCTTATTTTCTGAGATACTGAATTTGGGGTTTTCATTAGTTGTCAGTTATAATCATCAAAACGAAAATAAATAAACATTTGAAATATTTCAGTCTGTGTGTAATGAATGAATATAATTTACAAGTTTCACTTTTTGAATAGAATTAGTGAAATCAGCTTTTTGGATGATATTCTAATTATATGACCAGCACCTGTACATCTGGAAACCCAGTTTGCATGATACGGCAAGAGCTGAGTTTCCAAATTTAATCTACCCATGCAGAGATTCAGGACTCTCTACAGTCGTTACCATTTGGCATTAGCTGTAAGGATGGCCGCAAATCCCAAAATTAAATTTAAACTACTCTCTGAAGACATTGCAATCAACAGCCATGCGCCTCATTTGTCTCTGAGTCCTCAGCCAAAGTATGAAGGGGGGATGAATTGCATTCCATTCATACAGTTAAGGCCCGATATACTTCAAACGAAGTTCGTTTTCATTCTTCGTTTCATTCTTTAGTCTTCAGTTCGAAAAGACTGAGCGATGGTATACTGTTTTCAAACATTCCAACACATTCACGCTGCTGGAGGCGGGGTATAGATTAATGTAAACATGCCGCGACACTCGCGCGTATGCCCCTAAACACAACAACTGTGAAATGAAGACGTGCAGGCAGTCTAGGTGTGAGAAGGGCCCCAATGGTCAGAATATTATAGATAATAGAATAATGTTTAGCAGCTGTCCAGAGTCAAGTATCATGTTTGCAATACAAAAGAACCATACCATTTCCATAATCAGTCCTTTATGGAAAGTGTGAATGTCTCATAGTCTGAAAACTTTAGCATGATGTGGAAAAAAAAAGTAATAAATATTGGGGTCAGTGTGTAACTTTATTTCATTAGTGTTCATTTATTTATTATTATTGATACATTGTTACACCTTTTTATATTTTAAGTGGTGTCATGATTTACTTTTGATAAAAACAAAGGTTTATTATTGTATGTTCATTTTTCATTTATTGTATACCCTTTAAATTCCCTTATTGAAAGAGCAACAGCAGCAGCAGCAGTATGGTGTATCATTTATTTGAAACACATGTATTTGGTACTTGCTACCTTATATCGTTACTCTTTCCTTTCATTCTTTTCATGGCTTTGGAAAACTTGACTTGGATGAGTCTCTGTGTCGCTTTTTGCATAACTCCTGGTCGTCGACACCAAGCAATTTCTTGCTAGGAATTAAATACTTTCTCTGAATCTTTAAAGTCTCTCCGCGAGCGATTGTACAGGTGTGGATATATTTGTGCCAGATCAGCTATTCGACACTCCAGTGTATTCAGGAGATGCTGTTCTATGCTCGAACCTCCATAGAATGAGAAACGAACCTGGGAAAAAAAATTGCACTTCAAAGAAGGTGGAGTTCCAGGACACACCCACCGACTGCATAACCACCACGGACCAATGGATGCAAAAAGGTGTTTAGGACCCAAGAAGAACTCCCCCAGAAAGTTCGCTTTAGTGAGCTGTTACGAACTGCCAAAACGAACTCAAAACGAACTTCGTTTTGGCCTGATTTTGTTCAAAATGATGTCATATCAGTTCGTTCTTCGATTCCGTTTGAAGTATATCGGGGCCTTTACTCTGGAGTCAAACTCTGACTTGATCATATACATCAAGATGGCGCTGCAAATGGAAGCCACAACACTGACCTCCGCAGTTCTTCTGGGCCCGTATTCACAAAACATCTTAAGGCTAAAAGTAGCTCATAACTCAACGATTTAGGAGTAAATCTTAAAAATTTCACAAAGCATTTTAGTGCTAAAATTAGCTCCTAAATCTGTGAAACGTTAGGAATAGTGAAGAGGACTCCTAAATCACTAAGACCAAATCTAAACAATCTTAAAATGGCTGTTGCCAGCAATCTACCTTGGAATATAAATATTTTAGAAACATTTGATGATAATGAGCTTTTAAAAAATGTATCGGCTTTTGTTTGGAGGTTATCCCAACTCCAAATGTTTAATTATATCCTTAATATAGCATAGCCATCCAGTTTGGTTTTCTTTTATGTTTGCATGTCTTACTATCAGCCAAGATTATTCTACTCTGCTAATTAAAAGGATGTTTATATGCATATTACCAAAATTGTATTAGTCACAGAAAAAAAAATAATAATCCACATGAAGTGGCGAAATCACACAGTCAGTGACAGACAAATTGTTAACGGTTGGTCTATGTGGTAATATATAGAGTAGGTGGCCATCCAAAACGTTGGTTCTACCGCCGTCGGCAAAGTGCATTTGCAGCTTTTGACCGCTGAGTGGCACTTTAAACACAAGTTTTCAAACAACCGCATCAAAGCACATTTTCGCAAATAGCAGTCAGCTTTGCCTCACCGATGTGTTATATTTGACTGCAGTCGGGGAAAATGAAAGAAAAAATATTTAATATTCACAGATGAAAGTTTAGTCTTTATGAAGATATGTGCATTTCTTAGAACGAATTCAAGCAGGATAAATATCAAGCCTATGAGCCTGTGCTTATATTTTCTCTACACCATATTTTAGATTTGACACATTTAAATAGTGTGCAGTATTATTTATAAAATGTGAATTATGTGTTATATTATTAAAAAGAAAATGTGGTTTACTTTGCATCGGAGCATTAAAAGTGGTAGCATAGTGAGCTAGGCTTGCGTGTTTTATCAATTATTTTCTTTATTTTAGTAAAACGTGAGGCACTGAATAATTTCGCTCCCATTATTTAGGCCTAATTAAAACAAGAAACAAATAAATTAACCCTTGTGCGGCCCTCATTTTGGAGTCACACTCAGGGTCTTCACGGTCAAAAGTGACCGGACACCTGAAATTTAACTTTTTTGCCCCCCAGTATAATCAATGGAACATATTTTTATTCAATAATATTTTTTCTTTTGAATTTTGAGAAATTTTTAAGGTATTAATGAATATTTATGCAATAATTATGAACAATTTTTCTCATAGAAAATAGAACATATTTTTTTTTCTAATTTTTCAAAATTATTTTTAAATTAATGTTGTATTTTAGATCAAACCAGAGACTAGGCCTTTCAAAAACATTTTTTGAAGATTTTTTAGCGCCACCTGGTCAGAGCAAAGAAAGAAAAACATGTAAGTGCATGGTGCAACCACTTATTACCAGTATAGGAATCTATAGAGAGGCTTGTGAATTCCCTTATTGTTTTTAGACATAATTGCTGACTCATATTAAGTAGTGGACTTGAATATATATTAATACATTCTAAAGAGTACTTTTTGTATAGTTTTAGATATTTTTTGTTATAAATAATGATTTCATGCATTATTTGCATTAAAGTTTTTGCATTATGATTACAATCAAAGGTGAACATTATGTTAGAAAGAGAACACAAGTAAGCATTTTGTCAAACTTTTTTGATTTAGAATTTAATTTTAAAAATGCAGTTCATTCAAACATAACAGTTTATGTAAACATTTTGCAATGAACATGTCTATTTTTGTAAAATGTCAATGATCACTAACAAAAGGAAGGAATAGTAATCAAAAGGAAACAACAATAACAAACATGCTCAAATAACAGGAAGCATTAAAAAAATTAAACAGTAAATAAAAGAGAAATAATAAAATAAAATAAGTGTTATAAATACTATTCTAACTTTATCCTATGTGGGCTACTATGTAACTGCTGTGTATACTAACTACTATAACTGTATATTACCGGCATACTAACTCTACATAACAGCAGAGGTCACAGATAACTAAAGAATGTCTCTTGCAAACTGGATTTTTGCATTTTAGAGCATCATACCTTGACTGCTGTGAGATTTTTCTGCATTATGATTGAATTATTGAATGGATTTCACATTCTCAAAACTTTGCTCTGTGTTACAGACACAGTAGTTCATAGGTGCCTATGTGTAAGTATGTGAGTGTGTGTGTGTGCATCTGTGTGCGATTGGACGTGTCAATAACACTCTTGATGTTTTATAGTGTCATCACTTCACAACTGTGCACTTTTTTTTTTCAGTTTTGTAAACGATTTGTAGATTGTGTACACAAATATTCTCTGAATTGTTGTGTTTTTGTCTATTTCCCATTCATTTCCTATGGCCGGTTATTTTTGACCGAAGACCCTGAGTGTTACTATTTTTTTTTATGCCCACTTAGACTGTTCGAATCATGCCCTCAATTTTTTTGTGTGTTCACACCCCAAGTGCCATGAAGGTCACCGCATTTCATATCATTCCGATGAAGCTATGATTTTTAACATTTCAAAACGTAAAATATTCCGGTCAGAAATGACCGAAGACCCCACAAGGGTTAAACCTGCACGATTTAAATAAATCATTGAAACTCTAAAGAATGGATGGATTAATAAAACGTCTTGACATATAAACTCAAGTTCTCTCATTATAATCAACAAAATGCACACGATGTAAAAAAAAAAGAGCTTCATTAATTGACAACTTAAGTGATTTTAGTCTATTTTAGTCTTCATATAATTTAAGTAAAGTAAAAATAAATAAAATAAATAAATAAATTGCAGCCGCATTTAAATGCAGGTTTGTATAATATTCCGTAAAATATCAGAGTGCAAGATTTGCTGTGCGCAATGATGCTGAGTGCACGTGCAGCATTTATTCTTATTTGTCTACATATTTTATCTTCATTACAAATCTTGTTTGGTTATATTTTGGATAATTGCATGTAAAAAAAAATATTTACTTTGTAATGCATATGCAAAATGTGAATTATTATTCATATTCAAGTGTTTGTGCAAAAATTATTAATGCGCATGCATGACAGGGAGGCGCCCTCTCGATCACGTGATTTTTTTTCCTAATAATGAAATAAACTGAAAAATTGGGGTGTCTCACATACATGAGAAATATATCTACAGAAAGCTTGAAATGTCTTTTAAACGAATCAATTCAGAACGAAAGCATTATGTAATCTGTGAAGGTTGTATTTCTCTCTAAAGGCGCGTCCATGTGGAGAGAGTCAGCAGTGTGAATTTCATCTTGCAGCCGACGAGAAAACATTTGTTTATTAATAAATAATTAAAATGTCTCCTTTGGGCTACTTCTGCCTGTGCTTTGGGGCAAACTTAATGCATGTCTTGAGCGCAGAATATATTACGGCTCGACAAGACCGTCCGGTGTAGACACGGTTAGACAGTGTCTGCTACATTTACAAATAATTGATATAAGAAATAAAAATAAATACATAACCTAAACCAGCAGCATAAAGAGATGAAAATATAGACTAAATATTTACACTTGGTCTGTCCTACGTCCATGATGACACTGACTCACTGCGGAGTCGCCAGTTTTAATCTGAACAGCTCTTAACGCTCAGTGGATGGTTAGATGCATGATGGGCTAGTATTAAAAAATAAATAAATAAAATAAAGGTCTTTCCAGCATTAAGGTAATAACGTTACTGCTTTTTATTAATCATCTTGTCTCAGTTATAAATTTGACTGGTAAATGATAAATAATTATATTAAAACTTGTTTTGAACAATTTCTTTGTTGTTTGAATATTGATTTTAAGTAGGGAGGCAAAAAAATCAATTTCAATCATAAATCGGATTTTTTGTGAAAAAAAAAGGGGGATTTTTTGTAACTATACAGAACTACCCCAAAAACCCCAGCCCCCTCCAGCTGAACTGAATTCGGTCTGTTTTTTGGCTGTGAGAAACGGTGTGTTGTCATGTTACTGGGTTGAAACATGCCTGCACTCACAGCAGCCGTACTCTTTGTATTCATTATTTTTTAGCAGCCCATATTATTATTTTCACTAGACCAAAATAATAACAAATTATCAATTGATAATTAATCATTATTTTTGCGAAAATCATTTTTATTTGTGAACGTAGGCGTTTGCAGAAGACTTTAAGACGAAGCGGAATCCTCCGCAGCTGCTCCACTTCACAACGCGCGACTCGCGCAAACTGACCCAACATTTAGCAAGGCAGGAAAGCATTCAGTCTGCCTGAAGGAAGACGTATTTCATTGTAAGTTAATGCTGTTAAATAGAGAGTGAAAAAAAAAAAAACAGTGTAGGCTAAATAAAAGTATGCATTTTATTTATTTATTCACAGGCTATATGGTTGAAATAGTAATATTTTTGTTGAAAACTTTAAGTGCCATTGTTTAAAAAAATGCATCATAGAAATGTTTCATAGACCTTCAGTTGTCATGCTTTAAAATACCATGCCATTTGTAATTTCACTGTATTTTCACCTCCTAAATTACTACCCCAATTCTATAATGGTAAAATTTATTCAGGCCGATGGCATTGTTTATGACATTATTTATTTTTGTTTTTAGAATATTCTAATTGTAGCCTACATAAATGGATGAATCAAAACAAATATAACTTTTTAACTGCAGGCAGATATAGGCCTACATTATTGTACATTACAAATATTTGGATCGTCCCTTATTCTGTCCCTTATTTTTATTAAAGAATAAATACTTGTTTTCTTCAAGAATAAACATTATAAATAAATAAATAAATAAAAGAAAGAACCTCTATTAGCCCTTATTTGTAGGTTGTAGGAGATATGCGAGCGATTAATAGATTTAAAAAAGAAAAAAGTGGGTGCTTGGTTTCAGAAAATGAATACAGCTCGTAAAAAATGCTATGATGAAAAAGTCATGCTAACTTATTAATTCATAGAAATAATTTAATCAATTAAAACCTTGTTTTATACTTATCAGGATATAAACGAGAGACAGAGGTAAGTGAATCCAATCACAGTGTTTTATTTGCAAATCACAAATGCAAGGTGAGTTCTTAGTGACTTCTGGTGCAGGTTCAGTGCAGATACTCAGTGCGGGGCTGAATGCAGGTGAGCACGTCTTGAATAGATATGTCAATGCCAAGCCGTCACAGATGATTAGCACTTGTCTCTCTTTCCTTCAGGTGCAGGTACAACCAAGCAAGCTCGGAGAAACACACTGGGAGTTCGGAGGAACTTCGGATCACAGGTAGCAGGGAATTAAGCAGGAGTCCTGCAAGCAGGAGGACAATGACACAGAGGTTAGTGTTTCAAAGGTGAGTATACTTTACGTCCTTGAGTCTGCGGTGAATCAACAGGTCGGGAGACAACCGCATATGGTCTGTTCCTGTTGGAGGCTTGACATCGAACTGGGGCTGTTGTGAGTGCTTTATAGTGCTCTGTGATGAGGTTGATAATTATGTGCAGGTGCAGGTGATTAATACTCCGGGGAGCGTGATCGCTGTGGGATGGATGAGGCCGGGCTTGACTGGTCCCTGACATTACCCCCCTCTCCAGGGTCCACGCCAGCGGACCTTGCCCTCTGACGTCGTGGGGGGCTGGTTTCTCCGGATACTGTGCATGGAATTCGGTGAGCAGATTGGGGTCAAGGATATCATGACGAGGCACCCAACACCTTTCTTCTGGACCATAATCCTCCCAGTCTACCAGGTATTCGAGTCGCCCACCACGACGTCAGGAGTCCAGTATCTCCTTTACCGTGTAGAGGGTCGTCAGGGACCGGGTCTGTAGAGGGAACAGAAACAGGTAAGTGATGAGGCTTTAATAGGGAGACATGAAAGGTGGGGTGAATCCAATACTGAGCGGGTAAGCGAAGTCGGTAAGTGACCGGGTTGATTTGCTTTTCCACAGGAAAGGGACTGATGTACTTTGGGCTAAATTTACGGCAGTGTTGCTTTAATCGTATATCACGGGTGGCGAGCTATACCAGTTGTCCCGGTTGATAAGTGGGAGTTTGTCGGCGGTGGGCATCAGCAAATTGCCGGTGGCGATTCATTGCCTGCTGAAGGTGGTGGTGTGCCTGATTCCAAACTCTTTTGCTGTTTTGCATCCAGGTATTCACGGCAGGGACTTTGGATGGTTCGCCGGACCAGGGAAACAGTGGAGGTTGGTATCCTAAGATACATTGGAATGGAGTTAGGTTTGTGGATGCTTGTCGGAGGGAGGTTTGGGCGTATTCTGCCCATACTATGTAGCGGCTCCAGAGGTTCTGGTTGGAGTGACAGAATGTCACGGCTGATGTCCTGAATCTTTCGTTCAGTTTGCCCATTTGTCTGTGGTTGGCAACCAGATGTTATGCTTACTGTGACACTGAGGAGGGTGAAGAACTGGGGTCCTCTATCAGACACGATGTCTTCAGGGATGCCGAAATTGCGAAACACATGTTAAAATAGTAACTCCAACGTGTCAAAGGCTGTAGGCAAGGCTTTGAGAGGGATTAGTTTGCACGCCTTTGAGAATCGGTCGATGGCTATGAGAATACATGTGTTTCCAACAGAGACTGGGAGATCAGTAACAAAATCGACTCCAACATGGGACCAAGGACGATGAGGGATGGGTAAAGGGACTAGCTTTCCAGTGGGTAACTGACGTGGTACCTTGGTTATAGAGCAGGGTGTGCATCCATGGACAAATGTCTCTGCATTCTTGGCCACCAGTATTTTTGCTGAAGGGTGGAGTATGTTTTGCTGATGCCGGGGTGACCTGTTCCAACGGATGAGTGAGCGGAGGAGATGAGGGAAGTACGAAGATCTTCAGGTACGTAGGTTTTGTCAGCGGGCATTCTGGAGGTACAGGCATGTTCTGTGATAGTTCTAGGATTTGATCATCAAGGTCCCACTGAATGGGACTGACGAATATTTTGGTAGGTAGGATGGCTTCTGGTTCTTCGATGTCTTCTTCGGGAGCGTGGAGACGGGACAGGGTATCTGCTCTCGTGTTTCTTGACCCAGGACGGTAGGATATCTGGAAGTGGAACCGTGTGAAAAGTAGAACCCATCAAGCTTGGCGAGGGTTAAGTCTCTTGGCTTCCTTCAAATACTGGAGGTTTTTGTGGTCGGTAAGCACAAGAAATGGATGTTTGGCCCCTTCCAACCAATGCCTCCATTCTTCCAGGGCAAGCTTCACAGCTAGGAGTTCTCGGTTACCAATATTGTAGTTCCTTTCCGCAGGGGATAATTTCCGGGAAAAGAAGGCACAAGGCATGGGGTTTGGATGAGTTCTCCGGGTACTGTGACAAGATGGCCCCCACGCCTGTTGTTGAGGCGTCCACCTCGACAATGAACTTTTGTTCTGGATCTGGATGTTGGAGCAGGGGAGCAGTGGTGAAGGCAGTCTTCAATGTTTGGAAAGCATGTTCCGCTTCTGGAGTCCAGTGAAGGGTCTTTGGCTTCCCCTTCAGGAGTGATGTTAACGGGGCTGTTATCATACCGTACTGGTTTATGAACCGGCAATAAAAGTTGCGGATCCCAGGAATCTCTGTAATTCTTTGATTGATGTAGGAGTGGGCCAGGAGGTGATGGCTTGGGTCTTTCGGTTATCCATCCTGACTCCCTTTTCACTGAGATGGTAACCCAAGATTTCGATTGAGGTCTGGTGGAAAACGCACTTTTCTGCTTTCAAGAACAGGGAAAACTCTCCGTTGGAGTACTTGGGAGACATGATGTTGATGGTCAGATCTGTTACGGGAGAAGATGAGAATATCATCAATATACACGAGAACAAAGTGGTTCAGGAATTCTCGGAGGACCCCATCCATGAAACTTTGGAACACAGTGGGGGCGTTTACCAGGCCATACGGCATCACCAGATATTCGTAGTGCCCTGCAGGGGTGGTGAACGTCATTTTCCATTCGTCTCCTTCTCGAATCCTAATTAGGTTATATGCGCTTCTGAGGTCCAGTTTGGTGAATATACGGGCATCTCTGAGTTGTTCTAGGGCAGACGGGACTAGAGGGAGCGGATAACTGAATTTCACTGTGATTTTATTTAGGGCTCTATAATCTATGCAGGGCCGCAAGCCCCCCTCCTTTTTGGGGACAAAGAAGAAGCTGGCAGCAGCTGGAGAGGTGGAAGGTCTAATGTACCCTTGTCTCAGAGCCTCTTCGATGTATTCTTGCATGGTGGCTTGTTCGGGGATGGACAACGAGTAGATCCGACCCTTGGGAATGGATTCTCCTGGGATCAAGTCGATTGCACAATCCCAAGGTCGGTGTGGAGGTAATTTGGAGGCTGCCGTAGGACTGAATACATCTGCAAAAGATGAATAGCACGGAGGAATGTTGACTGACAAATTTTCTTTTGGACTTTCAATGGACGTGGAATTCACGGACACAGGTTCGGGTTGGGCAGGAAGTTAGTTTAGGCAGTCACAGCCCCAGTTCAGGATTTTACCAGTTTTCCAATTGATAGTGGGTTGGTGTCGAATGAGCCGTGGGCGGCCTAGAATTACATCAGCTTGGCTATTCTCAAGAATGAAAGGGTCAAAAAGTAGATTCAACTTGAATTTCAATACTATTAAACTGACTTTAAAATCTTAAGAAGTTTATAAGTTGTAAAATGTCACAGTGCATGTTAAATAGCCTAAATGAACTTGTATCTTATATAGTATCCGAAGACCTTGATTTCGCTCTGCAAATGGAACCTGAAGAATGAACCGAAATGAAAACATTTTAAAACAAATTTAAAATGACTGTTTAATAACAATAGCATGCATAAGAGCCTTTGTGTAAAGGTTTTTCTTTAATTTTTTGATGAGTAGACTGTAGCCTGAGATTATCCTATTTTTAATGGCTTTTAGGATGTTATAATGTATATTGTAATGTTATTGTTGTTTTACGTCTTCCTTTCATTTTACAATTAGATTCAGTTCGCAATCCGTCTCTTTGCGCCACCTGGCGGTAGTTTCGCGAATGATTTTAACTCGCGACTGATTTGCAGTTAACGCCGCGGCCCTGAATGGGTAATACCCATTTTGGTTGTCTACCTACTGTAGTACATTGGGCAGGACATCCATATGCTCACCTAACATTCATCAACCTCAGATATGGGAGATGTAGTAGCAACTTTACATGGCAGCTCAATCTAATGTTAGCCTAAAAAAAAGTGTGAAGTTCACGTTTTTGTGTGGAGTGTGGAAACTGAACAGTAG
Source organism: Cyprinus carpio (assembly GCF_018340385.1). NCBI lineage: Eukaryota > Metazoa > Chordata > Actinopteri > Cypriniformes > Cyprinidae > Cyprinus > Cyprinus carpio. The sequence goes on from NC_056603.1 coordinate 34,102,649, forward strand.
CACGCTTGGGCTACTGCAGGACAGATGGAGGCACCAGTGCGATCATTTGCTCTTAAAATACTTCATTTTTGGTCATAAGAGTAATGCATCTTTCGTATCTGTAAATACTCTATGTTTATTCGTGTGCACTCTTTTGTAAAATAATGAAAGCAAACAGGATGCACTTTCTGCTGTCTCGGACTCTGTGAACTTGAGCGCATCACTTTGAAACTCGGTGTATACTTGCCTTATTACAGAAATGAAAAATATGTTTATAGAGAGTGAAACTTTTAAATGAACCAATTATGTAATCCATGTGAAACCTGCATACAGGCACATACTGCAGAGAAGATGAGTCAGTGTCACTGACGTCATCTCTTAAACTGAAAACAGAAAGCAGTAGTGTAACAGTACATTATTAAAACGTTAATGCTGTTTACTTGCTGTTTTTCCTTAACACATTCATAATTATTATATTTGCCAGTGCGCTGTGGCATGCTTTTTTTTTGTGCACTTGAGCGCTTATTAGGCTGTTTAGCCAGTTAAAAACTCATTATTATGATTTATATAGTTTATTAATAAAAGTGCGACTAATAGTCGACTAATGCTTAAAATGAACGACTATTAGTCGACCAGAAAAAAAAGGGGGCAGCCCTAATGCAAATGGACTAATTGTTTACAAGATACATAAGAGGCTGACAATTAGCTCAATATATAGCAACACATCCCAGACAATATTTTTCCGGTTTTTGATTGTTCTGACATTTTGTTGGATATTCTAGTTGGAGGTACAGCTGTGTTGTTCAAACGCACATACAGATGCAGAAGAGGGAAACACACCGGCACCCTGGTAAAGCTCAGCACGTGTGGCTTTTCTAACTGCTCTTCCAAGCATTCATCTTGCAAATGTCCGTTCCCTTCAGGGCCGTTTCTAGACAATTTGATGAGCCACTAGATGCCTGTATAGCCCTATGTAACAATCCATAGTAGCTAAAACATTGCACATATTTTACACATAAATCACACATAAATTAATTTTATTATTTTGGATACATGTTTAGAGATTATCAATGGCTACTTTTTGTCTTTATCTGTTTTTTGTTCAATTGTTTTGTTGTTGTTGCTTGAAACATTGGTTTAACGTGTCAGTTATTGCATTATTATTTCAGTCAAACCTATAAAACCCTTTGTTACCCCAAACTACATATAAAAGCCTGATCAGTGGCATAAAAATAATCAATGTAACTACTTAATCCTTTGCTACTTATTAACATGTGAACTTCCCCTTTAAATAGTGTGATGCTCTGCCCTCTATGTGCATGATGCTGCTGTTAGAAGTGAGTGAATTGATTCAGCATTTCGACACCTCTGTACGGATGCATTAAACTCGACAAAGCGGTTTAATAAAGGATGTACTGATCTCGTGAATTAGTGAATTTTACTATACCAATATTTTTAAATTGGCTGTTAAAGTGTATATGGGAATTTAAAAATATTGGTATAGTAAAATTCACTAATTCACGAGACATGACATGCTGATCCTTTAACAATGCATTGGCACAAAAATGCACACCTTTTGGACAAATCTAGCAACATGATTTATCAACTGCCACAAATACTGATTTTGTGCACTTTATTTACTGTACCAATATTTTAAATTGGCATTTGAACTTCGCTTTATTTCATGGCGAAAAAAAAAAAAACGTTACCTTGCGAAAGCACTGATAGAGCCCATTGATCTAATGCCGTTGATGAGTGCTCCAAATGCAACTTACCGCACAACAATCAGGCAGCAATGACAGCGCCCTGATCCAATGGCATACAGGCATCATCAGAATGAAAATACTCTAGCGTAATGGTGTTTTGGGATCCAGTGTGGGCGGCAATCATATTTCAGGATGACCGTGCCTCTCTTTATCACAACTCTGTTCAAATTTAGCGCCAATATGGGCACTCATTGGCGCCCCTTCAGCTGGTAACTTCTGTGCCTAGAAACGCTACTGGTTCCCTTGCTAACAAAAGGGATGAACTTCTTCTCCTCACCCGCACCAACAAGGACTTTTCAAACTCTGCTGCACTGTGCTTCACTGAAACCTGGCTGAATGAAGCCATTCCGAATAATGTGCTTCATCTGCTGGGCTACTAGTTGTTCACAGTGGATCGCACCCCGGAGTTATAGGGGAAAACGAGAGGTGGTGGATTGTGTTTCTACATCAGTGAAAGTTGGTGTTCAGATGTAACAATGCTGAAAAAGGTATGCTGTCCTAACTTAAAGGCACTCTTCATAAACTGTAAACCTTTCTACTCGTTTTCCTCTTTCATTCTTGTGAATGTGTAGTCATGGCCAAAAGTTTTGAGAATTACATAAGTATTAGTTTTCAAAAAGTTTGCTGCTAAACTGCTTTTATATCTTTGTTTCAGTTGTTTCTGTGATGTACTGAAATATAATTACAAGCACTTCATACGTTTCAAAGGCTTTTATCGACAATTACATGACATTTATGCAAAGAGTCAGTATTTGCAGTGTTGGCCCTTCTTTTTTAGGACCTCTACAATTCGACTGGGCATGCACTCAATCAACTTCTGGGCCAAGTCCTGACTGATAGCAACCCATTCTTTCATAATAACTTCTTGGAGTTGTCAGAATTAGTGGGTTTTGTTTGTCCACCCCGCCTCTTGAGGATTGACCACAAGTTCTCAATGGGATTAAGATCTGGGGAGTTTCCAGGCCATGGACCCAAAATTTCAACATTCTGGTCCCCGAGCAACTTAGTTATCACTTTTGCCTTATGGCACGGTGCTCCATCGTGCTGGAAAATGCATTGTTCTTCACCAAACTGTTGTTGGGTTGTTGGAAGAAGTTGCTGTTGGAGGGTGTTTCATGGCTGTGTTTTTGGGCAGAATTGTGAGTGAGCCCACTCCCTTGGATGAGAAGCAACCCCACACGTGAATGGTGTCAGGATGCTTTACTGTTGGCATGACACAGGACTGATGGTAGCGCTCACCTTTTCTTCTCCAGACAAGCCTTTTTCCAGATGCCCCAAACAATCGGAAAGGAGAATATGACTTTACCCCAGTCCTCAGCAGTCCATTCACTATACTTTCTGCAGAAGATCAATCTGTCCCTGATGTTTTTTTTTTGAGAGAAGTGGCTTCTTTGCTGTCCTTCTTGACACCAGGCCATCTTCCAAAAGTCTTCGCCTCACTGTGCGTGCAGATGCGCTCACACCTGCCTGCTGCCATTCCTGAGCAAGCTCTGCACTGGTGGCACTCCGATCCTGCAGCTGAATCCTCTTAAGGAGACAATCCTGGCGCTTGCTGGACTTTCTTAGACGCCCTGAAGCCGTCTTTACAAGAATTGAACCTCTTTCCTTGAAGTTCTTGATGAACCTATAAATTGTTGATCTTGGTGCAATCTTAGTAGCCACAATATCCTTGCCTGTGAAGCCATTTTTATGCAACGCAATGATGGCTGCATGCGTTTCTTTGCAGGTCACCATGGTTAACAATGGAAGAACAATGATTTCAAGCATCACCCTCCTTTTAACATGTCAAGTCTGGCATTCTAACCCAATCAGCCTGACATAATGATCTCCAGCCTTGTGCTCGTCAACATTCTCACCTGAGTTAACAAGATGATTACTGAAATGATCTCAGCAGGTCCTTTAATGACAGCAATGAAATGCAGTGGAAAGGTTTTTTTTGGGATTAAGTTAATTTTCATGGCAAAGAAGGACTATGCAATTCATCTGATCACTCTTCATAACATTCTGGAGTATATGCAAATTGCTATTATAAAAACTTAAGCAGCAACTTTTCCAATTTCCAATATTTATGTAATTCACATGAGTTGGCCGAACAAATAGCTGAAATGGGGCAAAGGTACCCAGACTCTAATTTAATCATTCTTGGAGATTTTAACAAATCAAATCTATCCCATGAACTGCCAAAATACAAGTAGCATATTACATGTCCCACCAGAGACTATACCAGGGATCTTCAACCCTGCTCCTGGAGAGCTACCATCCTGCAGACTTTCGTTCCAACCCTGCTCCAACACACCTGTCTGTGTTTACCAAGTAGCCCTGAACACCTTGATTAACTGCTTCAGGTGTGTTTGATTGGGGTTGGAGCTGATATCTGCAGGACAGTAGCTCTCCAGGAGCAGGGTTGGAGACCCCTGGACTATACTGATATACTGGATCACTGTTACACCACAATAAAGGATGCACGAGCAGTCCCACAAGCAACTTTAGGTCTCTCTGTGCCTTTTGGGGATCACTGCTTGGTTCATCTTATAAAAAAAAAAAAAAAAGTGACGTGACATTCAGCCAAGTATGGTGACCCATACTCAGAATTCGTGCTCTGCATTTAACCCATCCGAAGTGCACACACACAGAGCAGTGAACACACACACACACTGTGAACACACACCCGGAGCAGTGGGCAGCCATTTTATGCTGCAGCGCCCGGGGAGCAGTTGGGGGTTCGATGCCTTGCTCAAGGGCACCTAAGTCATGGTATTGAAGGTGGAGAGAGAACTGTACATGCACTCCCCCCACCCACAATTCCTGCCGGCCCGAGACTCGAACTCACAACCCTTTGATTGGGAGTCCGACTCTCTAACCATTAGGCTTCCCACCGACCTACCAACCTACAGGCAGAAACTGAAACTAAAACCCATTTTAAGGACTGTTAACCTGCACCCCCCATTTTGGGACTCACAGCTGAAAATGACCTACCTAACTTAAAATTTTAACAGTTCCTGACAACAGTGTGCAACACACACAGTCCTTTGGGCTTTACTATTCATCTTCCAGAGTTTATAATGCTCAAAAAGATAAAAATATAGATACTTAAAGGCACAATATGTAAGTTTTTTTATGAAAATATCCAAAAACCACTAGAGCGGTGTTATATATTTTGCTGATTTGTGTACTTACATTTTCCCAAATGTTTCGAAGAATATTGAAATCCAGTGAAATAAGCAATTTTAACTAGTGACACGGACTGTGTCCATAGTGTCATTGTGTCACCTGCCAATGACGACATAACCCCTCAATAACAAATGTATTGAAGGGTTTTACAAACTATTTTAGTCATATAAGAGCAGTATTAAAATAGATGAATGAATGTGCCAAAGTTGCCTTAAAGAAATTTAACAATGTTAAACATTTAGGTTAATTAATCTTAAACAGTAGGCTATAACGCGTTGACAGCGTGACTTTGAATATTAATTAAGAATTTTGGCATAAATAATTGAATTACAAACAGTGAAATAACTGTGAAAAAAAATGACAGAATAATGACTAAAATTTAATAAAAATTAATAAATATGTTCTGATCTTTTTATCAGGTCTTGCACAGTATTGCAGTCACTATTAAGTGAGCACTGACACAGTGTGGTGTTTACGAGCCAAGGCTTTCTCAGATCGAAATCTGCACCCTGCCAGATTATGCATCCCCTAGTATTGGTAGGTTTAGGAGTAGGTGTGGGGGAGGGGTTAGGATTAGGGGTGGGCAGTGGGTTGGGATTAGGCAGTCAGGTAGCAATTTCAACGAGGAGATGCATATCACATCTTTCAGGGTTGCAGAATTCGGCACAACATCGGTTTACGTTGGATTAAATCTACAAGTCCTATTGAGTTTGGAAAATGCTGTGCACAGTAATCATCAGAATATCTCTTCACTTGTTTCTGTAAATGACCGGATTTTGAAATCATCCTGCAGATGCTAATTTTAACAGGCGTTTATTCAACTAGGTGATTACAGCGCATTGAAAAATATACATAACCAGAAGAATCGATACACTGCTTCGACGCACACTTCCAGTAATCAATTCCACTGTGATAAATGTCTGTCGTCAAATACACACACTGCTGTTAAAATGTCCATTGTGTGGAATATCTCATGTAAATAGAGTCAGTTATGGCTTAAGTAAATTTAACCCTCATCCGTCCCTCCCATACCTATAACAAAAGTGACCCCCGTTGGTTAAAATGACCCAAACACCCACAAAAATACAAATTCTTACCTATTCAGTCCTGAAATATTTTTTGATCCGTTTTTTATTTATTTAATTTTCTTTAATTTATGGAGTTTGGAAAATGCTGTGCACAGTAATCATCAGAATATCTCTTCACCTGTCTCTGTAAATGACCGGATTTTGAAATCATCCTGCAGATGCTCATTTCAACAGGCGTTTATTCAACTAGGTGATTACAATGCACTGAAAAATATACATAACCAGAAGAATCGATACACTGCTTCGACGCACACTTCCGGTAATCAGTTCTGCTGTGATAAATGTCTGTTGTCAAATACACACACTGCTGTTAAAATGTCCATTGTGTGGAATATCTCATGTAAATAGAGTCGGTTATGGCTTAAGTAAATTTAACCCTCATCCGTCCCTCCCGTACCTATAACAAAAGTGTCCACCATTGGTCAAAATGACCCAAAGACCTTCAACATTACATTTTTTTTTTCTTTTCAGTCCTGAAATATTTTTTTTTATCTGTTTTTATTTATTTAATTTTCTTTAATTTATGTAGTTTTTTTATTATGTTTTTGGTGATTTTTATTTTATTTATATTAAATTCTGGATATTTAGAAGAATCTATGAGCAAATAAGCATTTATTACAGTATTTCAGAAAAGAAAAAGAAAAAAAGAGACAATTCCAGTCCAATATCATCAAAAACCTTCAGATGGGCCCTGTGTGGGGTCTCTGAGTCTTTCTGACTACATGTGGTAGAAAAAAAAAAATAAGTCATAAAATTGCATTTTATGGTTACTGCCACTAGAGGGGCCTATAGAATCCTATGGAGATTCTTAACTGAGCCCTACATGTGAAACCTTTAAATTTTGGCCATATTAAGGCTTAAGATTGGTTGACAACATTCAAATATATATTGAGACATAAAAAAACATCTATATTTTGTAAAAAAAAAAAAAAAACACAAAAAAAAAACACCCTGCATTATATGAATATTCATAACATTTCAGAAATATGTAAAAAATATATATAATATATATTTAAAAATCTAAAAGTTATATAAACTGATTGGTCTCCACCACATCACTCAAACTGAACTGTTTTAAGTAAAATAATATTACAAAATGGCATATCATTCATCATATCCCAGCAGAAACTTCAAACGTGTTATAATGTGTGTCTATAGGAGTGTGTGTGCCCTGTGTATGTTTTTGCGTAATGCAGTTTTCTCATAAACTCCATCCATTCCTATGCGGGTCAAAATGACCCGCGAGGGACACTTTTGTTACTTTTTTATTGCACCCATTTAAACTCCTCGAATCCACTTAATTTTTTTTTGTGTGTGTGTGTGTGTGTGTGTGTGCGTGTGTGTGTTACAAAAGTAAAGAAATATTGAACTGTGTGTGTGTGTTACAATCAACACATGATTTTTTTTTTCACTTTATTTTTATATAAAAATAACTATGTACGTGTGTGTGTGTGTGTGTGTGTATGTGTGAGTGCGTGTGTGATTTACATATCATAAAATAAAATTATATATCAGCCCCAGCCACCCCCCACCCCACTTCCCGTATATTGAACCATGAGAAATCTGGTCACCCTAGTTAAGGCTTCTCTGTGCCTGCTCAAAATTCTGTGTAAGGACAAACAAAATATGATTGCTCTCACACCTCAGTATGAAAGTATCCAGTTGTAATTGCTGTGCAACTGTATTTATACCACCCCAAGCCTTATTAAACAGTCAAAGCTAAATTAGACTTAGACAGCATGAAACTTCAGAAAGCACTTCTGTTTCACCTTACAGTGTGACTTTGGAAGACTTTTGCTCACAGTGTTTGTGTACATGTACTATATATGTATATAGTTTGAGCAACAAATGGAGCTCAAGCATAGTTCATGCAGACCATGACATGACTGCAGCATCAGTGATACTCAGCTGATCGTAACTCCTCCCACTACAATTAATAAGATATATAAGAATCAGAATCAGAATCAGAGAGAGCTCTATTGCCAAGTATGTTTGCGCATACAAGGAATTTGTTTTAGTGAAATAAGCTTCCAGTACACAGAGACAACAACACACAGACAAAAAAATCAAATCAAATAAAAAAAAAATAGCAAATAAATAAATTGTATAAACAGTTGTGCTATAGATCATAATGGAATAGAATTGAGTAAGATGCAGGGATGTACTAGGATGGAGGGGTAACAAATAAATATAAGGATATTGCACATATTTATTGCATAAGTGGGGAACATTTAACTGTTCATGAGGTAGATTGCCTGGGGCAAGAAACTATTCTTGTGCCTGACTGTCCTTGTATTTGCGGCTCTGAAGCGCTGGCCAGATGGCAAAAGTTCAAAGATGGGGTAACTTGGATGTTAGGGATCCAGAGTGATTTTCTGAGCCCTTTTCCTCACTCTGGATGTATACAGTTCTGGAAGGGTTGGCAGGGGAGCACCAATAATCCTTTCAGCAGTCCGAACCGTTCTCTGTAGTCTTCTGATGTCTGATTTTGTAGCTGAACCAACCCAGACAGTTACTGAAGTAAAGATATGATCAAATATGAAGATACTTGATTAAGTATGAAAGATACGATATGATACGAATAAGATCATCCGTACTCACGCTTGCCATAGTCTGTTGCACAGACACGCACTAAGTCAGGCTTGAGTTCTGTCGCACAGACACGCTAAAACAGTTTTAGTCTATTGCACAGACAAACGCAGAGTCAGTTCCGTTCTGTCGCATAGAAACTCGCTTCTAGTTCGGCTCAAGACAGCTCGAAACGGTAATTTGTTACACAGATACTCCCTTAAGATTCCTCTAGTTTGTCACAAACACTCAGGACAGTTTTCAAACGGATTTAAGGATGTTGACCATACAGTTTTCGCTTCAGATTCAGGTTTTGTTTTGAGCACACGATTCGCCGCATCAACCAGTACATGCTGCTTGATTTGGAAGTGACAGTTCAGTCTAGATCGGCCCTCCCTGCATTAAGTTGTAACCTATATCATTAAGAAGATCAAGCATCCTCAACAGATGTGGATATACTTCACTCTCCATTCATCCGAACGTGTCTTCATGAAGCTAAGCCAAGTATTTTTTTTTTTTTTTTTTTTTTTTTTTTTTTTTTTTTAACTCACGCTTAAAGTTATCAGGTATTGGCAACATGCTTGTTGCTAAGCTAATCTAATTGCTCAGTACATGCTGTAGCTATAGTCTGATCTCGTTAGCCATAGCTGTTTGGAAACTGCTGTTGCTTAAAAACTATTCAGTCACTATTTGAAACCTACTGTTTACCAGGACTTTATGTTTATCATTGGGAACATTCTCGTTGTTAAGGCTAGCTGTGTTTTAGCAAATATGCTGTTAGGGCTGCACAATTAATCAAAATTAAATTGCAAGGGCAATAGATCATGATTAGGCAGAAGCTGCGATTGTCATGTGTATCTTTCAGTGAAGCACGGTTCTGTGATCAGCAGTAAATCTCCATCCAAAAGCCAGAGGGCGCTCTCGCGCTGAAAATCCAAATATGCCCCGAAGAAGAAATCCAGGAAATGCCTATTGCTGCAGCTAAATAAACAGAAGATTTAACTGCTTTAATTGATTCAACGTGACTAATAAACATACGACTACAGCAATATACGGTTTATCTGAATTCTTATAATTTTCATCATAATAAAGTATATCTATAATGAAATGCTAATCGACATACTTTATCACTGCTTAGAATACAATGAAATATTGTGTGCCTTAATTATTCTGTTTAAGAAGCCACATCATCTCATAGAAGGATTCATTTTAAACACTCGACTGACATTATGAAGTGAATTTGGAGTTAAAACGTTATTAAATGCAGAATTATCATGTGCTCTGAGATAGAGCAGCATTTACTACACAGAACCGTAGTTCACTGAGAAGATACGCAAACAGCTGTCATAATCGAGAACGATTTTGTCAATAATTATTCATGATCCTACAATTATATCGTCTGCGATTATAAACACGATTTTGCATAGCATGTCAGAGAACTATGGCTCTGCATAGTAAATGCTGCTCCACTTGAAAGCAGGTGATGGAGATCACAGAACCGGCTTTACTGACTAAATGCACATGACAATCGCAATTAATCACATCCAATTAATCATGCAGCCCTATATGCTGTTGAACAAGCTTCTGTTTGTTATTAAACTGTTGCAGTCGTTTGGTTATCGTCAATATGCTTAATACTAGGATTAACTATGGTGACCAAACCATTTTCTCAGGACACGTCCTGTCCAGGATTTCTATATTGCCTAAAATATCTACGTTTTGGCTTTGTTTGCGCTGCGCAGACCAATTGTTGTATGACAAAGTATCATGAGCGCTCTAGAGAGCAAACGGCTTCTTGTGCTTTTGAATTGCTCTCACAGTACTTTGATGTCATACACGTATGCCATACGTCGCTAATATGTACACCTATTTGCATCGCTTTGACCATTCTCTTTAGATCCCACCTTCTCACGCACCATGATTGGTTGATTACGTACAATGTCTGGATGTTATTGGTCAAATGATCATTACCTTCATTAAGTATGAAAACGGGAAACCAAAGCCAAAACCTGGATATTTTAGGCAACATATAAATCACTGACATCACATGTACTATTAAAACGACACATTTGGTCACCCTAGGATTAACTCATGCAAGGCTATACATACCTGGCTGTGTACTGAGAGACTGCTGAACAGCTGACAGATGTCCTGACAGATATCTTCAACACCTCACTGAGCCAGGCAGTCATCCCCACATGTCTCCAATCCACAACAATCATACTGGTAACAAAGAAATCACCTGTGTCCTGTCTAAATGACTACCTTCCTATAGCACTGACTCCAATCATGATGAAGTGCTTTGAGAGGTTGGTCATGCACAACATCAAAACCAGCCTTCCCAACTCGATCCGCTCCAGTTTGCATACTGTACAAACCGCTCTACACTCCACCTGGCTGTTACCCACCTAGAAAATAAAGACTCCTATGTTAGAATGCTGTTCATCAACTTCAGCTCAGCATTCAACACAATAATCCCACAACAGCTCATTAATAAACTAAACCTGCCGGGCCTTAACAGTTCCCTCTGTATTTGGATCCTGGACTTTCTAACTGGAAGACCTCAGTCTTCCAGCACTACCACACTGAGCACAGGTGCCCCAAAAGGCTGTGTACTCAGCCCGCTGCTCTTCACGCTGCTGACCCATGACTGCACTGCCAAGTTCAGCTCCAACCTCATAATCAAGTTTGCAGATGACACAACAGTGGTAGGTCTCAACAGTGATGAAACGCACTACAGAGAGGAAGTGGCACAACTGGCTGAATGGTGTGGCACTAACAACCTGTCCCTCAATGTGGAGAAGACAAAGGATATTGTGATGTGATCAGCCAAAGTGTGCAATGATGCTTATGAAAGCTCACACAGCAAAAGAAACAAACTAAATTATTTTGTACTTTTTTTAGAAGACAGTGAGAGGAAAATCTTTGTTTTGAGAAATAAAAAGGGGGTAGGTTCGGGTCATGTGACAAGAGTGATGTGGGAAGACTGACACTATGATAGCAGATCCAAAGCACAACTTTTGTTAATAAAACTTTAATTTCTTTGTTTAATAGCTTATTGTCACATTATGCTGCCAGAAAGGAACACATAGCCATGAATAATCAAAAGAGATTTTAATAGTTTCCAACACAGGGAACAGGTGGTTGACACATGTACATCACTGATAGACCCGACAAACAAAGAACGCAAAAGCAAAGACTTAAATACTAGGGATAATTAACAAACACAGGTGCCAGGAATCATAATTAAACTAAATGAGAACAGGAAAGAGACCATAAACGAAAAACAGGAACAGAAACAGGGGCTAAACATGACACGGAACAGTTCAGAATCCTGACACCTATAAGTGAGTGTCTTTGTTGCTGGGTTTTCATTAAAAAAATAACATTGAACCACAAACTAAGCATTTGTTTTAAATAAGGGAAAAGACCTTATTTATTTGGGTTACAATGGCTATATCCATCTTATTCATTTTGTTAATACAAGGTAGATGTTTAATATATGCAAATTTGCCATTGTACTATTTTATGGCTGATGTGTTTTAATTAATAAGACAATAAACCACAATCTACAATCGTTTTAAGGTAGCCTATAAGGGGAAATCCATAGGCTATTTATTTGTGTTAAACACGGGCAAAACATATCCTTATTTATTTTGTTAATAAAAGTTCAAAGTTTAATACAGATGAATTTGTCATTATACTATTTTATTGTATAACCTATGTTATAACCCCCTTTTTTTTTGATTAATAATAATGAGCCATAACCATTAATTTAAAGTAAGGTGGAAATCAAAAAACCTTACATTTATTTGTGTTACAACGTGGGTACATCAGTCTTATTTGTTCTGTTCATAAAAGTTTTGTTTAATATAAGCGACTTTGTCATTGTAGCATTGCTGATGTTGTGTATCTGTGTGTTTCATTAAGAATAATATTGAATCAACCTTAAGCATTAATTCTGTTTCAAGAATAAGAAAGACCTAAAGTTTTCCCTACTTATCCTACTTCCCGTGGTAATGCCTTTATGTACTTTATGTAATGTAAATTATATAAACAAAAAGAAATGTTATTATATAAATTATTCAATTGAAACGTCCCTACAGGACTTCTTTGAATATTGAGAGCCAAGATGGTGGCGCGTACACATCGCGAGGCTCAGCGTCTCTCCAGTTTTTGCAGTATTTTTCCTGCTCATCTCGGGTCTCTTCATACTGAACAGATTTGTCTTAACATCTTACACCTGACCGGAGCTTTTGGATATTGGTGTGCTCTTTTCCAACAGTTTTATCACCAATCCTCAACTCATCCCTTAGATCTCAAGAACACCCGAGGCTGCACACTCTACCCGGCCGGGCGGAAGTGCTCGCAGGCGGCGGCGAGATCGTAAACAAAGGCGGGGGAAGCGCGGCGGTCTAAGAGCAAAGCTAAAGCTAACACCGCTCCGGCTTTTTTTACCCAGCATTTTCCTCGCTAATGTGCGTTTACTGGTGAACAAAATGGATGAGTTACGACTTCACATCACCCACAGTAAGAGACTTTTGGATTGCAATGTCATGGTTTTCACAGAAACATGGCTACACAGTGACGTACCCAATAATGCTATTGAGCTAGCCGGACACTACACGCTCCAGGCAGGTAAGACAGCAGATGACTCCAGCAAGACAAGAGGTGGTGGATTGTGCATTTATGTTAACAAAGCTTAGTGTATGAACACTGTCATTGTTGGGAGACACTGCTCAGCTAACCTAGAGTTTCTCATGGTTAAGTGTAGACCTTTTTATCTGCTGAGGGAGCTCACTTCCACCATTATAACTGCAGTCTATATTCCACCGGATTCTAATGTCAAGCTTGCTATGAACTAACTGCATGCGGCCATTAGTAAACAACAGACTGCTCACCCGGAGGCTGCTTTTAAAGACAGTGCTCCCTAAATTCCATCAGCATGTTTCCTGCCACACTAGAGGAGACAAAACTTTGGATCATGTTTACACAAACATTGATGGAGCTAACATCTCGACCCCCCTCCCCCACCTGGGACAGTCTGATCACCTTTCTTTGTTTCTCACCCCTAATTATTCACCCCTCATCGACCGTGTGAAGCCATTAGTGAGGACCACCAAAGTGTGGCCAACTGGAGCAGACTCTTTATTTCAGGACAGGTTTCAATACACAGACTGGAGTATGTTTGCTTTCCAGGCTGCCTGTGGCTCTCACACGGACATTGATATCTATACCTCCTCTGTACTGGATTACATCAACAGCACCACTGACAGTGTTACAACAGAAAAACAGATCACAAAGTACCCTAATCAGAAGCCATGGATGAACAAGGAGGTATGACTCCTGCTGAAAGGCTGCAACACTGCCTACAGATCAGATGATGCTCAGGCCTACAGCAAATCCAGGGCTAACCTGAGGAGGGGCATCAAAAAGGCCAAGTACTGCTACAAGCTAAAGGTAGAGGAACACTTTTCAAACTCTGACCCCCGACGCATGTGGCAGGCCATCCAGGCCATCAGTGACTACAAGCCAAGCAACTCCACTCCAACGGTCACAAATGTCTCCTTGCTTAATGAGCTAAATTACATTTATGCTTGCTTCAACAGCGACAGCAAGAAGATGGCCACCAAGATCACACCCACAGCAGACCATCAACCCCTCAAACTCACCTTCACAGATGTCTACACTACATTGAGCCGTATCAACACACGCAAGGCTGCTGGCCCGGAAGGCATTCCTGGACGTTTGCTTAGGGCATGTGCAGAGCAGCTTCACAGACATTTTCAACCTGTCCCTCACCCAAGTCAAGTCAAGTCAAGTCAAGTCACCTTTATTTATATAGCGCTTTAAACAAAAAAGATTGTGTCAAAGCAACTGAACAACATTAATTAGGAAAACAGTGTGTCAATAATGCAAAATGACAGTTAAAGGCAGTTCGTCATTGAATTCAGTGATGTCATCATGCAGCTCAGTTCAGTTTAAATCGTATCTATGCAATAATTTGCAATCAAGTCAACGATATCGACGTAAATGAAGTGTCCCCAACTAAGCAAGCCAGAGGCGACAGCGGCAAGGAACCAAAACTCCATCGGTGACAGAATGGAGAAAAAACCTTGGGAGAAACCAGGCTCAGTCGGGGGGCCAGTTCTCCCCTGACCAGACGAAATCCGCAGTTCAATTCCAGGCTGCAGCAATGTCAGATTGTGCAGAAGAATCATCTGTTTCCTGTGGTCTTGTCCCAGTGGTCATCTGAGACAAGGTCTTTACAGGGGATCTGTCTCTGGGGCTCTAATTGTCCTGGTCTCCACTGTCTTTCAGGGCTGTAGAGGTCCTTTCTAGGTGCTGATCCAACATCTGGGCTGGATACGTACTGGATCCAGGTGACTGCAGTGACCCTCTGACTTGGATACAGACTGGATCTGGTGGCTATGGTGACCTCGGAATAAGAGAGAAACAGAATAATATTAGCGTAAATGCCATTCTTCTAATGATGTAGAAAGTACATCAGGTGTTATGGGAAGTGTTCCCGGTTCTGGTTTACCTAATTAATGTAGCCTAAAAATCCTTTAACGGATTTGGATATTAGAAGCGTATTAGTGTGTTATGTGTAAGCCAGGTTAAAGAGATGGGTCTTTAATCTAGATTTAAACTGCAAGAGTGTGTCTGCCCCCCGAACAATGTTAGGTAGGTTATTCCAGAGTTTGGGCGCTAAATAGGAAAAGGATCTGCCACCCGCAGTTGACTTTGATATTCTAGGTATTATCAAATTGCCAGAGTTTTGAGAACGGAGCGGACGTGGAGGACTATAATGTAACAAGAGCTCGTTCAAATACTGAGGTGCTAAACCATTCAGGGCTTTATAAGTAATAAGCAAGATTTTAAAATCTATACGATGTTTGATAGGGAGCCAGTGCAGTGTGTGACAGAACCGGGCTAATATGATCATACTTCCTGGTTCTAGTAAGAACTCTAGCTGCTGCATTTTGGACTAACTGGAGTTTGTTTACTAAGCGTGCAGAACAACCACCCAATAAAGCATTACAATAATCTAACCTTGAGGTCATAAACGCATGGTTTAACATTTCTGCATTTGACATTGAGAGCATAGGCCGTAATTTATATATATTTTTGAGATGGAAAAATGCAGTTTTACAAATGCTAGAAACGTGGCTTCATAAGGAAAGGTTGCTATCAGATAGCACACCTAGGTTCCTAACTGATGACGAAGAATTGACAGAGCAGCCATTAAGTCTTAGACAGCGTTCTAGGTTATTACATGCAGAGCTTTTAGGTCCTATAATAAACACCTCTGTTTTTTTTAGAATTTAACAGTAAGAAATTACTCGTCATCCAGTTTTTTATATCGAATATGCATTCCGTTCGTTTTTCAAATTGGTATGTTTTAACGGGCCGCAAAGAAATATAGAGCTGAGTATCATCAGCATAACAGTGAAAGCTAAAACCTTGTTTCCTGATGATATTTCCCCAGGGTAACATGTAAAGCGTGAAGAGTAATGGCCCTAATACTGAGCCTTGAGGTACTCCATACTGCACTTGTGATCGATATGATATCTCTTCATTCACTGCTACGAATTGATGGCAGTCATATAAGTACGATTTAAACCATGCTAATGCACTTCCATTAATGCCAACAAAGTGTTCTAGCCTATGCAAAAGAATGGTGTGGTCAATAGCAGCAGCACTAAGATCCAATAGCACTAATAGAGAGATACAACCACGATCAGATGAAAAGAACAGGTCATTTGTAACTCTAAGGAGAGCAGTTTCAGTACTATGATACGGTCTAAATCCTGACTGGAAATCCTCACAGATGCCATTTTTCTCTATGAAGGAATATAATTGTGAGAATACTACCTTTTCTAGTATCTTGGACAGAAAGATACTAGAAAAGCTTTAAGTCCACATCCATTTTGCCAGTACCGAAACACTCCTCCCCGATGTGCCTGAATGACTACCGCCCTGTAGCACTCACACCTAATGTTATGAAGTGCTTTGAGCGGCTGGTCCTAGCACACCTCAAGGACTGCCTCCCACCCACACCTATTTGCCTACCGTAGCAATAGGAGCACAGATGATGCAGTATGCACAGTGCTGCACTCTGTACTCACACACTTGGACTGCCTACAGGGAAGAGGTACAGCACCTGGCCTCATGGTGCGCTGACAACAACCTGCTCCTTAACACCAGCAAGACAAAGGAGCTCATTATGGACTTCAGGCAGAAGAAAAAAAGCACGCATGACCCCATCCACATTAACGGGATGGTTGTTTAACGTGTCTTCAGCTTCAATTTCCTGGGAACCACTATCTCGGAGGACCTGTCCTGGACCACAAACACCTCCAGCCTGGTCAAGAAGGCTCACCAGCGCCTCTTCTTCCTCAGGACACTGAAGAAGAACCAGCTGTCTTCAGCCATCCTGGTGAACTTTTACCAGTGTGCGATCGAGAGCATCCTGACTAGTTGTATCACAGTCTGGTATGGAAACTGCTCGGTTGCTGACCGCAAAGCACTGCAGAGGGTGGTGAAAACCATCCAATGCATCACAGGGACAACGCTTCCTGCTATTGAAAACATCCAGAGAAAACGCTGTCTACGTCAAGCTCACAGCATTCTTAAGGACTCCTCTCACCCTGACCATAAACTGTTTATACTCCTGCCCTCTGGGAGGCGCTTCAGGAGCCTCCGGACAAAGACCAGCAGACTCAGGAACAGTTTTTTCCCCACAGCTGCCTCCTTAGTGAATTCTGCACACTGGAATATTTTTCTATGCACTTTTTTATTGTCCTTTGCCCTAGTGTAAATGATGTTCATATGTTCATAGTTTCTGCTTATAGTGTACATACACTTATTACATAATCCATTTGTATAGTATGTTCATAGTACACCTATCTGTACATCATGCTGATAGTATTTAAAAAATCTATCAATTATGTCCATAGTACTGCCTTATCTGTATATTTATTGTACATTTGTAACATATTGTAGACACTGTATATCCTGTACTTACTGCTTATTGCACTTCTAGTTAGGTGCTAACTGCATTTCGTTGCCTTGTACCTTACATGTGCATTGACAATAAAGTTGAATCAAATCTAATCTAATCTAATCTAATCTAATATTATTTCACTGTTAAATATACATTTTTTTGTCCTGATAAATGTAATATAATGTTTCATTGTAAAATTTTTATGTAAAGGTATTGTTACAATTAATCTAACATATTCACATTTGTTTTCTGTTAAGATTATAAACATTGTTTTCAGTGTGCACACTCACTCCTCTTCCTCATCTTGACAATTTGTATCATAAGTAATTTTACTCTCAACTGCAATGAATTTTTGAGAATGTGGATATAGTGAGTGCATTTTAAATTACTCCTTTCATTGCTTGTATTTGTGTACAATGTTAAAAAAAGATATTCTTTTATTCTATTATTTTTTCTCTCTTTTTTATAGGGGGATCAAGGCGACCAGGGACCGAGGGTATGTGTTTTTGTTTGTTTGTTTGTTTGTTTGTTTTTTTCTTGCATGTGCTATTCTGTTGAGTGAATTAATGTGTTACATTTCCCATATGGACTTGCATGTTTGAGATGCATGGGTTTCTTAATGGTGTGTGTAAAAAAAGGCTTGGAAAGGCCGAACTATAAACACCTCAATTTTAAATGTTCAGTACCAGCAGTCTGCCTGCAATTCTTGCAATTCAATAAAGCTGAAGGTTTTGTAGTAGAATCAAGGTCCTAACATACTCTAATGGCACTTTTCCACTGCATGGTATGGCACAGTACGGCTCGGTATGGCTCACTTTTAGGGGGTTTTCCACTGGGTACAGTACCTGGTACCTGGTACTGTTTTTTTAGTACCACCTCAGTTGAGGTTCCAAGTGAACCATACCATTACCAAAACGTGACATGTAAACTCTGCTGATCACGGATTGGCTAGAGAGAATTGTCACTGCACTTGCGACACAAAAACAAAAGAACCGCAAGATTTAAATCAGCACAGCCAGCGAAGGATCAAACGCAACTGTTTTAACAACCAAAAGGTTTTGTTGTAGGGTGGCCATATGCACCATTCATATGGGACACGTCCCAGCCAGGATTTTAATATTGCCTAAAATATTCAGGTTTTGGCTGTTTGCACTGTGCAGGTCGATCATTGTGTTACATTCATGAGAGCTACAGAGAGCAGAGCAGATGGCTCCTTATGCTTTTGATCTGCTCTCACACCTACTTTGGTGTCTTTTTTTTGATCGGTGCGCAGTGACGCTTCAAGTCAAACAAACAAACAAACACGTGCACATATTTGCATCGCTTTGATCAGTCCCTGTAGATCTCACCTTCTCATGCGCAGCCCCACGATTGGTCGATTACAATACCTGCATGTTATTGGTCAAACTGCTTTGAATGTTTTCGGCAATATTAAAATCCTGGCCGGGACGTGTCCCGTATGAACGGCGCATATGGCCACCCTATTTTGTTGTCTGTTGCAGAAGAACAGACGTTCCTCTCATTGAATGCAGAGGAGTGGATCCAGCAAGAGCTTGATGGGGCGACGCGGAATAAAAACGTTTTTTTAGGAGTCATGGCAGTAGAGGCGACGCAATTATAATGACATGTGAATAATCCGACCCATTCTAAAGCGATACTAAACTGAAGTGGAAATGCAAACTGTGCCTTGCTGAGCCAAGCTGTGCCATACCATACCGCGAGCCGTTCCATGCAGTGGAAAAGAGCCATGACATTACAGTGGCATGAGAGTATGCTAGACTAAGAGGTCGTTCAAAGAATGTAAATATTTTCAGCTCAGTTGCTTGGCAACTATATTAATTCACAGGATGCTTTTAGCTACATTTGGCAGATTATGAAATAAATCACTTAAATATCTCATTCCATTCTTCTTGCATGTGTGCTAAGTTCCAATGATTGCTCTTTAGCTGGTTGAAACACAGCTTCTTTCTAACACAGAATAAGTGTCTTTGCCTCTCCTTACTGTACCTCTCTCTCTGTTATTTGGTGCATTTTTCTGATATCTGTCATAATCTTGAATGGTCTATGGTATCAGTGCAATAAGTATTAATTTGGGTAATTATTTACATTACTATAAGTTCAGTGGTATTTGAGTTATTTCTCAAAAGTCCTGCATATAAAGGGTATGAATATGATGTCACAGTAGGCAGGAGTCACTCACTAAGACATTAATGTTCAGCTTGAATGCTGTGCAAACACATTGTAAATGTGAAAGATCTGCTGTGTGATTGAACAAATAGGTAAAACAAGAAAGTGGAGCAATATTTTTTACAGACTGCTGAGTGCTACAGAAAATATAAGCAATTGGATCGCTGCAATTCAGGGAAACAACTGGAATCCAGGCACCCAATCATGGACTTGCATTTGTCATTTTGTAATGTGCATTGAATTTTGGAGTAAAATCATACCCTATGTTCCCTATCTGTCGATTTATGTCATGAAGACATTAGGGGTCAACTTTCAATCATCATTTAAGAGAAAACGGCAATGAAAATTGGCTAGTGGAAATTGCATGCTGAACCACTCCCCATACATATAAGTGAAGGGACATACAGCCAAGTATGGTGACCCATACTCAGAATTTGTGCTCTGCATTTAAATATAAGGTGACAGCATGCATCCACTCATTCAGATTTTTGTTTCGGAGCCGAGTGTTTGTATGAAACCTGTTATACTCTGCAAAGCCATTCATCTGCTGTATGTTGGCTGTTCTGGTTGGTGGTATAGTGCGAATAGCCATGTCCCTTTTCAGTGATTCCCCTGGGTGCTTCAACTAAAAGAGCAGATTTCCTCTAAAAGAGCAACTGCGGACGGCTCGCCTCTTTTTAAAGATTCCGCTTTGTCTGTGTCATCTTGGTTGCGGTCGTTTTGTGTCCTCTGATGATGGCCACAAGCATTGCCTTCTGTGTCTGTGCATTCAGCACACTGAAGATGTGTTCATGGATGGTTCATGCCTGCACTGCGAGAACATGACCATGGCAACACTGCAATTGTGGAGATTCGAGCTCTGGGAGATTTGAGGGTTACAGTGAGGTCCAGTCCCCACAGACCTCTTACTCCTCTCACAGTGCTTGTCCTGACCAGCTCCAAAGTTATTCTGCTGGCCCATCTCATGGTGGTCCCAGTGTTGCATTCAGTGGCCCAGACGCCACTCGTCTCCCTCCTCCATCCTCACTAACCTCAATGGCAGGGTGACTATGGGGTATGTAGACATTCCCCAGTTGGAGAAAGCTGTTGCAGTGCACTTGTGCTTGCAAAACGCCACCACTTGGAGGAATCGTCTGTGTCTCCCATCCAAAGCCTGTAAGCTGTTGGCAGCTCTCGCTGCCAGAGCTTATAGTGCTGTGGGCCAAGCCTCTTCTGCCTTGCATGCCATGGCTATCCTGCAAGTTCACCAGGCCAAGACCGTAAAACAAATGCACGAGGGTAGTACCGACCCGGGGTTGACTGACTTCACCCTCCGAACATCAAAAGTCATGGCATGGACCCTTAGGAATACAATGTCCACTCTGGCGGTCCAAGAGTGCCTTCTCTGGCTTAACCTGGTCGAGATGAAAAATGTTGACAAGGTGCGCTTTCTTGACACTCAGCAGTGCGCACTCCACGCTAGAAGGTGGTGCTCCCCATGTCTCATGGGGCCGCCAAGTCTTCATGGAAGGCCAGGTGGAAAATCCTGTGTTTCATTTTCTTTCTATCAGAATTTTTATCAGGTTATCAGGCTCATGGGTTGACATTGGTTGACAACATACCTCCCCATTCTCACATCCGATGCCCGATATAGCCAACCGCCAAAATATTGCGATTTGGGTACACAACACCTCTCCACACGTCTCTGGTCGGTCCCTTTGGGGACACAGTGAGTTCGGCCGTGATGAACCAGAACGCGATGCCTTCTAGGCCATGAGGCATGACTCCCCACCGCTATCCTTCAAGTTCGATTGTCCCTTTGGTGCCACTTGCACGGTGTTTGAGTGCATGGCTTGTTCTGCCCAACCCTTCCTGCTATATGTATATGTATGTATGTACTGTATGTATACTGTATATATTAAATTTACATTTAGTCATTTAGTAGACACTTTTATCCAAAGTGAATTACAAATGAGGATGACAGAAGCAATCAAAACCAACAAAAGAGCAATAACATGCAAGTGCTATGCCAAGTCTCAGTTAGCCTAACGCAGTACATGTAGCAAGATTTTGTTGTTGTTGTTTTTAGTTTAGTAGATAGAATAAGAAATTAATAGAAAAAACTAGTGTTAGAGAGTCTTTTTAATAATAAATAAAAAGAAAACAGATAGAATAGAAGAAGAACAGAGAAACCTAGTGTTAGAGGCCTTTTTTAAAAAAAAAGAAAACTTGCACTCTCTATTTGTTTTCTAACAACATGTGTTAGAGGGCTTTTTTAAAATTTTAATAGTAGAATAACTTGATACACAAATGGCTATATTCACAGTGATTATACATAATTGATATCTTGATTAATAAAAATCGTCTACATACAGTATGTAGTATGAGTTAAGGCTTGAGTGACCAGACATCCCGTTTTTCCCAACACAGTCCTGTATTTCAGCTCTATTTTTAGTGTCCCGACTTTTTTTGAAAAAATCATGTTTTGTATTTCAAAATGTCTTTACGAATGGGGGTCAGAGTGAGTAGTAGAAGTGTTCTGTCACGTGAGAACACCTATTAATCAAAATTTGGTAAGTTTTGGCTGGTAAGATGGTGCTGCACAAAGATGGTGTAATTTTTCCTTTTTTTTTTTTTTGTTGTTTCTCAAACACAATCAGTTTTACCAGGGATGAACTGCTGAACATTTGGCAGAACACACCACAAAACCTTCTACTGCATTTCAGTTATATAGATAATTTGCTGAACGTTGTAGTTGGCGGAGCAGCAGCGCTGAACAAGCGCTTCAGGACACGCAGAGGGGGGAAGAGTTATTACTTATTTCAAAATAAGTCTTGTGAAGCTCAGAACGCTGAGCTTTTTTTTCGTCCATCGTCCATCTGGCGAATCTCCGCTCTCTACCCAACAAAACTGACGAACTTCTTGTGCTCTCCAGAACAAACAAGGATTTTTCAAACTCTGCTGCTCTGTGTTTCATGGAAACCTGGCTGAATGACGCCATTCCGGACAGCGAGCTACATCTGCCTGGCTTTCAGCTGTTTAGAGCGGATCGCGACGCAGAATCAACGGGGAAATCGTGTGGCGGCAGGACATGTTATTACATAAACGAAAGGTGGTGTAAAGATGTAACAGTGTTAAAGAAGATGTGCTGCCGCGATCTGAAAGCGCACTTAATTAACTGTAAGCCGTTCTATTCGTGGCGGGAGTTTTGCTCGTTCATTCTCGTGAGTGTTTACATTCCTCCGCAAGCACACTTGAGCTTAGCTTTACAGAAACTCGCTGAGCAGATCACAGACACAGAACAACAAGACCCAGACTCTGTTATAATCATTCTTGGGGACTTAAATAAAGCAAATCTTTCCCGTGAACTGCCAAAATAATGACAGTATGTTACATGTCCCACCAGAGACAGTAATATATTGGATCACTGTTACACCACAATAAAGGATGCATATCGTTCTGTCTCACGGACAGCTTTGGGGCTCTCTGACCACTGTTTAGTTCATCTTATACTGACCTACAGGTAGAAACTGATAAATAGATAAACAATTGGAAAAAATAGTGTGACACGTAATGTAGCCTATATATGCTGAGCTCATACAGTGATGCATTATTAACCTGTTAGCCAGCAACCCACCCCCACCCCCACCCCCTATTATGAGAGTCACAGCTGAAAATGCTCTACCTAACTTAAAATTGCAACAGTTCCTTAATTCAGTGTGCTACACACACAGTTTTTGTGTCATTGGAAAAGACCCTTTGGTCTTTACTTTTCATCACCCAGATTAAAAGTTATAGACACTGAAGTGCCTTGAATTTTTTTTTCTTTTATTTCATGTAAAAATACATGAAATCAGTCCTGGAACAATCTAGAAAAGTAATGGGTTGGAAGTCACCTGTCTCATGAGTTTCTATTTCAAATCTATTTTCAAAGATACTACTAAGATATTACTACAACTGATACTATGTCTAGTCCCCCGCCACCACCACCCATTCCCCTGCTTGAGGAAAAATATTTATCAAATGTATTGAAGGGCTCTACAAACTATTTTAGTCATTAAACCTACCAATACATAGTTTTTTCAATTATAAATCAATAGACAGAATCTTAGACATCATATAAGTGATTTATTTTGAGCACTAGAAAAATACAATAAGAATAATTTGAGTAATAAAAATAAGAAAAATAAAACAGAATTAACTATGTATGCCAATTACAGCACATCCTAAATACAGCATTTACACTGGTAGATGCTAATATAGTCATTTATCACGTGCTGACGTGCTGATGGCCAGTTATAGAGATGGTAATCATATAGATGCGCCATAAGGTCAACAATCACACTCTATTCATATAGACAACGTTCACATTGATAGCTGTGATTACACAGTAATTACATGCTAATTTGCGCTAAAACAGATTGTAATCATGCAGATACAGCCACATTCCCCACTAAATACACACACATATATGAAAAATGTTGATTAAAAAAAGAAAGTATTATTTGGGCAAGTCAAGTCACCTTTATTTATATAGCGCTTTAAACAAAACAGATTGTGCCAAAGCAACTGAACAACGTTAATTACGAAAACAGTGTCAATAATCCAAAATGACAGTTAAAGGCAGTTCATCATTGAATTCAGTGATGTCATCATGCAGCTCAGTTCAGTTTAACCCTCTGGAGTCTAAGGGTATTTTTGGGGCCTGGAGAAGTTTTGTCATGCCCTGACATTTGTGTTTTTTTCAGTTTCTTATAAATATCTAAATGGCTAAAGTCTAATTTCACTGTAATCAGCACAAACTGGGCTATAATAATATGTGAGCAGCATATATGTACATGATTGTGTTTTTGAGAAAAAAAAAATGATATGTGTGGTTAGTGAAAAACTAAAAATGTTAAATCACTTGAATAAGGCAATAAAACACATACAGAACATTGGTTCCCGGGACTTTTGAGAACTGGAGCTTGTAGCCTAGAATTTTTTTTTCTAAATGATGTGAAAATCATCTTGTTTACTCACTTACAGAAAACAATATATTGATTTAAATTTTCTAAGACTTTTTGTTGGTAAAAGTCATATGCGAGTAGGCGTCAACTATCATGAATTCACACCTGAGAAGACAAAGGCCTGCATAATGAGCTGCATAATGAGCCATTCAGTCAGCTGTGTCACTGAGAGGGGTGAGTTACAAGAAAGAATGTGAGGACAAAATAAATGTATATAATTTTATGTTTGTAGTTTATTTAGAATATATTTAATTATCCCACAACATAATTTAATATTCACTTGTGAATGCAGTTAAACAGTTTATTAGGAACAATCAAAGCTGACTTTCAAACTGAATTTTTTGCATCATTACTCCAGTCACACAATGTTTCAGAAATCCTTTTAACAATCTTACTTTCTACAAAAAAAAAAAAAAAACATTTATTGTTATTATCATTATTATTATTATTATTATTATTATTATTATTATTATTAATGTTGAAAAGAGCCGAGAATATTTTTTTCAGGTTTTTTAGGGGGGATACATTGAAAGAACAGCATTCTTTATTACATTTGTTACAGTTACATTTATTGGTACATTTATATTATTTACATCAAGCTTTTGAATGGTATAGTAGTGTATATTGTTATTGAAACTTCATAATATTTCACTTGATTATACATTTAGTCAGGAATTATAGTTTGGAAAAAGTCTTTGGAAAAAGTCTAACTAGTAAAATGTTATGTGAAAACTAGTACAAGTATATAAATAAATAAAAAGAGACTTACTCATGTTTATGATCTCTGCTGGATAAAGTGCTTCATTCTTTTTTTCGGAGGAAATCCAAATCTCAAATTCTCAACCACATCACATCTTTTTGGGGTGAATTATGTCTTATTCCTCTCATCGCGAAGCAAACAGTAAAATAAAAAAACTTGAAGAACAATCTCGCTGCGTTGTCTTCTGTTGTGTGGGCGTATTCAAACGCGCTTCAGTGAAACATTTGAATCTCAAAAGCGCGCTCGGCGTGGGGGCGTGGTCGCATTAGAAGATAATGAAGGGAGACGTGAAAAACGGACATCGCGTTGTTTTCATATAGATTACTTTATCACAGAATATTTGTTTTCGGCAGCACTTGTTTAGTTTACAAGTAGACATGTCAGGCTTTCTATAGATATCTCTCTCATGTCTCTGTGTTGAGTATTCACTGAGTTACAGTTCATTTTAATGACGCGTTTGTAACTGAAGATCAGCGCAGAAAAAGGCTGCAGACAGCACTCCTTGTTTGTTATCTTTATTTTATAAATGCACAAAGTTTTGTGGTTATTATGTCTGTATACAAAAAAAAGTAGACCCTTTACAGATTCGATTGATGTATTGCTCTTATCTGTACGATCAAAACTGAAAGTGTAATTTAAGTTCTTTTCGGGGTTATCAGGAGAAAATACCCCAAAACGCGTATACGCGTTAATCGACTCCAGAGGGTTAAATTCCAGGCTGCAGCAAAGTAAGATTGTGCAGAGGAATCAACTGGTTCCTGTGGTCTTGTCCCGGTGGTTGTCTGAGGCAAGGTCTTTACAGGGGATCTGTATCTGGGGCTCATCTAGCTGTCCTGGTCTCCGCTGAGATTCAGGGCTGTAGAGGTCCTTTCTAGGTGCTGATCCACCATCTGGGCTGGATACGTACTGGATCCGGATGACTGCAGTGACCATCTGACCTGGATACAGACTGGATCTGGTGGCTAAGTTGACCTCAGAATAAGAGAGAAACAGACTAATATCAGCATAGATACCATTCTTCTAATGATGTAGCAAGTACATCAGGTGTTATGGGAAGTGTTCTCGGTTCCGGTTTACCTAATTAAAAGAGATCTCAACAACATCACACACTGTGCTCAGATATTTCTCCTTAGCTGGAGACTCTGGATTTCTCACATTTGTCTCCTCTAAAGTTTCAAACAAGGTCTCATATTTGTCTCCTCCAGATCCAGAGTCTCTAGCTAAGGTGAAATATCTGAGGACAGGATTATTGATCCAAGATTGTTCCGAGCATGGCGGAACCATTACGGCCGTGTTGTGAGTTCCCAGTAAACTTTGCAGTTTTTTGTTTGTTTAACTTGTTATTTTGTTGTCCTACATGTTGGATGTTGTTTGTATAACTGTCTACGACAGACACACGCTTTTAAACATAGGTTCCTACATTGCGAAATGCAATCCGGAAAATGCACGGTTTTAAAACCGTCCGTCTCACAGTGCGCAGCTGTCTGCGAGCCCTCTTGATGAAGAAAATAATGTAATGCTGATGGTGCGTGGACGGACAGAATACTTTGGTCTTTACACGATCGGCAACTGGCCATTTTTTGCCTTATTGCAACTCTCTGTTCTGGACTTGCACAAACTGTGTTGCAATGCAATCATTTTCCAAAATGTCATTTATGTGAAAATATATAGTCTGTTAACGCCTGTTAACACAGGCCAGAGATGCTGAAGACAGACGCACAGAGAAAAATACTATAGTAGGCAGATCACTCACTGTTCATGATGCATGACAACTGGAAGAAAATCCTCAATATTGATTTGATTTGGGGGTTTATATGAGCGTGTTTCTGAGGGGAGCTGACTGTCTTCTGAAAAGTTTACGTGGTATTTTCTTTTCATCTTGTCTCTGTATAGTTCATATTAAAGCATTGTTTCAGCACAGCACAGCTTTGTTTACAGCGGTAACCAAGGAAATGCTATATCTGGTCTATATCTGGTGTTCCAGAGGCGCCTCCTGCTGTCAGAGAGTGAATCTGCATCTCATTCTGAGCTTCTGCTGTTTGTTTCATTCAGGCATGTAGTATAATTTCACAAAGCTTGTCAGAACATTTTGTTTTTGCTTCAAATTGGGTTATTATTAAATCAAATTATGTGTATGAATATTATTATATAAATAATGATATAAATGATATGTATATGAATTATATAACAAAAAATAAATAACTGTAATTACAGATTTAGGTTAAATAAAGATGTCAGTCTTCATTTTTTTCTTTTTAGGAAACAAATCAAAGAAAAAATAAACTAATTCTGCTGTTTCTAATATTCTGTATGTTGCTCAAAAACAAAATATATTGTGTCCAGTGGAAATTATTACTTTTTTTTACCCAGTCTTTAACAACAATACCATGATACCTTGAAACCGTGATATTTTTGCTTAAGGTTATCATACTGTCAAAATCTCATACCGGCCCATGCCTAGTAAACAGCTTTAAGTTCCTCTGTGTTAACATCAGTGAGGATCTCACATGGTCTACACACACTGATGCAGTGCTGAAGGCACATCAATGTCACGATCATCAGCTGGAGTGCCCATGAACTCCAGTAGGGGGCACTGCACTCAGGACTCATGCATTTGGTGCCCATTTCCATTCCGAACTCCAATTCGCATCCTGCCTCATACCTGGGACTGATTGCACACACACACACCTGCAGATAATACGCACACACACACACACACATTTAAGCAGCACACTCACGCCAACTCACTGCAAAGTCTTTTTGTTTAGCCCTGTCTAGCATTTCCGAGCAGTTTCTTTTTAGTTTCTTTCTAGTGTTTGTTCTTCCCGTGTCTGATTTTGGTTTGGTACTGTTACTGATTTTGGATATCCCTTTACACACTTGACGCTGTTGTTGGATTACTGCCTGTTTGACCACTCTGTAATAAAGTACTGCATATGGATCCGAACGTCTCTGACTCCACTTTACAGAAGACTTCGCTATACCAGGATCCAGCAGCTCTCGTTACCCCGTTACTAAGATGAAGTTTTGTTTAAGGACTTGTTCCGTTTTGGACTCAGTGACCCAATTAAGTCATGGTTACCAAGAGGGGAGTTTAATTGCAGGGAGTATGCTCTTCTGTTATGTGACTCTCCGTTCACCGTGGGAGAGGCAGAGGACAGCATTGAAACCCCAAAGAACTTTTTTCGGAGGGGGCAACATTGTCAAGCGCAGTCGGCAGCGGAGCTTAAACCACCAGCGTCACTGCACGAGATGGCCGCCAGCCCGGCGCCACAGCAAAAGATGGCCACCAGCGCCACAGCACAAGATGGCCGCCAATCTGGCACCCCAGCACAAAATGGCCCCCAATCTAGAACCCGCTCCTCGCATGCAGCCTCTAAAGAGAGGTCGGGTCATGCCACTTCCTCCAGAAATGGCAGCCACAGCTGATCTTCTGGAATCAAGTCAAGTCACCGTTTACCTTCCAGAGTCAAGTAAAGTCACCGTTGACCTTCCATAGTCAAGTCAAGTCACCATTGACCTTCCATAGTCAAGTCAGGCCACGTCACCGTTGACCTTCTGGAGTCAGGTCACGTCACCGTTGACCTTCCGGAGTCAGGTCAAGTCACCGCTGATCTTCCAGGGTCAAGTAAAGTCACCGCTGATCTTCAAGGGTCAAGTAAAGCTGTCCCGTCTCAGCTGAACTTCCAGAGCCTCGTCCCATCACAGCTGAACTTTCAGAGCCTCGTCACGTCTCAGTTGAACTTCCAGAGCCTTGACACATCTCAGCTGAACTTCCAGAGCCTTGACACGTCTCAGCTGATCATCCAGAGCCTCGTCTCATCCTGTCTGTTGCACCAAGCAATGTTCTCTTAGCCTGTTGTGTTGCTGTCAAGGAGACTGTTACTGCTGTGGAACCTACAGAGGTGGCGGCAACTGCTGCAGAACCTTCGGAGGTGTCAGTGGTATCCATCCATGAACTCATGGCCTGTCCTGTCACGGCTATGGAGGCCGTCAGTGAGCTCTCGTCCTGTCCTGTCATGGCTATGGAGGCCATTGATGAACTCTCGTTCTGTCCTGTCATGGCTATGGAGGCCGTTTATGAACTCTCGTTCTGTCCTGCCACTGCTATGGAGGCCATCTGTGAACTCTCTGCCTGCCCTGTCTCGGCTATGGAGGCCGTGTGGGAACTTTCTACCTGCCTTATCACGGCCACGGAGGCCGCCTTTAATCTGTTTATGTTCTCTGTTTCAGTCCTACCTGACCAGACTTGCTCTCCTGTGCCATCGACTCCACTGTGGTGGTCCTCTGCTCCGCCCTGGTGGGCTTCTGTCCCAGCTTCTCGGCTGTGGTGGTCCTCTGCTCTGCCCTGGTGGGCTTCTGTAATGTCTGCTCGGCTGTGGGGGTCCTCTGCTCTGCCCCGGTGGACTCCAGTCCCGCCTTTGCCGCCCCGGTGGGCTCCAGTTCCGCCTGTGCCATCCTGGTGGGCTCCAGTTCCGCCTGCTCCGCCCCAGTGGGCTCTAGCTCCGCCCCGGTGGGCTCTAGTTCCGCCTGCTCCGCCCCAGTGGGCTCCAGTTCCGCCTGCTCCACCCCAGTGGGCTCCAGTTCCACCTGCTCCACCCTGGCTTCCTGCTCTGTCGACACTGCCTCGGTCCCCGGCCAATCCACTTCCACGTGGACCTGGCCCTCCATCCCTCCCCCTGTTCTGCCTCCGCTCCAGCTCCCACCCGAACTCCAGTAGGGGGCACTGCACTCAGGACTCTTGCATTTGGTGTCCATTTCCATTCCGAACTCCAATTCCCATCCTGCCTCATCCCTGGGACTGATTGTGCACACACACACACACACCTGCATCTAATTACACACACCTGCAGCTAATACACACACACACATATACACAGCACACTCACACCAACTCACTGTGAAGACTTATTTAGCCCCGTCTAGCATTTCCGAGCATTTTCCTACAAGTGTTTGTTCTTCCCGTGTCTGATTTTGGTTTGTGTATTTCGCCTTTGATTCTCTGCTGCCTGCCCCAACCTCTGCCTGGTACTGTTACTTATTTTGGATATCCCTTTACACACTTGACGCTGTTGTTGGATTACTGCCTGTTTGACCACTCTATAATAAACTACTGCATATGGATCCGAACGTCTCTGACTCCATGTTACAATCAATGCCTCTTCTTCCTGAGATGGCTGAGGAAGTTTGGAATGAGCCCCAGCCTCCTCAGAACATTCTACACCTGCACTGTGGAGAGCATCCTGATGGGCTGGTACTTTATAGTTAAGATTGAGAGTGTGCACTTTAAGCCCATATTATATAACTCTAACTTGAATATGTTTTGGTCAACAGCTAAAATAATAAAAATTGTGCCAGTGTCCAAATATATATTGCCCTAGCTATATGTAAACTTTCATTTTTCTCTTATTTCTTGCTTTTAATTGGCTTTGAAATCAGATACACAGCTGGACAATAATAATGATTTGTTAATATACTACAAACACTCTTTTATTACATAAGGCAGAATGGTTTATGTACTGTAATAAATGCTATGTCAGTTAAGCACTGCATTTTTCATATACTTTATTTATTACCTGGATATGATTTGGAAAACACAAATAAACCATATAATGCCGCAATTGTGTGTTTAATGTCTTCATGTTTCCAAAAGTTTCTGCCTTTTATTCAGATCATACAGTGATAGCTGGATGCTTTTGTCCGTATTAGGGATTTGACATGTGTCTCCATGTGTCACCTCCCTACGAGAATGGGGCCTCTGTAGCGACCTTCCCTTTGGAAGGCTCACTTTCCCATCGTTACCGCCAAGCTGTAACAATCAAAATAGGAAAGATTTGAAGCAATCTTTCACTGATGGTTGAAATCTCTTCTGTGTTTTTTTTTTTTTTTTTTTTTTTTTGTGAATGGAACAGTAGCACGGCCATCTCCAGCAGTGATGTACTCACCTTTATTCCTTTAGATTACCAAGGTCAGCGCTCAGGTGTTGGGAAGGTTACGGCCTATGTGTAGCATTTGTCTCAAATGCTGCAGCTTGTCAACATTTGTGGCGCCACAGGGTTGTGACTGCATTCAGGTTGTGGTGTTTTCTGACATAACTCGTCAACCAACAGATACGGAACGTCTTGGTTACATAACACATTCCCTGATGGAAGGAACAGAGACTTTATGTCCCTATGCCTTAACCCTGAACCAATCGCTGAAGCACATTCTCGGCTCCTCAGCGTAAAACCTGAATGAGTGGATGCACGTTGTTGCCTTATATACCCGTATGTACGGGGAGTGGCTCAGCATGCAAAATCCACTAGCCAATTTTCATTGCCATTTTCTTTTAAACTAAGAGATGATTGGGGCTCCCAAATTGACCCCTTATGTTGTCACAACATAACATCTTTGTTCCCTCCATCAGAGAATGATGGTTATGTAATACGTACATGTTGTGTTTAGTGTTAATTTGCAAAGACAAACTCAGTTACCTTTTGTAGGTTCTGACACCTGGCCTCAAGCATAATGAGTGTTTGCCGAAGCATTTGTGAAAGCCGATAATGAAGCATATGGCCTTTGCATGCTGTCACCAGCACCATAAAAGGCATGCTGCATCATCACTTCTTGGTGAACCATCGTCCTGTTTGAACTTCACCTCTGTATTATGGGTCTTTTTTTTTCCCCTGAAAAAGTAACGAGAAACTGCATCATTGCATTGATGTTAGGGAATGCTTCTGCATGAGCTGGTGTCTGAACACCTATGTCACAGAATACCCAAGTACTAATTGTCTGAAGGAAGGCACACAGGCATGCTCAAAATGTGGCATTGCAACGCATTTCGTCCATTGTGTTTAATTGAACACAGCGCTACATCATGGCATTGATGCACAGGGAATGTCAATACCAACGTTGCCACCCTGAGTAAGAATTCCTGCCCAAGTGATCACCCAATACTGTGGTGTGACCACTGATCTACAGTATAATAGAGAATTGGATTGCTCATGACATCATAAAAGTGAACAACTGCCTTTTGGTTATTCCCTATTATTCACATACATTTTATTGAATTAATAGGAAATTGTACAATTTTAATGATAAAACATCACCAAAGTCAGCATTTTCATATCTGAAGTATCCTTGTACATTCTTCTTTTGCAAATGTTCTAAGCATGTAAACAGTTATTTGTTTAATGTCAGGAATTTCCCCTGCATATTAAAAATTTAGGTTCATATACATTACAGTATCTAACAACTGATGAACATGATAAACATCAGATGGACGAGATCCTTAACATATGTATTACAAATGACAATGTGTTCATTCTGAAATCTGAATAAATATTTATGCTTTGAATACACATATACTTTGATTCACCTTGTAAAGTAATTCACAGTTTATATTATAGTGTTTTTATTTGTACAATAGGCTAACTGCAAATGTTTCAACAATTATTGTGTTAACAGCATTCGTTTTGAAACAGTTAATGATTCAGACATTGGTTTAATAATTAATTCAAGATATATACTGTACATAACATCCCTAGGTTCCGCATGTTACCATGGTTCCCCAAGGGAACAAGACACTGCATCGGAATGCTAAGGGAACACCTCTGCGTGACCATGCTCTGAAGCACATGTGAAATTAGTCCAATAGGGCAGCGAGACATCACGAGCAGGGTGATGTGAGCAACCAGGAAGCATAAAGGTGCACCCAGCAAAGCACAGTTTAGCTTTTGATGAAGTGAGCACTTGCAGGGATGCAGAGAGCATGGCAAGGAGACACAGCACTTGCAGGGATGCAGGGAGTATGGCAAGGAGACACAGCATCTCATTTCCTCAGGGAACCATGGTTACATGCGTAACCTAGGGATGTTCCCCTTCAGGAACTCGAGCTGCGTTGAAATTCTTTAGGAACCAGACTACCCACTGCGCCGTACTACCAAGTCCTTGTCTGGTGTGTGTATCTCACAAGCACATCACGACAAGAGGACTTGGGACCCTGGGGTAGATGCCAGCTCTAGAAGTGGACAAATTTGTGTGGAGAGGACCAGCCTGAGGCAGCACAAATATTCTGCAGAGCCACACCCAAAGAGAAGGCCTTGGAGGCTGCCATACTCCTGGTCAAATGCGCTCTGACCCCTATAGGTGACTGGGGACCAGAGGACTCTTAGGCAAGTGACCAAAGGAATCAAAGAGCTGATCTGCCTTACGCCACGGGGCAGCTCAGTGTGCGTAAGCATCTTGCATTTGAACTGGACAGAGCAAATTAAGCTTTTCTTGGCCTGATTCCTGGAAGGGAGGAGGACAGAAGGCCGGTAGTAAGTGACGTGACATACGTCACTTACTACCGGCCTTCTGTCCTCCTCCCTTCCTGATCTGCCTTACGCCACAGGGCAGCTCAGTGTGCGTAAGCATCTAGCATTTGAACTGGACAGAAGGCCAGTAGTACTGTAGGCCCTAGCGTAGAAGTGGGTACCTTAGGGACATACCCAGGCCTCGGGTAAAGGAATGCCCTAACCATGCCCGGAGCAAACTCCAGGCATGAAACGGAAAGTGCACCTTAGTGCACTATACTGGCCTCAGCTTCTGGGTGCCATGGAGGAATTGAGTGATGAGTAGGTGTCTTCCCAATGACTGACCACCCAGAAGGGCGTGGAAGCAGCTATGGCCATCACGTATACCTTCAGAGTGGAAGGAAATAACCCTGCAGAGAAACGTTCCTGCAGAAACTCCAGAGCTGTACCAACCGGGCAGTTGACTGGGTCTTGCAGTTGCTGTCCCCACCAAGAAGTGAAACGTTTCCACTTCAAGGTGTACTGTTTCCTTGTGGCAGGAGCTCTGCACTGGAGTGTGGTCTCAACAACCTCGGTTGAGAGATCGTATGCTAAGAGCTGTGCCCCCTCAGTGACCACTCCCACAGCTTCCATAACTCCGGGTGGGGGTGAAGGATGGAGCCCCCCGCCTGAGAGAGGAGGTCCCTCCTGATTGGAATCTCCAGGGGAGAACCATCGAGAAGGGACACAAGGCCCAAGGGCCGAGAACCATACTCAGGCCGGCCAGAACAGGGCTACTAGCAGAAGATGGATCCCAACCCGACATACTCTCTCCAGAATTCCCAGGAGCAGAGCGATCAGGGTAAAAGCATACAGACAAAGACTCGGCTACGACTGCATTCTGAGTTCCAGCCCAAGCGGAGCTGGATGCATGAGGGAGAATCAGAGTGGACAGTGTGTTTTTTCAGAGGGTGGAGCCTCCATTTCGCAGGCCTCAGCCCCTGCCTTGACAGGATGTCTGCACCCTCATTGAGGTTCCCAGCGATGTAAACTGTTCTGAACCAGAGGAGTTTTCCCTGAGGCAACAGGAGGATGTGGTGCACCAGCCATGTTTTTTTGGAACCATGTTTTTTTCCACATGTCTAAACCACATATACATTGCTGCGTGACCTTGATCATGCAAAGTGGATTTCGTCTCAGGGAAAACCCCTTGGTCCTGAGCCACCACTGCAAAGGTCTCGTGTACAGCAGACCAAAAGGTATCACATTGGATGCAGCTGCCATCAGACCCAACAGTCTCTGAAACTGTTTGACAGTGAGTGACTGGCCTTCTCTGAATCTCCTTACGGCTATGAGAATCTCATCTATATGGCCAGGAGACAGACGTGCCTGCATCGTCATTAAATCTCACACCACGCTCAGATAAGTGGTTCTCTGTAGTGGAGAAAGCACACTTTTCTTGGTGCTAAGCCTTCACCCCAACTCTTTCATATGGGAGAGGACAACATGTCAATGGCAGGCCGCCATCTGCTCTGACTGAGCTAGAATCAACCAATCATCAGTGAAGTTGAGTACACAGATGCCCTGGAGTGGCGTCCAATCTGTTTGATAGTGAACATATTGAACCAAAGGCGTTTGATAGCATAGTTCAGTAGATGCAGATCTATGATTGGACAAAACCCCCATCCTTCTTCAGAACTCCTAAAGTAACGCCTGTAGAATCCAGACTCTCTCATGAGAACACGTTCTATAGCCCCCTTCCTCAAGAGAGTGTCTACTTCATGTTCCATTACTAGAGACTGCTTGGGGCCCACTAATGTGGAAATGATCCCGTTGAAACAAGGTGGTCGAGAACCAAATTTGATTCTGTAGCCTCTTTCTAGAGACTGCAGGACCCATTTTGAGACATTTGGCAGAAGTTTCCACACTGGCAGAAAGTCTACTAAGGGAACCAGCCTCTCTCGAGGCTGGACTCTGGTGTGGCTAGAGGAATCACTTCGGTGCCCTGAAGTGGATGACCGGCTGGGAACCACTGATCTGACGGCTCTAGTGCCCTCATTTGAGGGGACGAGCATTCCTGTGCCATACCATTGCCGGGTTGCAGCTGGGAAATTCACCCATTGGAGCATACTGAGCCTTGAAACACCACCAGGATTTCGACATAGTGGCTCCCAGAGGGCACTGAGGAGGTCCGGGCACCGTATGCTGAGGTCTAATCCTTTCCTCCCCTGGGGGCTACCCTCAGGGTCCTGACATTTGTGGTGTCAGGGTCAGGGTCCACTTGATCGAGGTCTTCTTCGACAGAACAACGGTCCGCAGATCCTTTTTCGGTCTCAAAGACTCCAACCGAGAGCGTAACGCTCTGCTTTTGTGACTGCCGGTATGAGGGGCTTGATGGCTGGGGCTGCTACCACTCAGCAGCCCTGTGGATCTGGGATCGGTGATGAAGGAAGCATTGGAATGCCACCTCTTGCTTCCTCGCCTCCTGAAACCTCTCAACGTCAGTGTCGACTGCACTGCCAAAGAGCCCAGGGGGCAAGAGCTGGGCATCCAGGAGGAAGAAACTGTCCTTGTCTTGTATGTCAGAGAGATTCAACCACAGATGCTTCTCCGTGGCCACCAGTGCTGTCATTGAATGGCTGATGGTTCTGGCCATTTCCTTGGTGGCCCAGAGGGACAGATCTGTGGCAACTACGTCAGATTCCCCTTCCTCCTTTTCATCCAGTTCCTTAAGCTGATCAGCCTTGTATGCCTGTAACACTGCCATGGTGTGCAGACATGCGCCAGCCTGACCTGCCGCTGTATAAGCTTTCCCAACCAGACCGGATGTCAGTCTTACTGACCTGGTGGGAAGCTTCAGGGCCTTCAGGGATGATGCTGAAGACTCATCTGTCGTTGTCTTGTCATAGCTGAGC
Organism: Cyprinus carpio; assembly: GCF_018340385.1. NCBI lineage: Eukaryota > Metazoa > Chordata > Actinopteri > Cypriniformes > Cyprinidae > Cyprinus > Cyprinus carpio. Next base: position 34,139,336 of record NC_056603.1, read on the forward strand.
GCATACTACATAACACAATGCTAATGAGATGCACACACTACAAAACATTCAGTGAAGAAGCGTTTTCTCACGTACCTTGTCGCAAAAAATTACAGCGATTATAGGCCATATCTTCAAGCATGGATGATCAACTGGCCCTTCAATTGGTCTGTGCAGTTATTTTATCCAAAAGAAAACAAAGAAAAAGAAACCACGACAAAAGAGAATATGACAGAAACAATGGCTTGGAAGATGTGGACAACAAGGACTGTCAGTACTGTAGAATGAGTTGGAGGTTATTAAACAGTACAATGAAACGTGGTTTTATATACACAATCTATGCATTTGTTAATCTAATGCATTAAGTTGATTTGAATAATTTGTGGCTTTTCGTTTCTGTTCATAAAGATGCACGATAAGAGTGTTTATACCATCTGCACCGTGATTGGCTGGATTAGTTCCACCTTGTCATTGTGTCGCTCACATTACGAGATCATGTGGTGAAAATATTAAACAGGTTTGAAAATGTCGTACTGTCTGTGATAGCTTGAGACAGGTTCGGATAATGTTGCTGACCTGCTCATACTTATCGAGCTTCGGCAACCGCAATGAGCACCGATTTGATCACGATCTGGGGGTTTTGTTGCGGACTGGAAATCTGTCTGCGATAGACAAATCCAACCAAAAATCCTGTACTGTGAGCCTGGCTTAAGTGAACTAATGCAGTGATATATACAGTAAAGTGATAAATACAGTGAAGATCTCAGAACTTGGAATACACTGCAATCTTATTCGCATTCTATAGCATTTTATAATTATTTGTACATTAATATTTAACTTAACCTGCTTTGTATCTTTATTATTTAATGCAAAAGAAATTTATTAAAACAAGTTTATGAGAGTCATGCATCCGTTTAATCATGAACAAGAACAACTAATGATCAACGATTTGGAGCGACATCACTTTAAAACGTCAAATAGCCTTCAATTTACAGGTTTATTTTTAAGCCGATGCTGTAACCTAAAAGAATAATGACCTAAATGAATGACTACTAGTAACTAAAAAAATCTTACGTTGGGGGCAGCCCTATTAAATTCCCTCTAGACAGCTTTGTTAAAGTTTTTAAAGCATATTATATGCGTATGCACAAATTCTGCTTTCAGAGCGGTCCGTAACGGAGAGATGACACATCCTTAACATTGTTTTTTTTCCTCTGAAATATAAAAATGAAAATTTTAATAAAATTTATAAGCCTATTTTATTTTAATTTTTTTGTATGGTCAACGCTTTTCCATTCTGCAGATATTGTTGCTTCTGGTTTGTGCATTGCAAACCACAGAAAGTCTACAAAATATGTTGTCTCCCAAAAAGTCGGGTCTTATTTGTCAGATACTTTGCCTAAACCTGCTCTGCAACAACTAAATTCTCACAAGATATTCTCCATATGAAAGAGCAAGAGATTCACACATTTATTTCAACCCCCAAAAGCAATACAGAACTAAACCCAAACCCCAAGTCCCTCCAGCTGGACTTAATTCAGTCACACTGGTTGCTTAGTGTAAAATGGACATGCTCTATCTAAAAGAAAAAAAAGTGGTGTAACATAAACCAGCAAACAACAGGATACACACATATTTTTATTAATTATTTGTATTCATTATTTTATTATTATCAAATAAATCAATAAATAAATTAAATAATAATAATAATAATAATAATAATAATAATAATAATAAAAACACCACAACGCGTGATTTCTGAAATCACTGGCTACCTTCTACCACTGGACTATTGATTGATTAACTTCATAAACCAAACTTCCCTTTTCCATTGTGTGTTTGCGCAAGACAGATGCACTCTTCATTAATCTCACTTCGCAATAATAAAAATAACAGTGTCATCAAGCAGTTAATTCTTGTGTGTTTATTATAGCGTTCAAATGCTGATTGTATATACCTAATATATACAGTATATATATGAGCCCGAGCTCAACATGTTCACACAGACAGAGACGGCAGAAAGCACATCCGGTTTATTTTCTCTATTTTACAGAAGCACAACGTTTTGTTGATATTCATGTGAGTGTACACAAAAATAAGGGTTCACCATTTATAGTTCCGAATGAAATATTAGTCTTATCTGTATGAGCAAAAATGACAGCGTACTTCAAGTTGTTTCCACTGTTATGAAGAACAGAATGAAGGGATAACACTGGTACGTCCGTGCATTAAATTCCACACTCTCTACTCAAATGCTTAGATATATGCCTAACAGTGCACTTTTAAATGTTTAAACTAACATTGTAATATGCTTTAAGTGTTCTATAGCTACAGATTTTATTTTAAGTAAGTCGTGATGATTTGAGAAGGCTAAACTGATCAAACGTGATCAACTCAGAATAAATAAATTTTAAAAAAAGTTCCAAATATTTTTCTAAATTAATTAATAATGAAACAATAAGAAATATAACTTTTCAATTATAAACAAAACGTAACTGTTTTAAATAGAGACTCGGACCGAGGATACTAGTACGCTGTCGGCCAAGGGCTGCTATAGGGCTTAGGCTTGAGGTCCGTACAGGGCTCTACCTGATTTCTGTGTTTGGAAACAAATGTTGTGAATCAGGGGTTGTTTTCTAATTAAATGACAAAATTCTTAAGTTATATTGTGTTGTCTTTTTATTTATTTATTTACTTATTATTATCATTATTATTATTATTATTATTTTTTTTTTTTTCCTCCAATCTCCTGCATGGCCAAATTCTGTAAACAAAAGCATTTTATTTATTTATTTATTTATTAAAATTGATTAATTATTATTTAAACACGTTTTAATTAATACAAAGGAACCATAAAAAGTGCAAAATTTCTTAATTTGTGGACATAATTCTCTGCATGTCATGGGCTCTGTATATGGGAATAAAATTTGTTAAAAAAGGTCAGATAACGAATAAATATGTGTGACCTGCTGAAATAAATAAGCAAATTATTTAATGTAAGTTTCAAACCTTTCATAATTTGTGACATTAATGTGACTATCGTGACAAAATATGTGTTAGAACTAGGCCTAGCCTATAACACGCAACAATAAGCCACTTTTTCAATCGTTTTATTTTTTATGGCATAATGCACACATCCTTAAATGTAATCTATATATTCCAAGTTAATATCCTATTTTTTGTACGTTTCTAGTTTTTCATGTCACAGATTTAGCCTATTATTCTTGATTTCTTACAAATTATTTTGTTCAAGGTTTATTATTATTATTATTATTATTATTATTATTATTATTATTATTATTTTTATTTATTTATTTATTTATTTATTTATTTATTTATTTATTTATTTATTTTTATGGTGTGATTCAGAGAAAATTGTGATGCAAATAAAGTCTAATGAATGTTCAGACTTGTACACATCGATATGTATGCTTGTACAGTGGACCAACGGCTGAGGTCAGGATTTTTTGTTCAAAAACTTTCATTAGTCTGTAGATCAAAATGAAAGCCCCTCAATACAACGTAAGGAAATTGTTTAGTTTAAATGGTTTCATAATGAATATTTAATAATACACACAATCAGGAAGGGCCATTGTGTAAATTACCTTTTTTATGCATTAGGCTGCATCCTATATGACTATCTCATGTTTTGAAATTAACTTTCTAAAAATAATTTTTAAATTAATTTTCTAATGATTTTCAAGGATGTTATAATGTTATACAGTATTATAAAGTTATTTTTGTTTTATTTTGTTATATGATCTCCGTTTACAAAGCAAAATATAATTGCAGGCAAACTTTCCCTTTGCGCCACCTGGCGGTAGTTTCGTAAACAACTTTAACACGCGACTGACTTGCAGTTAACCGCAGCGGTATATGCGGCAATATTAGGCATTTTGGTTGGCCACCTACTGTAACTGCTAAGGATCACTGATCCTGGACCAGTAAAAGTGACTCCACTGCCGCTAAACCTTGTAACTCCATTGGCTCCTCAAACTGTCAGTCAAACCTCATTATTCTTCCCACCTTTCTCGTGAATGAACTGTGTCGCGCAGTTTGGAGCATATCAACTTGTTTGCAGTCTGAAGGAAAATTAATGAACTGTTGATTGAATAAGTACAGTGTTTTCTTTACTCGAGAAACACTATATTTATAAAGGCAATTATTATTCTTTTTTTTTTCTTCCGTATTTGAGGCGCATTTGTTGGTAAGTCACACTCAAAAAGCTTGTGCAAAGTGGTGCATTTTTTTATAAAATGATACTTTAACCAAATAACTGAAAAAAAAAAAAAAAAAAAAAACACTGAGCGCCCACATAGCGACGGAAAGCTGTATAACCTGCGAGTTCATGAAAATGTAATTGCGAACTGTAATCAATGCGATGCCCGTACTTGATTTTGGTGAAAGGTTTAATATAATGTGATGCAATCAAATGACGTAAAAAAAGACAAAACATCGTATCAGGGGTCAAAAAACCCCTTCCTGTCGACTGTCCTGAACTTGATTTTGCTCCAACCCTAATCAAACACACCTGAAGCAACTAATTAAGGTCTTCAGGTTCATTAAAATAAAGGCAGATGCAATGATTAGCAAATAAGCGTACAATCCTTACAGTATTTGCCAGACAGGGTACCCCTCTATATGGTAACACTATACAATAAGATTTCATTAATGTTAGCTAATGTATTAACTAACATGACCATACAATGAACAATACATTTATTACAGTATTTATTAATCGTTGTTAATGTTAGTTAATGAAAATACAGTTGTTTATTGGTAGTTAATGTTAGTTCACAGTGCATTAACTAATGTTAACAAACACACTTTTGATTTTAATAATGCATCAGTAAATGTTGAAATTAACATAAATAAATGTGGCAGAATATTGTTCATTCTTAGTTCATGTTAACTACACTAGTTAACTAATGTTAACTAATGAACCTTATTGTGAAGTGTTACCATTTATATAAATGTATCTGTATAGGCTACAATAAAGCCCCAAAAAAAAACAACAACGATTCCACCCGACAACAAAAAAAAAATATTTTGCCTATGTCACAATATGAAGTAAATCAAGCCCTGTAAATGATGCTGATTTTTGATGCCATCTTGGTTTGGAACAGTTGTTGAATAAACAACTAAACTGAACTATTATGCCTGTCTATATGCTTGATAGTCAGTTTTATTGATCACTGAGAGAGCATTGACTTATGATGTTGGTTCAATATAAAAATGATTAATATAATGATTATTATTATTATTTAATAGCTTAGATGTAGTAAACTACTTTTGCCATGTTGCTGTAGCTTATCTTGCTACATTTCCCAGGGCTGTAGTATGGAGACAGATTAGTCTCAAATATTATTCACGCAAAAAACACGATTCACACATGCGTAAACAATTTCACATGCATGAAACCTAATTCACGTACACACAAAAAAAATTCACGTGCGTGAAAAAAAAATATATTCACAAAAAGCAATTCACATGTGCAAAATAAAATTATATATTCATAAAATACATTTCACAAATGCAAAACACAATTCGTAGATATACAACTGTGCACAAAAACCTTTGAATGTTTAAAATGTACAAGTGTCCGAATGTACAAATCGTCATTTACTACGAATCCACTCGGATTTTTGTGTGTGTGTTTTTGAGACTTTCCTGGCAGAGCTCTCTTCCACGTGGGTCTGTCGTACTCTTTAGCCAATCAGATGCGAGCTTACCATTCAACCAATCATATCATAAGCCACCGAGAGTGCATTCAGAAGCTCGCAGGCAATCGGGAGACGTCAAGAGAGAAGCCCATAGAAGCCCTGGCGTTACATTTTAAAATACTATACAAAATAATTAATCAGAATACTTACTCCTGCTCACTCACGCCAAAGAACTCCCCGCTTAAGCTCGCCGTCTCTGCAAGATTAACGATGGCAGTTTACACACACAGCTACTAGAAGATTTACATCTGTCAGACAGGTTGCTGACGTCATCAAGCTTAGTTTGAGCCTGCGCGTCAGAAACGGAAGTTCTAAAAATCGCTAAAAATGGGCTTCACTTGTCTCGATTGAGTTCCAATTGGGTCGCTGTGTCCATTTCTTTTACTGTCTATGGGATTACTGATGTAAAGGCTTAATTTCCGTTCTAATTAATCTATATTCCGCAAAAGGTGCGCAGAATCGTGCTCCTTGAATGCACTCTCAGTGGCTTATGATATGATTGGTTGAATGGTAAGCTCGCATCTGATTGGCTAAAGAGTACGACAGACCCCCACGTGGGAAGAGAGCTCTGCCAGGAAAGTCTCAAAAACACACACACACAAAATCCGAGTGGATTCGTAGTAAATGACGATTTGTACATTCAGACACTCGTACATTTTAAACATTCAAAGGTTTTTGTGCACAGTTGTATATCTACGAATTGTGTTTTGCATTTGTGAAATGTATTTTATGAATATATAATTTTATTTTGCGCATGTGAATTGCTTTTTGTGAATATATATATTTTTTTCACGCACGTGAATTTTTTTTGTGTACGTGAATTAGGTTTCATGCATGTGAAATTGTTTACGCATGTGTGAATCGTGTTTTTTGCGTGAATTATATTTGAGACTAATCTGTCTCCATACTGTAGCTATAGTTTAGTGAAGCTTCATTTAATGTAGAGTAACTGTTAGCTTAGCTCACTACAATTTCCAAATAGCTTGCAAAACGCTGGTAGTATGTTGCTAGTTACAAGACTGACTTCATGTGAAATTTTGCCAATATCTACCTTACTGTATGTACCTTCACAATTATTACAAAAAAAAAATAAAATAAATAATAATAATAATAAAAACGTTTTTAACTGCAAGTCCCAAAATGTTTTTTTTTTTCTTTTTTTTTTCAAAGGTTGTCAAGTCACCTTTATTTATATAGTGCTTTTATCATCACTGAATTCAGTGATGTCATCATCCAGCTCAGTTCAGTTTAAATAGTATCTGTGCAATCAAGTCAATGATATCGCTGGATATTAAGTTTCCCCAACTAAGCAAGCCAGAGGCGACAGCGGCAAGGAACCAAAACTCCATCGGTGACAGAATGGAGAAAAAACGTTGGGAGAAACCAGGCTCAGTCGGGGGGCCAGTTCACCTCTGGCCAGACAAAACCAGCAGTTAAATTCCAGGCTTCGGCAAAGTCACATTATGCAGAGGACTCATCTGGTTCCTGTGGTCTTGTACTGGTGGCTGTCTAGGAGACAAGGTCTTTACTGGGGATCTGTCTCTGGGGCTTATCTAGTTGTCCTGGTCTCTGCTGACATTCAGGGCTGTCGAGGTCATCTCTAGTTGTTGATCCACCATATGGGCTAGATACTGTACGTACTGGATCCGGGTGACTGCATTGACCATCTGATCTGGATACAGACTGGATCAGGTGGCAACGGTATCCTCAGAATAAGAAAGAAGGTGTTTCCAGTTCTGGCTGTCCTAATTAATGCAGCCTAAAATCCTTTTAACAGATTTGAATATTAGAAATGTGTTAGTGTTTTATGTGTGAGCCAGGTTAAAGAGATGGGTCTTTAATGTAGATTTAAACTGACAGAGTGTGTCTGCCTCCCAAAAAATGTTAGGTAGGTTATTCCAGACTTTCGGCGCTAAATAGGAAAAGGATCTGCCGCCCACAGTTGATTTTAAAATTCTAGGTATTATCAAATTGCCAGAGTTTTGATAATGCAGCAGACGTGGAGGACTTTAATGCAATAAGAGGTCGTTCAAATACTAAGGTGTTAAACCACTCAGGGCTTTATAAGTGATAAGCAAGATTTTAAAATCTATGTAATGTTTAATAGGGAGCCAGTGCAGTGTTGACAGAACCGGGCTAATATTGTCATACTTCCTGGTTCTACTAAGAACTCTAGCTGGTGCATTTTGGAGTTTGTTTAGTAAGTGTGCAGAACAACCACCCAATAAAGAATTACAATAATCTAACTTTGGGTCACGAAAACATGAACTAACGTTTCTGCATTTGATATTGAGAGCATAGGTCATAATTTAGATATATTTTTGAGATGGAAAAATGCAGTTTTACAAATGCTAGAAACATGGCTTTCAAAGGAAAGATTGCTATCAAATAGCACACCTAGATTCCTAACTGATGACAAAGAATTGACAGAGCAGCCATTGAGTCTTAGGCGGTGTTCTCGGTCATTACATGTGGAGGTTTTAGGTCCGATAATTAGCACATCTGTTTTTCTCAGAATTTAGCAATAAGAAATTACTCATCATCCAGTTTTTTATATCGACCATGCATTCCGTTCGTTTTTCAAATTAGTATGTATCGCCGGACTGCTAAGTTACATATAGCTGAGTGTCATCGGCATTCCAGTGAAAGCTAACACCATGTTTCCTGATGATATCTCCCAACGGTAACATGTAAAGCATGAAGAGTAACGGCCCTACTACTGAGCCTTGAGGTACTCCATACTGCACTTGTGTTGATATGATACCTCTTTATTCACTGCTAAGGATTGATGGCGGTCATATAAGTACAATTTGAACCATGCTTTTGCACTTCCATTAATGCCAACAAAGTTTTCTAGTCTATTCAAAAGAATGTTGTGGTCAATAGTGTGGAACAGCGCTAAGATCCAATAGCACTTATAGAGAGATACAACCACGATCAGATGATAAGAGCAGGTCATTTGTAACTCTAATTAGAGCAGTCTCAGTACTATGATATGGTCTAAATCCTGACTGGAAATCCTCACAGATACCATTTTTTCTCTAAGAAGGAATATAATTGTGAGGATACTACCTTTTCTAGTATCTTGGACAGAAAAGGGAGATTCAAGATCGGTCTGTAATTAACTAGTTCTTTGGGGTCATTTAGTGTTTTTTTTTTTTTTTTTTTGATGAGAGGCTTAATAACAGCCGGTTTGAAGGTTTCTGATGACATATCATAATGACTAATGAATTAATAATAGTCAGAAGAGGATCTATGACTTCTGGAAGCAACTCTTTTAGGAGATGGAATAGGGTCTAACATACATGTTGGTTCAGATGATTTAAGTTTATAAAATTTTTCCTCTCCTATAGTAGAGAATGAGTGGAATTGTTCCTCAGGTGATCTGGAGCTCACTATCTGATGCGATACTGGAGCTGACGGCTGCATGGTTAGAATTTTATGTCTAATAGTATTGATCTTGGAAGTAAAGTAGTTCATAAAGTCTTTACTGCTGTGTTGTTGGGAAATGTCAGCACTTGTTGATTTTTCATTAATTTAGCCACTTTATTGAATAAATACCTGGGGTTATGTTTGTTTTCTTCTAAAAGAGACAAAAAGTAATCAGATCTAGCAGTTTTTAATGATTTTCTGTAGGATAGGGTATTTTCCCGCCAAGCAATACGAAATACCTCTAGTTTTGTTTTCCTCCAGCTGCGCTCCTTTTTCCGGGCTGCTCTCTTTAGGGTGGGAGTGTGCTCATTATACCACAGTGTCAGACTGTTTTCCTTAATCTTCCTTAAGTGTAAAGGAGAAACTGTATCTAAAATGCTAGAGGAGAGAGACCATAGTTTCTGTTACATCAAGCTGTTCTGAGGTTTTGATATGCTAAGGTATTGGGATAAATCAGGAAGATTGCTTACAAAGCAGTCTTTTGTGGTAGAATTAATGGTTCTACCATACTTGTAACAAGGAGTAGAATTTACAGTTTTAGCTATATGAAGTTTGCTCAAGACTAAATAATGATCAGAGATATCATCGCTTGGCTGCATAATTTCAACACTATCAACATCAATTCCATGTGACAGTATTAAATCTAGAGTATGATTTCGACAATGAGTAGGTACTGAGACATGTAGTCTAACCTCAATAGAGTTCTGAATGTCTATGAATGCTGATCTCAGTGCATCTTTTTCATTATCAATATGGAAATTAAAATCACGGACAATTAAAACTTTATCTGCAGCGAGCAATAATGCGGATATAAAATCAGCACATTCTTTAATAAAGTCTGTATGGTGCCCTGGTGGCCTGTATACAGCAGCCAGTACAAACATCACAGGGGATTCATCATTAACACTTGTTTCTCTGGATACTGTTATATGAAGCAGCATTACTTCAAACCAGTTATACTTGAAGCCCGCCCTTTGAGAAATACTGAAAACATTGTTATAAATTGAAGCAACACATCCCCCCTTTTAGATGTGGTTCATATTTATAACAGTAATCTGGGGGGGGGGGGGCTGATATTCAATAAGCCAAGCTTTATCATTTGTTTATCTGTATTACATCTGTTTTTTATTTGTTGAACATCAATTTAATTGATACTCTTATATTGGTTTAAACTTTTTTTCTAGTTCGGGGAACAAACAGTCTCTATAGTGTGATATCCAGGTGAAAGCTTTCATGAGTTTAATTTAAACACAGATATCAATGTGTGCGTAACTTTATAAAACTGAACGTAACTTTTTCAGAAACTATCAAAAATATGCCATTACAAAAGAAGAAAAACACAATGAAAATGAAAAAAATGAACTCAGTCGCACAAATTTAACAGGCTTTTCAAATATTCTTCATTCTTTGTTAATGTTTTTCAAAGATTCGTTTTCGCTAATCTTGGATTCTGAATGCATTGCCACAGATTTCGCTTACATTTCGCAGTTTTTCGTTTGGTGTTTTGACACAAACTTCTCGTGGGGGCGGGCTTAACAGTGATCTACTCTGATTGGATAGTGAGCTTTTGATGGACAGGTGCTCTCTGACCGGGAAGTACAGACGCCACTCAGTGGCGCGCATATTGGAAAGCTCTCGCGGTGATTAAATATCTTCTCTGCCGCAAAAATTCTTTTTCACAGACAAAGTGAAAGAAATTTATTTTAAGCTCATACATAGGTTCTACCCTGTAAATTAGTTTATACAAAGATTTAAATCTGACATTGATTTTACAAGCTCTTTTTATTCGAGTTCTGAAGAAACTGTACACTTATTTTTGTCATGTCACTACACTCAGAAACTTTGGGATGATATTGGTGTGTTTGTCAAGTAATATTTTGCCAGGCTTCTCAGTACATATGAAAAACATTATATTTGGGTTTTATGACTCTGACCCCACAAACGAAAATATCAGTTTTGTTATTAATTTAAATTTTGTCCTAAACAAATTTCACATTCACAAATGCAAATTCTCCAACTGTAAACCTGTCTTTTCTGTTTTCCTAAAAGAAATTGAAAACTATTTGAATGTAATCTCAGTATCTACTATTAAGAAAGCTATAAGGACTGTTAGAATTTGCTCTGCCTTTGATCTCCTTGTGTAATTTTGTTTAGATTTTGGCCCTCTTTTTCTTTAGTTCTATTTTATTCTTTATTGCTTTTTTTGTTTGTTTGTTTGTTTGTTTGTTTTTTTTGTGGTTAATATTATGTGATGTATGTTTATACTTTTTATGTTTTTGTTCTCTGCATTAATAAAAAAGAAAAAGAAAAAGAAAGCTCTCGCGGTGATTTGTATGCAATACGTCGTGCCTTGTATTACTAAATATGTAAATAATATTTGACCTTCGATCATCTCAGTCTGTAAAGATGAGCTCTCAGGAGAGACACGGAGCGGCATCATCTTCCTCCTCCGCTTGTCCTTCAAGGCAGCTTGAAGTAAGCTTGTGCTACTGAAGTAACCAATAACATCGATACAAGTTTTATTCATGCTACAGTGTGCAGCAGTTCGTTGCGGGTTACTATTGTCATTCAGTAACACAAGCTTACTTCAAGCTGCCTTGAATGACAAGAGCTCATCTTTACAGACTGAGACGATCTAAGGCCAAATATTATTTACATATTTAGTAATACAAATCACCGCAAGAGCTTTCCAATATGCGCACCTCTGAGTGACGTCTGTACTTCCCGGTCAGAGAGCACCTGTCCATCAAAAGCTCACTATCCAATCAGAGTAGATCACTGTTAAGCCCGCCCCCACGAGAGGTATGTGTCAAAACACCAAACGAAAAACTGCAAAACGTAAGCAAAATCTGTGGCAATGCATTCAGAATCCACGATTAGCGAAAACGAATCTTAGAAAAACATTAACAAAGAATGAAGCATATTTGAAGAGCCTGTTAAATTTTTGCGACTGAGTTCATTTTTTTTCATTTTCATTGTGTTTTTCTTCTTTTGTAATGGCATATTTTTGATAGTTTCTGAAAAAGTTACGTTCAGTTCCATAAAGTTACGTTCATTTTTATTGAACCAAATGTAATTCCATACTGTTCAGGTCTCACCTGTGCGCGCGCTATCAGAACCCGGTTGATGACAGAATAAATGGCTGCTCATATTCCAGCATATGGCATATGCATTGAACAAGAGTGAGTGGTTTGTTCACTTTTTTTCTCATCGATGTTGTTGCAATGAAGCCAGAATGTGCATCCATCAACAGAAACATACATTTGCTGAACCTATTTGTTTTACATGCTATTTATAGCAAACCATATTACAGATGTGTTGTCAGATTTAAGTTGAACCTCAGTCCTAGCGTGTGCCGAACCATATGTGGAGAACCGTATGGTTCGATTTTTTTTCTGCGAACGGTTCCACCTCTAGTCACAACCCACCACCTTTCTTGGGTACAGTGAAGTAGGGGCTGTAAAACCCTATCTTCATATCAGCTGGAGGGACTGGCTCTATCGTGTCCTTCGCTAGTAGGACTGCGCACGCAAGACATAAGCATCGGCTGTCTTCACTGATGTGAAGTGGATGCCCCTGAACTTGGGGGGACCCTGGGCAAACTGAATCACATAGCCAAGTCTGATGGTCCGCAGGAGCCAACGAGATGGAATGCAGGAACCCGGCTCAGGAGGCTCGTAGGTGAACCAAAGAGGGGTCTGAGTGAGTAGGGCATTTGATGATGCTCTTGAACTGCCCACTGCTGAAAGTAGCAGGTCCTTCAGTGCCCTCTTGGGACCCAGAGATAGAGAAAACTGCTGTATTGTTTAGGTTTTTTTTAAACAAAAGATTCTCCACCCAGACCTCTCCGGGGCAGGGAGAGGTGCATTCACCATCTGCCGAGGAGCAGTTCCCTCCCTCTCTGGGTCGACCATCACAGGCCCTCTTGCTCTTCTGCTTACCTCTAGGTTTGACGGGGGCCTGGTCGAGTGGGGCACCCTGCCTGTGCCTGGCTCCATGGTGCTGCTTGGCTAGAGGCTGCTCTGGATGCAGCAATGGAGTGGGGGCCACCCTCTGCGACAAGCACGCTGGGGCATTGCGGCCAGCGGACGGGTGGAGGCAGCCGTTGCCTGCCAGGGCAGTATGTGTTGGATCGACGCAGTCTGGTCCTGTGCAGCCGAGAACTGCTGGGTAAAGTTCTCAACTGTGTTGCCGAAGAGGCCTGTCTGGGACACGGAGGCCTTGAGGAACCAATCTTTGTCGTTGTCCTTCATGTCGGCCAGACACAGCCAGAGGTGGTGCTCCTGGACCACAAGTGTGGACATCACATGACCCAGAGAACTCACGGTGACCTTCGTCACTTGGAGCGTGAGGTCAGTTGTGGTTCGGATCTCTTTCAGAATAGCAGAGAAATAATGTGGCTAGATGTGACAGCCCAATCAAATTATACTAAGTTGACATTTTGTTTTCGTACATCAAGTGAGAAAATGTCCAAAATAATGAAAAGCTGCTTCTACTTCTTGCTTCTGACCTTCTTTTGGCAAAATTTAATACAACTTCATTATCAGTGTAATGCATGTAAAATGTATAAATTATTCATATTTATAAGTAAAAAAAAAAAGAATCTTTAGACAGCAAATCCAAGCGTATGTCTTGTTCTGTCCTTTGTGTTCCATTGCACTTTGATTGTAACTTTAAAACCCTAAAAGGATCACATGTTGAAATCCAAATTTACCATGGTGAATGGTAACATGGTAAAAGGGTTAATGAAGATCAAGCATATAGTATGTTATCATCAGTCTTGTGTTATCATTAACTTGAATTTGTGTTGTAGCACTGTGCTGTGACGCTATAAAGTTTAAGCCAAGTCACCTTTATTTATATAGTGCTTTATACAATACAGATTGTGTCAAAGCAGCTTTAGTGTTAAACAGGAAAAAAGTGTGCCGATAATGCAAGAGGACAATAGTAATCACTCAATTTAAAATCTAGTTAAATTCAGTTCATCATTGATTCAGTGATGTCATCATCCAGTTCAGTTTAGTTCAAATAGTATCAGTGCAGAAAACCCAACAATATGGCCAGAAATTAAGTGTCCCAAAATAAGCAAGCCAAAAGCAACAGTGGTAAGGAACCAAAACTCCATCAGTGACAGAAGTGGACGAAAAAACTTTGGGAAAAACCAGGCTCAGTCGGGGGGACAGTTATTCTCTGACCAGACAAAACTAGCATGGTGTGTTTAATTCCAGACATGTCAGAATTGTGCAGAGGACTCGCCAGGTTCCCGTGGTCTTTTGCCAGTGGACGTCGAGGTGATGTGGTCTTAGAAAGGGTTCTGTCTCTAGGCTGGATCTAGTTGACATTGTCACTGCTGACATTCAGGGCTGTTGATGTCATCTCTAGGTGCTGATCTACCATTTGGACTGGATACAGACTGGATCTGGGTGACTGCAGTGACCATCTGATCTGGATACCCACTGTTAATCTGGGTGGCTATGGTGACCTCTGAATAAGAATGAAAAAGACTAATATTTGTGTAGATGAAATTCTTCTTATGATGTAAAAAGTACATTGGGTGTTATGGGAAGTAATCCCAGTTCAGGTTGACCTAATTAATGCAGCCTAACAATCCTTTGACTGATTTGAATAATAGACATGTGTTAGCGTGTTATGTGTGAGCCTGCTTAAAGAGATGGGTCTTTAATCTAGATTTAATCTGACAGAGTGTGTCTGGAGTGAGTTTGGGCGCTAAATAGGAAAAGGATCTGCCGCCCACAGTTGATTTTGATATTCTAGGTATTATCAAATGGCCAGAGTTTTGAGAACGCAGTGGATGTGAAGGACTAGGGTATAATGTGATAAGAGATTGCTCAAGTACTGGGAAGTTAAACCATTAAGGGCTTTATTAGTAATCTGCAAGATTTTACAATGTATAATAGGCAGCCAGTGCAGTGTTGACAGAACCAGGCTAATATGTTCATACATCCTGGTTCTCGTAAGAACTCTAGCTGAGCAACCAACCAATAAAGCATTACAGTAATCTAACCATGAGATCATGAATGGATGAATTAACATTTTAGTTTACAAAGGTACTGGAAACTGATTGGTGTAAGTGCTACATAATGTTTGATAATGTCCAAATGTTTCAGTTCATCACTGAATTCAGGCTTGGCTCTTATGTCAGATTTTTATTTTTATTTTTTTTCTTCTTACTTACAAAAAGAGAGAACATAACTTTGACACAGGCATGCTTACAGTAGAGTTGACTGTAGCAAATTGCAGCCAAATCCAAGGACTATTTTTCCCACAGGCATATTGTAAATGGTGGTGTGGATCAGAACTAAGTTGTGATGTCTCAATACAAATTGATCAAATCTATTGCAAAACAAACAAGAATTAAACATAAACAGGAGAATAGCAGAAACACAGCAGAACTCTTCTGTTTAACCCTAGTAATCATTTTTGTACATAATTTATATTTGTCTGTTCTTATTTTTCAACTCTTAAATATTTCTGAACATGATTAGCTTGCTACACTATATTTTTTCCAAAGGACCCATTACTTGAAATCATAACTACTTTGTTTCGTCAGTAATTTTGTTTGCAAGTGCTTTTTGCTTGAGTACCAAAACAGAAGATGATGTGGTTTCCTTCGCATCCATCTACTAAATGAGCCATGCGATTCAAATTACTTCCCATAACATGGTGGGAAGGGATATCTCATAAACATGGTATTTCCCTGCATTTTAACTGATGTGTTGTTTTGCTGTTGTTAGCATTCCACTGAGTAAGAAGAAGAAGAAGAAGAAGAGAAAAACTACATAGCCTAGTTTACAAACTAATTATTACTAGTAATTTAGGTTTATGATATTAGACATCAAATAGCAAATACTGCAAGACTACAAACATTATTCAACTTTAAATTTAAGGGTATTCTCACTCAATACGAGAGCTCAAATCCAAAGTAAATGAGTAAGAAATACCTATAGTCTGTTTTTAGCTAAGTGCACTGCTGAGATCAAATCAAAATTCTTGCAAATTTTGCATCATAACAGAGCAGTGTGTGAAAGCAGTGTGTGAAAGCCTCTTGTCAAAAAGAAAACCTCTTTAAACTTGACATTTTGAGTCATACTGATGCAAAACTGATGCAGCACCCTTCTGTGGAGTGAATGGCTTTTATTGTCATGCTGTGTTGTATTTGTATTGTGCCATTTTTGTGCTGTTTGTCCCCAGGGACTTCCTGGTCTACCCACTCTGGCTGCATTACACAGCAATCAAATCCTGACTGTGAAGGTTTGTTGGCGCAGCCAAAAGACCAAGGCAGACTCTATGGATAGCACACTCTGAGATGTGTCAAACGGCGCATTTGTCCCCTCTGCCTATGCAATGACAGACTTGGCCAAAACACAGTTGTGTCTGATAAATCCATTCCAACCAATCAAAAAATACTTTTGTTCATTATGACCCTCTTTCCCAGTTCCAGTGGTGTTATTATTATGCAGTGTGGTGACAGGAATTTATGCATCTGAGCAACTGTTTCTTTCCCCTAACAAACCAGTGAAGTGTGATTAATTTCAAACAAGAATCATATTTTCTGACCACCAACTAGTCTGACCACTGTCTGCTTGGATTCTACGAAGGTAATAACTCAAGAGAGACACATTAAATGCTAAACTAAAATGTTAAGATGTATTCAAAACTGATATCTTTGGTTTACCACAAATCCAACCCGAAACCACAAAAATATGATTCCTTTACTGCCTGCTCAAATGTCCTGAATCACAAATATAATTAGTAGGCCATATCAGGCAATATTTTAATCTATAGTGACAGAATTATTTTTTTGTTCTTGTAATTACAGATGCCCCCCTTTTAGACAGCAGGACTATGTAATTGCCTAATTTAGAGTACACTGACAAAGACAAATACATCTGCATGATGGGTTTCAGCGTGTGCAGTTCCTGTAGTCTGCCTTGGCTTAAAAAAAAAACTCTGATGACAGTGCTTTCAGTGAGTAGAGGTTGACATGTATTTTATTTATTTTTTTATTTTTTCAAATTGGGTCTCTCAGAGTGGGTGACATAGCACCCATGAAGTGGTAATTACAGGCTTTGCCAAAGGCAGTCAAAACATTCATTGCTGCCACCATGGAAAATGTCAACTTTTACTAATGCATGAAGGTACTGGATTGTGTTCTCTGACTCAACTTCAACTACTTTAATCTAATTTATTTCTGTACCCTTTTTATTCCCTTTTCTCTTCCTCTTTCCGGGACCTCATGCAACTCTCCTCTCCGACTTCTCTCACTTTTGACTTCCGACCTCTTTTGACCTCACACCTGCTCAGATGGTCTTCCCTAAGATAAATCATGGCTTTCTTTCTGCTGATCAGCAACTCATTAAACGTCGACTCATTAAGGTAGTGCTTGTCCTCATTCTGTTCTCTTTTTCACTGCTCCATTACACTGGGCTTCTCATCTTTGGTCCAGCATTTGCGTTCCATTCTTCAGCTTTAACCTCAGTGCTCAGCTGGACTTGTAACTAGTAAAATTAATGCAACAGTAAGAATGCTCCTGTAGCTCAAGTGGTAGAGCATTGCGTTACCAAGCGCAAGGTTGGGGGTTCGATTCCCTGGGAACACATGATAGGTAAAAATTGATAGCCTGAATGCACTGTAAGTCGCTTTGGATAAAAGCGTCTGCTAAATGCATAAATTTAATTTAATTTTAATTTAATTAACTAACAATAAACCCTGATTAACGAACTACAGTAAACAACAGTGCTTAGTTGAAAGTGGTAGTTCACTATTAGCTAATCAGTAACTATTTTTTCATATCTTCCCGATAACTACTAAGAACTACTAGCTACAGGTTCATAATTAATGTGAATAATGCAAAATGTATAATTAATTCTAAAGAGAAGGTTATGGTATCCAACTAGTAATGATTAGTATTATTCTGGTATTACTAGTTGCATTAGTATTAGTAGTAAGTATTACGAAACCATTCAGAATTATTTACTTATTATTTGTATCATTATTCTAAAGTGAAAAACACGATAACTCCTCAATATTGACTGAAGCCATTGTAAGCTTTTAAGGTTTATATAAGGTTTTGGATAATAATGACTCAAGTGTTACTACATCCTTCTAAAGGAATTACTAATTATTTTGATCAGTATTCTAAAGAGAAGATCATGGTAACCCATGATAATGACTCAAGTGTACCAAATCTATCAGAAGGAATAACTATCCAGAATCTTACAAAAACCTCAAAAGTTTACAATGACTTCAGTCATTCCTAGGGAGTTATCATGATCTTCACTTTAGAATACTGATCCAAATAATCAGTAATCATCCTTTAGAAGGATCTAGTAACACTTAAATCATTACTGTCCAATACTTTACAAAACCCTCAAAAGCTTACAAATGATTTCAGTCATTAGTATAGTTATCATGTTATTCACTTTAGAATATGGATCCAAATAATTAGTAATTTATTTTGAAGGAATAGTTAATATCTGAGTCATTACTAATGGGTTACCATGACTCTCAATTTAGAATTAATTATGCATTATGCATTATTCATATGAACCTGTATACAGTAGTTCTTTGTAGTTCTCTAGGAGGTATGAAAAAGTAGTAGTTACCTATGAGCTAATATTAAACTACCACATTGAACTTAGCACTACTTGATAATTCATTAATTAGTTTTTTTGTTAGTTAATAGTAGTTACTAAAGTGCTAATACTGCGTTACTCAGGTGTTCTTGTGAAGTTATTTATTAATGACAGAACAATATTCTAAAGTGTTACCATGAAGAATCTTTGTGATATATCAGCCTAATATTAGGGCTACAAAAATGAGGAGGCTCTGAATTCCAAGCCTTCTTTGTGGAATTGTGGTTAGTGATCTGTTGCACATAAAATGACAAAGTATGAGTTGTCAATAAAAGAGAAAATATACAGAATAAGTAAACTGAAAACACAAATATGTATAAATCAAAATGTTATTGTTCCACTTACTCAGACAGACTAACACACATTACCATCAAAACCAACAAAAAGATATCACAATAAATAAAAAAGAATAAAAAATACATTAATATACATGATTTATGTTTTATACTCAGACAGGGTTGAGAAAATTTTCAAATGATTAAAAGCAATTATGCTTCAAAATTGTGAAAGGGAATCCTCATAGTGAAACAGAACTGTACCATCATAACTGATTGGATTACTTTAGAGAGTAAATGTTTCATCTGTAGCCTGAAGGCCCCAGTATACTGTTATCACACATCCCGATGCTGTCAATGCTGCTGAGAGTGGCATTTAGTTGAATATGTAAATAAGGCCTACAGCAGGGGTGCCCAACCCCGCTCCTGGCGATCGACTGTCCTGCAAAGTTCAGTTCCAACCCTAATCAAACACACCTGAAGCAACTAATTAAGGTCTTCAGGCTCACTTAAAAATTAAAGGCAGGTGTGTTTGATTAGGGTTGAAGCTAAACAATGCAGGACAGTCGATCGCCAGGAGCAGGGTTGGGCACCCCTGGCCTACAGTATGTCCTGCATGCTTTCCTTCCAACAACGCAATTTCCTTTTTCAGAAAGTTTGCTTTGGCAAGCTGTTTCAAACTCCATGAAACAAACTCCAAATAAACTTTGTTTTGACCTGATTTTCCTGAAAATGACATAAGATCACATAAGTGTATTTTCTGATTTCACTTGAAATATATTGTTGTTTAATACTGTTAGAAAAGAGAGATTACAACTTTTCATTGACCTTTCAGTCTTTTCCCCTTAAACTGCATGTTTTGCTGTATGTTTTATTCTTTGACTTATAATAATGTTCAATGTATTTACAATTTGACTTTCACAGGGTGACCAGGGTCAAGCAGGGCCCCCAGGGCCTCCTGGACCTCCAGGTCCCCCGGGCCCCAGGGGACCCCCAGGGGACACAGGAAAAGATGGTCCTCGGGGAGTCCCAGGGCTCCCTGTAAGTATATTTAAAAGCAGAGCATGTTAAAGGATCATCCTTACAAATGTACCAGGACATTCAATTGTTCATTTGGACCAATGCAAGAGTGTACAAATATTAACCCTCTGGTGCATCGTAATCACTACAGTGAACAGATATTTGGAAGCCATTTTGAACCATTTAAGATGTAGCATCATGTCCCAATCACCAACTGGTGAACCCCAAAGTGTTGACTACGATTCCACTTAATTGTTGTCTTTTTATCTATTTTTTGTTTGTTTGTTTGTTTGTTTGTTTGGTTTTGAGATATTGCATAATATATTCAAAATGGTAGTGGGAAAAGGGGATGCATGATATACCTTGGGAATTTGGAAATGTTAAATACTTTTATTCTCAGAAAACCAGACATGTACAAAAAAATCAGTTAAAAGGGATGTCAGAAATAGATTCATCCAGATT
This sequence comes from Cyprinus carpio, assembly GCF_018340385.1. Taxonomy (NCBI): domain Eukaryota; kingdom Metazoa; phylum Chordata; class Actinopteri; order Cypriniformes; family Cyprinidae; genus Cyprinus; species Cyprinus carpio. The sequence goes on from NC_056603.1 coordinate 34,159,883, forward strand.
TTACAAATATTTTTCTTGTACATTTTGTTCTGTGACAGAAAATGTATCTGTCCACTACGGTGGACGTCATGCACCAAAGGGTATGAATCTGCCTTTGGGCCTATATGTAGGTTCTGCGTTATTTTTTATGTTTTATAAAAATTATGACATCATTTGAATTGTTTTATTGAACAGAAATATTAAATATTCTTTAGATTTTAACATTTATTTCAATGCTTACAGTCTATATTTATTTATTAGGTTATATAAAACTGTAGGCTTGTATACATGTATACTGTATGAGTGCAGATATATGTGTGCATGATTGTGTTCGAGTGTGTGCTTTTGTCCTGTGCACTTTTGTCTGTTTGTATTTGTGCTGACATGTGTATGAATCGCCCACCACCCCTACACTGCCCCATACAGCCCCACACACCCCTTTCCCATAGAAACACACTCTCACGTTTTGTTTCTTACACTTAACACACGCTTACATTAAGCACAGCTAGACAGTATATATATCATATATTATAATATATATATATATATATATAATATATATATATATATATGATAACTTTGTGATTTAGTAATCATGCATCAGAGGGGTTTCCAAGGGTTCACGTGTCTATTTTTTTGATAGAGCAAGATTGTTGTATCTTTTTCTCAACCCTGTCACTCATTTCTTTGAAACTTATGTATTTTAATGTTTCACGTGTCTATTTTTTTGATAGAAAATGTTGGAAAATGCTGTTTTCTTCTTGTAACAAAATTCGTAGTTCTTTTCGTAGTTCGTAGTACTTTTATCCTTCCGGAGCTCCTCCTTGGGGCTCGAGACCAGTGAGTAGCACAGGTGTTGCGCATTAACATTTACTCCACCGGCCTCGCTCCGTTCCCACGGCTCTCTGTCTGTCCTTACCCCCAAGTATGCCGTGGCTGCAGTGAACGGCTCTCTACCCCCCCCCCCTCTCCCCTCCGGGGAGAGCCGATCACTGCAGCCACGAGCCGTGTGAACGTAACGACAGACAGACGAGGCGAGAGAAAAGGAGACAGAAGGATGAGGAGAGACAGAGACGAGAGAGGGGTTCCAGTTCCCAGACCCATTGCCGCTCGGCCCTCCACCAGCTGGGTAAACTCTTCCGTGATGCCTGGCGGTGACACTGGATAATCCTCGGTGGACGGCCCTACACTCCTCCACCACCCGGTGGATGGCGACGGCTCCTTCGGATTTGGGCAGCCGGCAGGAGTCCCCTGTTCCCTGCTCCTCCCCATCATGGCGGATGGCAGCAGGCTCCAGCCTCAGGTGAACGGTGGCGACTCCTCCGCTCCCTCACAGATGGCAGCCGTCCCTCCACATCCCAGGTGGCCAGCGGCGAGTTCGTCTGCCCCCCGGCAACTAACTCAAGCCCACCGCCTCAAGTGTCCATGGTGGCAGACTACTCCCCTATGCTTGATGGCACCACGGATTCACCATAGCAGCGAGGGATCTCTGGCAGTGTGTCCCTCCTTCCCCCCGGGTTTCTGCACCAATGTAACAAAGTTCATAGTTCGGGAAGGAGGAGGCGGGAACCGGCGAACATTTAAACATTACTTTAATTATAAAATAAACACAATATAGCTTGAGAGCCCCACGCGGATGACAGAACCGAAAACACAAAATAAAATCCAGGCCTGGTCCTCTCTCGTCTTTCACTGTCATCACTCCTCCTTTTATCCTTCCGGAGCTCCTCTGTGGGACTCGAGACCGGTGAGTGTCACAGGTGTCGCGCATTAACATTTACTCCACCTGTCTCGCTCTGTTCCCAAGGCTCTCGCCACATAGACACATAATGACACAGTGGGCAATGTTTTGGTGTTTGTCACAGACTGTTTCTGTCCCTTAAACGTCTAAAAGATCACAAAAAAAAAAAATGTTTTGTTACATCAACCCAAAATAATATTCAATATGATATGAAATATATGAAATAACCTTTCATAAAATTAGGACTATAGATGAGATGTTAATAGTTTTATTGTTTTCATATCAGTTCCTATATAACGGTTAAATATTTGAAGTGGATCAAAAATGTTCATCAAAGTTATTCTAAGACAAGAATGCATTTTGGTTTTAGATTTTAGGACAACTTTGATGAAAGGTTTTGATCCACTTCAAATGCTGACTACTGTATATATTATGTCTCTCACAGGGAGACCCTGGAATGCCAGGAGAGACTGGTCAAATGGTAAGTGTCTTATTGTATTTACAGCCACTAACATACAGTAGCTTCACCTATACAGTTATACACAATTCTACATTTAGCTAGATGCTATAACATCATATGTGTATAGTCATCGGCTCAGCTGTAGTAAGTTATCTGTGTCATCAAGTACCAGAAATGGCCCATATGACAATGAGTATCATTGAGAAGTTTCGATTATTTTAATGTACGTAGTGTCACTTGATCAAGGGCTAGTTTTGTTTTGGTAATGCTTTAGATTACAACCCGCAACATACTGCGTAATTAAAGAGTATTTACATTTACATTGTCAATTAGCAGATGCTTTTATCCAAAGCGACTTACAAATGAGGACAATGGAAGCAATCAAAATCAACAAAAGAGCAATTATATGCAAGTGCTACAGCAAATCTCAGTTAGCTTAATGCAGTACACGTAGCAAGGTTTTTAAAATCATATAATAAACAAAAAAAAAATGAAAAAAGAAATAAGTTAAAAAAATAAAACAGATAGAATACAAAAAGATTAGAGAAGCTAGTGTCTGTTTCTTTTTTTAAAAAAAAGAAAACAAGCTGTTAGTAAATAAATAGAGTGCAAGTCTTTTTTTTTTCTTTTTTAAGAATATAATTAGAATAAAAAGCGCTAGAGTTAGAGGGTCAAAAAAAGAAAAAAAAGATGGAAGATGCAGTATGTGTCTATAGACGATTCTTGAAGATAGCAAAGGACTCAGCTGCTCTGATTGAGTTGGGCAGGTCATTCCACCAGAAGGGAACATTTCATTTAAAAGTCAGTGAAAGTGATTCTGTGCCTCGTAGGGATGGCACAATAAAGCAATGTTCACTTGCAGAATGCAAGCTTCTAGAGGCAAACATTAGGCAAATGTAGGCAAACATTAATGCCTTGAATTTTATGCAAGCAGCTATTGGTAGCCAGTGCAAATTGATAAACAGAGGTGTGACGTGCATTATTTTTGGCTCATTAAAAATTAATCTTGCTGCTGCGTTTCTGATTAACCTGATAAAAGGTTTGATAGAACTGGCTGGAAGACCTGCCAAGAGAGCATTGAAATAGTCCAGCCTGGACAGAACAAGAGCTTGAACAAGGAGTTGTGAAGCATGTTCTGAAAGAAAGCACCCGGGGAGCAACTGGGGGTTCAGTGCCTTGCTCAAGGACACTTCAGCCATGGGTATTGAGGGTGGAAGAGAGCGCTGTTCATTTACTCCCCACCCACCTATAACTCCTGCCAGCACCGAGACTCAAACTTGCGACCTTCTGGTTACAAGTCCAATTCTATAACCATTAGGCCACAGCTGCCCCCAATGTGGTCTGGCAAAGTCAGCTGCTCATCAATCATAACTCCAAGGTTTCTGGCTGTTTTTGAAGGAGTTATGGTTGATGTGCCTAACTGGATGGTAAAACTGTGATGAAATGATGGGTTTGATGGAACCACAAGCAGTTCTGTCTTGGCAAGGTTGAGTTGAAGGTGATGGTCCTTCATCTAGTGAGAGATGTCTGTTAGACAAGCTGAGATGCAAGCAGCTATCGTCGGATCATCAGGATGGAATGAGTGGTAGAGTTAAGTGTCATCAGCATAGCAGTGATATAAAAAGCGATGTTTCTGAATGAAAGAACCTAGGGATGCCATGTAGACAGAGAAGAGAAGTGGTCCAAGAACAGAGCCCTGAGGCAACCCAGTAGTTAGATGTTGCGACTTGGAGACCTCACCTCTCCAAGATACCTTGAATGACCTGTCTGAGAGATATGACTCAAACCACTGGAGTGCGGTTCCTGAGATGCCCTTTACCAATAGGGTTGACAGGAGGATCTGGTGGTAGCCATTTCAAAAGCGGCGGACAGATCCTGCAAAATAAATAATGAAGATTTGGAATCACTCTTGCCGGTCATGGGGCTTCAACAAGTGAGAGGAAGGCAGTATTGGTTGAATGTCCACTTCTGAAACCAGACTAGTTGCTGTCGAGGAGGTTGTTCTGTGTGAGAAAGGCAGAGACTTGGTTGAACACAGCTTGTTCAAGTGTTTTTGAAACGAAAGGATGTGAATGAGTATATGTTTGCTGGTGAGATGTGCTTGACAGATTGTGGTATGGAAAATTGTGCACTCATGGTTTGAATTTTATTAATGAAGACCATGGCAAAGTCGTCAGCTCTTAGAGTTGATGAAGGAGGGGGAAGAGGAGGACAAAGGAGGAAGAAAAAATGTTTTAAAGAGCTCGCAAGAGTCAGACGAATTGTTCATTTTGTTATGATAGTATGTCCTTTTACCAGTGGAGACATTAGCAGAGGAGGAAGAGAAGAGTGACTGATACACATTAAGGTCAGTAGTATTTTTTTATTTGCAGCCCTTTCAGCAGCCATGGGCTTAGAACGATGCTCGCAGAGAACATCAGACAGCTAAGGGGCAGAAGGGGTGGTACGGCCTGGCCTGGAAGACAAGGGGCAGACAGTGTCTAAACAAGATGTAAGAGTGGAGCAGAAAGACCAGTACCTCCACCTCGTCCAGTCCGACAGGGAGTGTGCGAAAATTATTGGAGAGTGCTGCAGGAGTAGCAGTGTCCTCTGGTTTGATCCATGTCTCTGTCAGGGCCATCAGGTTTAGTCCTGAATGACGATGTAATGAAATCTGCTTTTTTTACTGCAGACTGACAATTCCAAAGACCAATAGAAAAATAAAGTAGTGTATTAGCAGAAATAAGCAAAGTGTGCAGGTTGTTAGGATCATGCTGCCTATAGTGTGTGATGCGTGGTTTGCGAGTGGTAGTAATAGTAGGGATATGGAAACACATAGTGAGAGTTGGTCATAAAAACTGAAACAGAAGTGAAGCAAGGTGTTGAAAAAAGGATGAGTCAAAAGCGATCCCTGCATGGTGGAGTCGCACTGTAGAGTCGATGGTCTTTACACTCTTCAGTCTTCACACAAGGGCTGCCGTGGTGTAGTAACCTTTTTTATACCTGTTTGACAAAACAGAAATTGAATTCAGCTGAACACACTTTACTATTTATCACAACAGAGGGCTAAGCAAGCACACGACACTGACAAGGCATGCGACACGACCAAACGCAACCCCAGGACATCTCAGCACAGCAAACAAAACAAGCGTTTCCCAGCAATGACAACTACACATAACACCAAGGAGACAAGAAACAAATACACCTACAATCTGCTTTTAACTTTCACTGATTGACTGCCTCTCTCAAAGAGTATTTCTTTACACTAACTTTTGCTTGTGTTTGAACACTCTTTACTGTTTATCACAACAAAGGGCTAAGCAAGTGCATAACACTGACAAGGTATGCAATACAGTGTAGCATCTGCTTAAGATCATGTACAATTGTTTGGGCTTTATGTTGTAGGGATTCCTTTAGCCTTTTGACATATGCATATAAATTACAGAATCTGGCCCCATAGTATACATTTATATGAGTGCTTAATGGCAAGGTTTACCCCATTATCTGGAAGATACTGAGCAGACCTTCTTTCCAACTTCAAACACATTCCGAGATAACTAGATAGCCCTCGATGCCAGACACCTAATGGGCCCGGCTGAGCAGCCAACTCACATTCTCACCACACACACATTTTATTCATTTAGACTAAAATTAATCAGTTACAAATTTATCTGGTATATGCATGTATTGTTTGTATGTTTCACTATGGTAGTAGCCTAGTTACCATTCTTGATTTGTATTAGTTAGACTCTCAATGCTTAAACTCAGGTATATGAGTGGATCTCTTCTTTAAGATCTTCGACATATGTTGTCCTTGGTATCAAAATGATCTGCTTTTTATTCCCCAAACAATTATGTACACTATGTGAGCCTAAAATGCATCATACTATTTGTACCATAGTTTGGGTTACCAGATAACCAGTTCATCACGCCATTAATAAAATATGCAAATCAGCTGTCATTGAGACAAAGAAACACTTTCCCGCTGAAACTATATGCCTTGTTATTAGTCAATCCAACCAAAAGGGGTGTTACTGGGAAACCAGATAAAACCTCTTCCACACCCAAAAGGTAGCCGCTCTTAACTTGCGGTTCCCTGGAGACACCCATGACCTTGGACACCTCGTGACTCCCCTTCCGGGGAGTCTGATCTTCTGGCAGTTTTCAGCAACTTTGTTGATTCACTTCGGAGCAGTCAACCCATGGATGAAATGACTAGGGTTTCACTCCTAACAGGATTCAACAGGAATCTATGCATTATACATGCACCGGGACACTTTACTCAGCAACTACAGAACCAATGCAAGTATCCGCTTGTTAACTATTTAGATGCGTTTCGGCTTTGACCCCTTTTAATTAAGGTGATGAAATTCTTTGATGGTTCTTAACAGGTTGTGATTTAGTTAATGAGTAAATACTTCCATGACTCTCCACTCTCTTGCGCGTGAGTGCTCGCTCTCTCTCTCTGCTGCACTCTCTCTCTCTCTCTCTCTCTCTCTCTCTCTATCCATGCCTTCCTTGCATTGGCATCTATGTTTAATGTGTGTATGTTTGTGTTTAGTCTGATGTTGCATGTTCCCCTGTAGTGTAGTTTAATAAACATCCATATGTATTCACACTTGGTTGCCTGTGTTTGCTGCTCACAGGACGAGGTCACTTTAACGTTCTGGTTTCGTTACATGCTCTGGGAGCAATGTATTAGTAGTAAAATTATTTTTCGTGGACAGAGAAATAATTTTACTTAGAGTCAATAAACGATTAACACTGTCCGCCCTGCGGATGAACAAATCATTTTATTGTACTATTAATGCTATAATGCTACAAGTAAATCCTGAAAATGAATGTAGTTAATAATAACCCGTTATGATTAATTATGTACATCTCACTTTGAGCTAATTTGTTACAACAGTATGAGACAAAACACAACTTCAGCACGTCTCAACACAGTAAACATAACAAGCATTTCCCAGCAATGACAACTGCTCTAAACACTAATGAGACAAGAAATAAATACACTTACGGTCTGCTTTTAACTTCCGATGATTGACTGCTTCTCTCAAAGAGTATTTCGTTACATTGTCTTTTGCTAGCTCTTGAACACACTTTACTGTTTACCACAACAAAGGGCTAAGCAAGCGCACAACTCTGACAAGGTATGTGATACAGTACTAGACCAAACGCAACCTATTCTAATATTACATGGTATGTATGACAATCTTATATTTGCAAGCGATCTAGCAAAAACATACACTGTGTACTTATACCTTTATAGCCTACACATATAAAACATGCTGGGTTATTGTTTCAATCCAAACTCTCGGTTGAGACTGTTGGGTTAGGAAGCTGACTTGATTTGACCCAATTTAGGTCAAATTTGATATCAGTAATAAGTAACCCGACGGCGGAAGGAAGTATATATGCATATATATATATATATATATGTATGTATATATATGGACTATATATATATATATATATATATATATATATATATATATATATATATATATATATATATATATATATGCAGCCTACCTACCTCTGTCCTATGACAGTTTCCCGGCATTCGGTTTAGTTCCCATTATATCACAGACTTTTGTCAACTACTTTTTCTGTACAACAATAAGACCTGTACTGGGTTTTTTTTGGATCCTCTATCGCAAAATTCCAGCTCCAGGATCACTCCTTCTCTGCCAGTCACCGCCCCTGAGCAGTGCTGAGGCTTAGTTTCTGACTGCAGGATCTTCATCGCGGCCACCGCTCTGCTCGACCAGCCACTAGCTTTCCACAACGCCGAGGCTTAACCTCTCCTCCACTGGCGAGACTTCCAATGTCTTCCCCGACATCCTCATATCATTCAGTCATGCCAATATATCCTCTGATCAGAAAGTGGATAGTATTTAAGGCTGAGGCAAATGCTGATTAATTTCCGACAAACCATTCTCGCAAAGGGTAAACAAAGCTGATCTGTACGATCTATTCATCACCCTGCAAATTAGCCAACCTCACTACTAAATCCACTCACGGCAGGCCTCAAACGAGGCTTAGTTTCTCACCGCAGCAAAACCTCACTTACTTCCTGCTTCAGCTCAACTCTTCACCGTGGCTCTTTCAGCGCAGGCTGTTGCAAAATAATTTTTAGGTAAAGTCGAAAAGGGAAGGCCTTTGGTTTCTAAATTTGTTAAACGATACGATTACTCAAATTTACTTAATTGATTGTACTAAGATAGACAGATCAGTAAAAAAAAAAAAAAACTTATAATAACTTTCATTAATAAATCATTAAAGGGTCATGGAACCCCCTGTTTCAGTACTGGTTAGTTCTCTCCACAGTTTTAAAAAAATGCTAGAATTAAAGACTCTAGCATAGATATTTGACCACTGTTTTGATAAAACATTGCTGCAGTGACAGTAATTTATTAAAATAATAAATCTGTATATGTTATATTTGGAATAGAAATTCACCACACATTCATAGTCATGTCTGCAGCGGTTGATTTGTGTTCACATAGCCTCACTGAACAGGGTCAGGAAGGGCTTGTAGTCCAAAGATGCATATACATAGAGATATATAGATATATTTACTCATGTTTACTTCAAATTGCTCGAGCTCTGACTCCGAGAAACCTCATTCGTCCGTCAAATCAATTGCCTGTCAATCATATTGCATCTAATAACAAGCCCCATCTCATCCTGCGATGCTTCCCTGCTCTTCTGTGTTCATATCTGACAATAAAAAATACAGAGAAACTTCTGTAACCATGAAATATCCAAATAATAAATACACGATTACGATAGTGTGTGGTTTGTATGTGATTTTCTTGAGATTTTGGGTATTTTCATAATAAAGAGTGTGTACATCTGAAATGCTAATTTGTGCAGCGATATAAAAGGCTATAAATAGCATATTTTAACAACAGTTAAATGACCAAATTCCACATGTGATCACAAAAGGAAGTTAGTACAAAAACTAAATGGTTAAAGAGTGAGAGCCCTCCAGCCAATGCATCAAATTGTGCCTTCTATTCAGCCGCAAGGGGGATTCTCCCTTCCGGTGCAGCAGAGCCACAACTCCCTTCGGATGCAGCAAGAGTCCCTCCATCAGTCACCTTAAATCTCCAATCTCTCAATCACATCTCTTAAAAAAAAAAAAAAAGATCCATTATTGATCGCTTTGGTATACAGTATGTTTGATCTTTATGAATCAACATGTTTAAACCAGTTTTGAGCCTATTTGCAATAGATTTTGGTAATATTTTATAATCCAAACATAATAAGGACACTGGTCTCCAATTTTTTTTTTTTTTTTAAACCTAAATCTCTTTTTTGGTAACAGTGAAAGTACAGCCCTCAAGCAACTAATATGAACTATTTAATTTTTAAAACATTCTAATACAACTTCATAAAAATCTTCCCCTAATGTTCCCCAGAAATGCTTATAAAATTCCGCTGTTAAACCATCTATTCCTGGAGAACGACCCAAGACATCTGGATATTGCTGAATTGGAGGGTGAGCCTGAGCTCTCTGGGGGAAGAATATTCGGCTGCACTGGTAGCTTTTCCACGCTCACCACTCTTGATGGCAGGGCAGCCAGGAGACAAGGTTCCTACTACTCCAAGCACAGCTTTGCAGAAGCCATTATATAAAGTTAAGGAAGCTAAACAACCAAGCAGGGGGCAGCTCTAGACACTTTTTAGGTTGTCTCAGCCCCCTAAAACTATAATCAGCTCTCCGAACAATCAGGCCAGTGCTGCTTCCTCAAGAAAGTTTATCATTCTCGCTCGTTTATCAATCTCGATGTAGTACTAACGGGCTGTGATAGATCATTAATGTGCGCACACATTTGAATGAAGGGTGCACGCACTGAGAGGAACTGCACACCAGTAAAGAAAGTGTATTTCAATGGCACGATTTTCTGTTTCTATTTGGTGTGTTTATGATACGCACACCTCCCACACACCCAAAAACAAAAACATTGTCTCACATACACACAAAAATCACATTTTTTGCTAAAAAAAACAAAACCAAATAGAAACAGAATATCATGCCATTGAAACGCACTTTCATGAGATTGGATCATTCATGCGTCTTCTTAAGCAAATAAGCAAACTTATAGAAAGTGTGCATGCATGAGCAGTCACTCTCTTTCCTTTTTGTAATTTACCTATTATTTATCTTTCTTTGTTTTTACATTTTTATGGTAACCAGTAATATGTTTTTCCCTCTCTAATCATGCGTTTTGAGAAAGTTTTTATATTAACCCTTGCAATGGGACTTCTGTTTTTAACTGTTTGAGTGACCGGCCTGCAGCAACATGGAGCCGGCTCTTTTGTTTACACCAGGGATCAGCTGATTGCATTGCAATCAACCGGAATTTTTGATCCAACCTTGTATCGGACTTTAATCATCCCTAATGAGATACGAAGGAGGACAGTGAGAGGACGCAGAGGTGGAAGAAAACAGCAGAGAGGAAAAGTCAAGCGGAGCCAAGCAGTGTGTAAGGAGTATGTGAGGAAATACAAACAGTATCTCCCATCTCATATTATGGGTAGCGTGAAGTCGCTGGACAATAAGATGGACGAGCTGACAGCTTTAGTAAGAAGGGAGAACATCTTTCGAGCAGTCTGATGTGTTTTACGGAGACCTGGTTTCATGATCTCATATACTCAGTCACTGCCAAACTTCAGACTCGCTACCCTGATGCTTTGTATCTCATCTCCAGTGACTTCAATCAAGCGTCCCTCATGAAAACACTTGCTACCTTCACTCAGTATGTGGATTGTTAAACCAGAGGTGTGAGGACCCTAAGACTTGATGTATTCAAATGTTAAAGGGGCCTACAGCTCTTTAGCCCTCCCCCCACTAGGCAGGTCAGATCACAACCTGATCCATCTCCTTCCAATATACAAAACCTGGTTCAGAGGCAACCTGCTGCTCTCAGGAAGGTGAGGATATGGTCTGATGAAGCCAATGCTGCTCTGCAGGAGTGCTTTGAGTCTACTAGGGGTGTAACGATTCATCGAAATGGATCGATACGATGTCTGACGATACAATGCATCGATGCCACACGTAAAATATCGATATCTGTAGTATAAATAGGCACCTCATTTGGCACTGTCCACATTTTCACATAATGTCCGTCTATGCATTACCGCCAACGCGTGCATTCTCGCTCAAACTCGCGTATCAGGACTCAATATAAGGATTGCCCTTGCCCGATGTACGAGGTGAAAAAAGACGCTCGGGATTGTTGGTGGAACAATCTAGCGCTGTGTGTGAGAAGTTTTCAGCGCACACATCTGAAGCGTGCGCACTGACACAGACAGCCGCGTCTAGACCGCGTGAATACTAAATCGAGCTCTCTTCTACAGAGCCCCTCTGGTCCCACTTTGTCAAAAAAAAAAAAAAAAAAACTTATCTTGTGGCCTCAAGATACTAACTCGTGGCCTCAAGATAAGTAACTCGTGGCCTCAAGATACTAACTCGTGGCCTCAAGATACTAACTAGTGGCCTCAAGATACTAACTCGTGGCCTCAAGATACTAACTCATGGCCTCAAGATAAGTAACTCGTGGCCTCAAGATACTAACTCGTGGCCTCAAGATAAGTAACTTGTGGCCTCAAGATAAGTAACTCGTGGCCTCAAGATACTAACTCGTGGCCTCAAGATAAGTAACTCGTGGCCTCAAGATACTAACTCGTGGCCTCAAGATAAGTAACTCGTGGCCTCAAGATAGTGAAGTGTCTGACACATGGACCCATTGTTATTAAACTGGACCCTGTACTGTAGTGCAATGTAATACTTCACATTCTGTGCAATATTCTCTGTTTTAATATTCAGTGTAATATAGTTTGCTGCAGTTCTGCTTCTATTTATTTTCTAGTACTGTTCATCACTATCAATTCAATTCTGTTAATACAGTAATGTAAATCTTGTAGGCTGCATATCCATAGTCCTTTATAATTCTTCTTCATATTTTATAGCATATATTTATACTTTTTACATGTATATAGGCTACTTGTTTATTTACCAACTTCTATTATTATTTATATTCCTTTAAATGTCTTGATGTGCACATCAACTGTGACACAAGAATTGTCCCCCGAGTTATCAATATCAATAAAGATCAATAAAGTATTTCTGATTCTGATTTTAAGTTAGCCTATAGTAGTGTGCAGACTGGTTCATTAATTATTGAAGTGTTTCACATTTTGGAAAAGCATGACCTTGTAGCCTACGATAAAACGTCAGCAGAGGGCGTTCTAGGCTTAGGTCACGGTACCTCCGTCTGGCTGTATGTATTTATGTGTATTTCCCGGTATTTCCCAGCCAGTACTTGTGACGTAACATGCAAAGTATGAATTAATAGGATCTTGACAGGACGTTGCCAGTTTTAATATACAAAAGTTGGTGTTTTGAGGTGTAAACAATCGTCGCCTGCATGGCAGATAGTTGTTGTGTGATTGGATGCACACTTGGATGCATTTTGTCAGCGTTTGTTGCCCACCAGGTATCCATGGTAGTCACGTGACTGCAAAGTATGAATTGTGTGTTTACGTTAATCACAACAACAAAGTTGTCAGGCGTCTATGTCATCTGAGGAGATTTACATTACAAAGATTAACCGAGTGTTGTATTATGTATCATTGCAATTACTTGGTTTTGTTTAACTCAGAAACATGCTATAAAATATGAAGAATAATTATAAAGGACTATGCAGCCTACAAGATTTACATTACTGTATTAACAGAATTGACTTGATTGTGATGAACAGTACTAGTAAATAAATAGAAGCAGAACTGCAGCAAACTATATTACACTGAATATTAAAACAGAGAATATTGCACAGAATGTGAAGTATTACATTGCACTACAGTACAGGGTCCAGTTTAATAACAAAGGGTCCATGTGCCAGACACGTCACTATCTTGAGGCCACGAGTTACTTATCTTGAGGCCTCGAGTTAGTATCTTGAGGCCACGAGTTACTTATCTTGAGGCCACGAGTTAGTATCTTGAGGCCACGAGTTACTTATCTTGAGGCCATGAGTTAGTATCTTGAGGCCACGAGTTAGTATCTTGAGGCCACGAGTTAGTATCTTGAGGCCACGAGTTACCTTATCTTGAGGCCACGAATTAGTATCTTGAGGCCACGAATTAGTAACTTGAGGCCACGAGTTACTTATCTTGAAGCCACGAGTTAGTATCTTGAGGCCACGAGTTAGTATCTTGAGGCCACGAGTTACTTATCTTGAGGCCACAAGATACATAATATCATAACAATCACAAAGTGGGACCAGAGGGGCTCCGTATTCTTCCGCTTTTTTTGTGTATGGATGAATAAATACAGACAAAATTAAATCAAAATGCGCATTTTGACGAATATCCTAGTAAACACAGTCGTTCTTAACATAAACAGTTGAGAAAGAAAAGGCGTGTGTATCAGTATATTAAATCCGTGCTTCGTCCTTAAAGTGAAAGCAAACTAATAATAAATAATGCTGTCAATACAGGTGCTCACTGCTCGTGACTAAATAACCGTTATAACATCAGAAATGATTCATCTATATTTAATTTATACAGTGAAGTCTGTGCAGTTATTTTTCATGCGATTAGCCTATTACATTTCTGTAGCGTACCTGAACATTTATTTTTTACTGAGCTGAAAAACCTGAAAAGCACTATTTATTGAACTTGTGTCTTTGTTGCATTGTAGTTATTTTCTGCTATTGCTTGTAATTTGGTTATCTGTAGAAAAGATTATTATCACTGAGCCCTAGTAGAGGCCAGAATTGTTTTTCCAATTGTTTATTTTCTTTATTATTTAAAAAATGTGTAGGCCTATTTTTTTATTGTGAATGTCCCAACTGAAGTACAGAATGAAATTTTTTTAGATAAATGTTCTTGTTATATACTTTGGTTGCATTTGTGAGTTAATAAAAATGTAGATGGTTGTTTAAAATAGATATAAAAATATCAAAATATCGATATATCGATCGATATACTCCTGTATCGAATCGAATCGTAATCGTATCGTAGAATTTTTTGAGGTATCGGAAAATATCGTATCGCTGGGTAAGAGAATCGATATCGAATCGTATCGTGACGAACCATCCGATTTACACCCCTAGAGTCTACTAACTGGGAGGTGCTCTGTGAGCCACAGGGTGAGAACATTGACCAACTGACTGACTGCATCATGGAATATATTAATTTCTGGGTTGATATCTGTATGCCCCTGAAAACTATTCATTGCTTTCCTAACAATAAACCATGGGTCACCAAGGATATTAAAGGTGCTCTCATTGATAAAAAGAGGGCTTTTACGATGGATGATAAGGAGGAAGCTAAGAGGGTTTAAAGACTGCTGTCTGTCAAAATAAGTACAGGAGGAAATTGGAAAATTGCCTGCAACAAAATAACTTGAGGGTGGCGTGAAGAGGCATGAGGGCCATCACTGGCTATAAGACTGACAGCCAGCTGTTCGAGGGCAATATAGACCATGCTAATGAGCTTAATATTTTCTTCAGTAGATTTGATGTAAAGTCTCAAATCCTCCCCTCCTATAATTTCTCGACACAATCACCATTACATCCCCACCATGTATTGGTCACTATGCCAGATTCCTCTGGAACCATCATCATTTCAGAGGTTGCTACAATACATCTTTAACCTGAGCCTACATCTGGAGAGGGTCCCAGTGCTATGGAAAACATCTTGCTTATTGCAGGTACCAAAAGTAGCATGGCCATGTGTACCCAATGAATACAGGACAGTAGCGCTTACCTCTCACCTAATGAAAGTTTTTGAGAGACTGACCTCCATTCGACCCCAGTCAAACCCTTCCTTGATCTAATTCAGTTTGCATACCAGCCTCAACTTGGAGTGGATGACGTGGAGATTATTGTAGATTACAAAATACCTGGAAGTTCACAGAGACAACAAACTTGACTGGGCATCAGATTCAACAGCACTCTTCAAGAAAAGTCAGAGCTGTATTTTCTGAGGAGGCTCAAGTCTTTTAACATTTGCAATACCATGCTGCAGATGTTTTATGAGTCTGTTGTGTCTAGTGTCATTTTCTATGCAGTGGTCTGTTGAGGAATTAGTATGAAGGTGGCGGACAGAGATAAACTGGACAAATTAATTAGGAGGGCTGGCTCTGTACTTGGCAAGGAGCTGGACCCTGTTCATGTTGTGGCTGAAAGAAGAATGTTGTCAAAACTTAATACAATCCTGGACAATCCTTCTCAACCACTACTAGTGTGCTGGTCGATCAGAGGAACACATTCAGCCCCAGACTGATCACTGCCAGTGTTCCACTGAGAGCTTCAGAAGATCCTTTATACCCCTGGCCATTAGTCTGTATAACTTCTCTCTATAAGTACTGGGACATTTATCAGTAATGCATGTGCAATTCATGTTCAATTTTTCTTGTGCAATGCAAATTTCAATTTCTGTGCAATAAGGGATTTTCATGTGCAATAAAATTTATCATTATTAGGGCCCGCGCACCGATAGTGTGAGGACCCTCTTGTATATGCTTCGTTTATTAGGGCCCGAGCACCGATGGTGTGAGGACCCTCTTGTATCTGCTTCGTTTATTATTATTATTATTATTAGGGCCCGAGCACCGATGGTGTGAGGACCCTCTTGTATCTGCTTTGTTTATTCTTCTTCTTCTTCTTTCTTCTTCTTCTTTTCTTCTTCTTCCTCCAAAATGAATCGCATTTTTGAGGGCCTAAAACATGCTCGAAAAGTCCTGAAACTTTGCACACGCGTCAGACCTGGTGAAAATTTACGTCTGATATAGGTTTCAGAAGAGGGTGTGGCAAAAATGGCTCGACAGCGCCACCTACCGTAAAAAAATCAACAGCCTTCGAGCTGTGTTTTCACGTACATGCACGAAAATTGGCACACATATGTAAAGCATCAGTACCTACAAAAAAGACTCTTGGAGCAATATCCGAAACCCAACAGGAAGTCGGTTATTTTTAATTTTATGAGCAAATTTTGCATCATTTTTGTCATTTGCATGCCTTGTACTTTAACGAACTCCTCATAGAGATTTTTTCAGATCAACACCAAATTTGGTATGCCTAATCTAAAGGCCTTTGCAACGTTAAATTGCGAAGATCCTGAGTTTTCGTTGAAGGGCGTGTCCGTGGCGGCCTGACGAATTTCGATGATTCGCCATGAAAAATGAAGTTGCTATAACTCAGACATACAATGTCCAATCTGCCACAAACTTCACATGTTTGATAAGACTCCTGACCTGAACAGATTGATATGCCCATATTCAGTTATAGTCATAGCGCCACCTACTGGCAACAGGAAGTGACATATTTTACACTGTAACAAACTACCCCGAGAAATTTTATGACATAAATGTTTTTTTTTCAGTCACACTATTCTAAAGGCCTGTGCGATGTTAAATTGTGAAGATCTTGAGTTTTCGTTAAAGGGCGTGTCCATGGCGCCGTCACAAAGTTCGATGTCTCGCCATGGGAATAAAAGTTATTGTAACTCAGGCATAAAATGTCCGATCTTGCCCAAACTTCACATGTTCGATAAGAGTCCTGGCCTGAACAAATCTGAAGGCCAATATTCCATCGAGTGTGGCAAAATGCCTCGATAGCGCCACCTATACATTTTCAACGGAGTGCGCCTCGAGCTACGTTTCACGTACATGTACAAAAATCGGTACACACATGTAACACACCAATACCTACAAAAAAGTCTCTTGGTACAAAATTCGAATCCCAACAGGAAGTCAGTTATTTTGAATTTTCTCTGGAAAATTTGTGTCGTTTTTGCCATTTTCAGGGGTTGTACTTTAACGAACTCCTCCTAGAGATTTATTCAGATCAACACCAAACTTTGTCTGTGTATTCTAAAGGCCTTTGCGATGTTAAATTGCGAAGATCTTGAGGTTTCGTTTAAGGGCGTGTCTGTGGCGGCCTTACAAATTTCGATGTTTCGCCATGAGAAAGGAAGTTGCTATAAATCAGACATACAATGTCCAATCTGCCCCAAACTTCACATGTTTGAGAAGACTCCTGACCTGAATATATCTACATGCCAATATTCAGATATCGCTATAGCGCCACCTGCTGGCAACAGGAAGTGACATGATTTACGCCGTAACAAACTACTCCTAGATTTTTTATGACATTTTATAATTTTTTTTGGTCAGTCTAATCTAAAGGCCTTTGCGATGTTAAATTATAAACATCTTGAGGTTTCATTAAAGGGTGTGGCCATGGCGCCGTGACAAAGTTTGATGTCTCGCCATGGGAATAGAAGTTGTTGTAACTCAGGCATAAGATGTCCGATCTTCCCCAAACTTCACATGTTCGAAAAGAGTCTTGGCCTGAACACATCTGAAGGTCATTATTCCACTATAATCATAGCGCCACCTGCTGGCAACAGGAAATGGCTTGTTTTGCACTAACTTAAACATGCAATGTCCAAACTGCACCAAACTTCAAATATTTGGAAAGAGTCATGGCCTGAAGATATCTAAAGGCCAATATTCAGTTATAATCATAGCGCCACCTGTTGTCAATAGGACACCTCATGCCTTATACTAACCTCAAACATTCCATGTTCAAGCTGCACTAAATTTCATGTGCTTGATAAAAGTGCTGGACTGAAGAAATGTACATGCCGAAATCCAGTTATAGTCATAGCGCCACCAGCTGGCAGCTGGAAGATTGGGACTTATAAATGACTTTGACATATTTCTCTTATATTTACCACATAAAACGCATATATCTTGCCGTTCGCTTTTTTACAAAAGCCACCCGCTGGCGGTGAGACCGGGTGCGAGGGCCCGTTCATCGCTGCTTGCAGCTTTAATTAGGGCCCGAGCACCGATGGTGTGAGGACCCTCTTGTATCTGCTTTGTTTATTATTCTTCTTTTCTTCTTCTTCTTCTTTCTTCTCTTCTTCTTCTTCTTCTTCTTCTTCTCCAAAATGAATCGCATTTTTGAGGGCCTAAACATGCTCGAAAAGTCCTGAAACTTTGCACACGCGTCAGACCTGGTGAAAATTTACGTCTGATATAGGTTTCAGAAGAGGGTGTGGCAAAAATGGCTCGACAGCGCCACCTACCGTAAAAAAATCAACAGCCCTCGAGCTGTGTTTCACGTACATGCACGAAAATTGGCACACATATGTAAAGCATCAGTACCTACAAAAAAGACTCTTGGAGCAATATCCGAAACCCAACAGGAAGTCGGTTATTTTTTATTTTATGAGCAAATTTTGCATCATTTTTGTCATTTGCATGCCTTGTATTTTAACGAACTCCTCCTAGAGATTTTTTCAGATCAACACCAAATTTGGTATGCCTAATCTAAAGGCCTTTGCGACGTTAAATTGCGAAGATCTTGAGTTTTCGTTGAAGGGCGTGTCCGTGGCGGCCTGACGAATTTCGATGATTCGCAATGAAAAATGAAGTTGCTATAACTCAGACATACAATGTCCAATCTGCCACAAACTTCACATGTTTGATAAGACTCCTGACCTGAACAGATTGATATGCCCATATTCAGTTATAGTCATAGCGCCACCTACTGGCAACAGGAAGTGACATATTTTACACTGTAACAAACTACCCCGAGAAATTTTATGACATAAATGTTTTTTTTTTTACAGTCACACTATTCTAAAGGCCTGTGCGATGTTAAATTGTGAAGATCTTGAGTTTTCGTTAAAGGGCGTTTCCATGGCGCCGTCACAAAGTTCGATGTCTCGCCATGGGAATAAAAGTTATTGTAACTCAAGCAAAAAATTTCCGATCTTGCCCAAACTTCAAATGTTCGATAAGAGTCCTGGCCTGAACAAATCTGAAGGCCAATATTCCATCGGGGGTGGCAAAATGCCTCTATAGCGCCACCTATACATTTTCAACGGAGTGCGCCTCGAGCTACGTTTCACGTACATGTACAAAAATCGGCACACACATGTAACACACCAATACCTACAAAAAAGTCTCTTGGTACGAAATTCGAATCCCAACAGGAAGTCAGTTATTTTGAATTTTCTTTGCAAAATTTGTGTCGTTTTTGCCATTTTCAGGGGTTGTACTTTAACGAACTCCTCCTAGAGATTTATTCAGATCAACACCAAACTTTGTCAGTGTAATCTAAAGGCCTTTACGATGTTAAATTGTGAAGATCTCGAGGTTTCGTTTAAGGGCGTGTCTGTGGCGGCCTTACAAATTTCTATGTTTCGCCATGAGAAAGGAAGTTGCTATAACTCAGACATACAATGTCCAATCTGCCCCAAACTTCACATGTTTGAGAAGACTCCTGACCTGAATATATCTACATGCCAATATTCAGATATCGCTATAGCGCCACCTGCTGGCAACAGGAAGTGACATGTTTTACGCCGTAACAAACTACTCCTAGATATTTTATGACATTTTATAAATTTTTTTGGTCAGTCTAATGTAAAGGCCTTTGCGATGTTAAATTGTGAACATCTTGAGGTTTCATTAAAGGGTGTGGCCATGGCGCCGTGACAAAGTTCGATGTCTCGCCATGGGAACAGAAGTTGTTGTAACTCAGGCATAAGATGTCCGATCTTCCCCAAACTTCACATGTACGAAAAGAGTCTTGGCCTGAACACATCTGAAGGTCATTATTCCACTATAATCATAGCGCCACCTGCTGACAACAGAAAATGGCTTATTTTACACTAACTTAAACATGCAATGTCCAATCTGCACCAAAATTTCAAATATTTGATAAGAGTCATGGCCTGAAGATATCTAAAGGCCAATGTTCAGTTATAATCATAGCGCCACCTGTTGGCAATAGGACACAACATACTTTATACTAACTCAAACATTCCATGTTCAATCTGCACTAAATTTCATATGCTTGATAAAAGTGCTGGACTGAAGAAATCTACACGACAAAATCGAGTTATAGTCATAGCGCCACCAGCTGGCAGCAGGAAGATTGGCACATATAAATGACTTTGACATATTCCTCATATATTTACCACATTAAATGCATATTTCTCGCCGTTCGCTGTTTTACAAAAGCCACCCACTGGCGGTGAGCCCGGGTGCGAGGGCCCGTTCATCGCTGCTTGCAGCTTTAATTCTTATTAATTCTTCTTCTTCTTCTTCTTCTTCTTCTTCTCCAAAATGAATCGCATTTTTGAGGGCCTAAACATGCTCGAAAAGTCCTGAAACTTTGCACACGCGTCAGACCTGGTGAAAATTTACGTCTGATATAGGTTTCAGAAGAGGGTGTGGCAAAATGGCTCGACAGCGCCACCTACCGTAAAAAAAAAATCAACAGCCCTCGAGCTGTGTTTCACGTACATGCACGAAAATTGGCACACATATGTAAAGCATCAGTACCTACAAAAAAGACTCTTGGAGAAAAATCCGAAACCCAACAGGAAGTCGGTTATTTTTAATTTTATGAGCAAATTTTGCATCATTTTTGTCATTTGCATGCCTTGTATTTTAACGAACTCCTCCTAGAGATTTATTCAGATCAACACCAAATTTGGTATGCCTAATCTAAAGGCCTTTGCGATGTTAAATTGCGAAGATCTTGAGTTTTCGTTGAAGGGCGTGTCCGTGGCGGCCTGACGAACTTCGATGATTCGCCATGGAAAATGAAGTTGCTATAACTCAGACATACAATGTCCAATCTGCCAAAAACTTCACATGTTTGATAAGACTCCTGACCTGAACAGATTGATATGCCCATATTCAGTTATAGTCATAGCGCCACCTACTGGCAACAGGAAGTGAAATATTTTACACTGTAACAAAGTACCCCGAGAAATTTTATGACATAATTTCTTTTTTTTCAGTCACTCTATTCTAAAGGCCTGTGCGATGTTAAATTGTGAAGATCTTGAGTTTTCGTTAAAGGGCGTGTCCATGGCGCCGTCACAAAGTTCGATGTCTCGCCATGGGAATAAAAGTTATTGTAACTCAGGCATAAAATGTCCGATCTTGCCCAAACTTCACATGTTCGATAAGAGTCCTGGCCTGAACACATCTGAAGGCCAATATTCCATTGGGTGTGGCAAAATGCCTCGATAGCGCCACCTATAAATTTTCAACGGAGTGCGCCTCGAGCTACGCTTCACGTACATGTACAAAAATCGGTACACCCATGTAACACACCAATACCTACAAAAAAGTCTCTTAGTACGAAATTCGAATCCCAACAGGATGTCGGTTATTTTGAATTTTCTCTGCAAAATTTGTGTTGTTTTTGCCATTTTCAGGGGTTGTACTTCAACGAACTCCTCCTAGAGATTTATTCAGATCAACACCAAACTTTGTCAGTGTAATCTAAAGGCCTTTGCGATGTTAAATTGCGAAGATCTTGAGGTTTCGTTTAAGGGCGTGTCTGTGGCGGCCTTACAAATTTCGATGTTTCGCCATGAGAAAGGAAGTTGCTATAACTCAGACATGCAATGTCCAATCTGCCCCAAACTTCACAAGTTTGAGAAGACTCCTGACCTGAATATATCTACATGCCAATATTCAGATATCGCTATAGCGCCACCTGCTGGCAACAGGAAGTGACATGTTTTACGCCGTAACAAACTACTCCTAGATATTTTATGACATTTTATAATTTTTTTTGGTCAGTCTAATATAAAGGCCATTGCGATGTTTAATTGTGAACATCTTGAGGTTTCATTGAAGGGTGTGGCCATGGCGCCGTGACAAAGTTCGATGTCTCGCCATGGGAATAGAAGTTGTTGTAACTCAGGCATAAGATGTCCGATCTTCCCAAAACTTCACATGTTCGAAAAGAGTCTTGGCCTGAACACATCTGAAGGTCATTATTCCACTATAATCATAGCGCCACCTGCTGACAACAGAAAATGGCTTATTTTACACTAACTTAAACATGCAATGTCCAATCTGCACCAAACTTCAAATATTTGATAAGAGTCATGGCCTGAAGATATCTAAAGGCCAATGTTCAGTTATAATCATAGCGCCACCTGTTGGCAATAGGACACAACATACTTTATACTAACTCAAACATTCCATGTTCAATCTGCCCTAAATTTCATATGCTTGATAAAAGTGCTGGACTGAAGAAATGTACATGACAAAATCCAGTTATAGTCATAGCGCCACCAGCTGGCAGCAGGAAGATTGGCACATATAAATGACTTTGGCATATTCCTCTTATATTTACCACATTAAAAGCATATTTCTCGCTGTTCGCTGTTTTACAAAAGCCACCCGGTGGTGGTGAGCCCGGGTGCGAGGGCCCGTTCATCTCAACTAACAGCAATAATTATAAAAATCATTTCTTATTTATTCATACTAGATTAGTGTGCAATATATACTATATAACTACTGTACTTAATTATCATTATCATACTGGACTTATACACAACATTTGTCTTTCTATTGCACCTAAATAATTTTACATTTGATCTAAACTACAATTTTTGTTGGTATAGTCTTATATTATTAGTTATATGTCTTACTTATTCATTTTTAATTTATTGATGGGTATATATCTATTCATTTTATCATAATTTTTCTCTTTCTTTCTTTCTTTCTTTCTTTCTTTCTTTCTTTCTTTTTTTAAAAATTGTAAGATGGAAAGCAATTTCCCCCTGGGATTAATAAAGTTATTTGAATTTGAATTAGAATTTTTTTAAATACATAAAATATTATGTCACAATGGCTGTCTTGACGAGTATCCAAGTAAACTCAGTCAGTTACGTCTTAAATGAACATAAACAGTTAAGAAAATATTGGATATGTGTCAATATAATGGATCCATGCATTTCTTATATTAGTTTAATAATGTTAATCAAACAGCAAAAGAAAAACATGAGAATCACTCACTAAGTACCTTCTGTAACTTTAATAGGTAATTGTGTTTAATTACTTAATATAGTAATACAGTTTTCATAAGCACAGTAAAGTAATATTTATTTAGGTAATTTGTGTCATTGTATCTAATGGTCTCTCTGAGAGCTAAGCCCCCCTAAAGATGAAATCCTTGAACCGCCCCTGTAACGAAGAGCAATACACTCTATGCCTTCGTCAGATGTTTCTTCTGTAGTCTATGTAGTGTTTGGTAAAATAACGTTATAATCTCCTTGCAGTAGAGAAATCTGCTTACATGTAGGCTACATGGGGAAAAGAGTAGCCATGCAGACACTGGGAACATAATAGCTTTTGTGTCTTACAGTTTTTCTCAAGCAATTTGTGATGGGGGCGGAGACTCGTACAAACACCTGAGGCATCAGCCTATTTAAGAGCTGCTGGTGGCACTTCAATGGTGGCTTGCCCTGCGAACCATGATTTGTGTTTGATTTTTGGTTTTCCTTATTCTATTTTGTTTAAGGATGGTGAGTGATTGCTTGTGTAGTTATCACAAAATACATAGAAATCATAGGTAAGTGAGCTGACCCAGAAGACTTTTGCTGTGTTTGATTTCTTCCTCAGGAGATAGGAAGTTTTCTTAACTCTTGAGTTAGTGGTGATTTATGTTTAAATAAATTTTACAGTAATAAAAATAATAATAAAGTGTTGCATATGATTTTTGATGGTACAGATTTTTAGTCCTCCTGGGACAACTTCTGTTAATGTAAATGTCCAAACATTTTACAGAATTTAAGTTTGAGAACATTCAGGTGGACGTTCTAGAATATTTTTAATGGAACAGGAGCATTGTTGACATGGTGCTCCAGAACAACACAACCACCCACAAGGGAAGAGGCCTGTGGATATGTTGAGAAGGAGCTTATCAATGGTGATAGTCAAGGGTTTTTTTTTTTTTTTTTTTTTTTTTTTGTGGCTCAACTAAAGCAGTTCTGCAAAGTAGAGTGGGCCAAAACTCTACAACAGCGCTGTATAAGATTGATCTCAAGTTATCAGAAGCATTAATATAAGCCTGTGTTAATTGTTTTGTGAACAATTACATTACATTGGAGTGCCAAAAATATCAAATTGATTGAGATAAACTGTAATCGACTCTTTTTTGCATATATACTGGCCCTGATAATCATAACACTTACAATTCGCTGAATTTCTGGAAATCAGTTTTGTTTTGTTTTGTTTTGTTTTAATAAATGACTTGCTCTACCTGTTGCTTTGGTCTTCGTCAACACCTGCTTGCACCACCTGTTGGTGAGTGACTAACAGTAGATGAAGATTATGCATAAGTATTCCAGTGCTATTCCTGCAGTTCCCAAATGTGCAAAGTGCATATTCTGCTGAAGTTTAAGCCAATTTGTAAAGTAAAATAAAATGGATCGAAGTGAAGTCTGAAAGATAAATATGGATAAACATGGATTATTGACATTTTATTAATAAAAATGTATGTGAAATGTTTTAGAAATGTTCACATCTTAAATATTCAGCCATGTTGAATTTCAGTCCCTAAAAATGCAAGCACTGTTAATGCAATGCACGGTTTTCAAGTAATGCAATTCAACACACTTTTTTTTTTTTTTTTTTTTTAATTTGTCATTATTTTACATTCAGTTGCAAGCATTCAAAAAAAAAAAAAATGCCAACTTATATGTTCAGTTTGTCAAAAAAAAAAAAAAAAAAAAAAAAAAAAAAGAAATGCACTCATTTTTGACAGCCAATGGTGGATAAACATATTTTTTGCCTACAGAATTGTGTGGTTTTGACATCTACCAAAAGGTAGAACAGGTACACCAATAAAACCCTGACACCATGTTGCAGGTACAGTGCTGCTAGAAAGGAGGATAATCAGACGAGCTTTTGGATCTGGTGCAGTGAGCACTGCTGTGGCAAGCCAAATGCCTTTCCAGTCAAGCCAGATGAGCCAAACCTCTGTCAAACCTCTGTCACATGGCCAAATATCTGAGGGCAAATCTAGGCTTCATATTATTCTTCTGATGTGATGCTTATTTTGCATAAAAATTTAATATATCTGTTATTGCAATGCTTTGTTGTGCTAATCAGGTGGTTAATTTGAGCTGTAATTTGCATAAGAATGGTTTCTCTGCCTGCCAGCGAACAGACACCAACACATTATTGGGTCTCTGCGTAAACCAATCAGACAAAGAAATTACTTTTCTTTTTGGACTTAGATTTAAGGACACACTCCAAAGGCTTGCAACTTTCTTGTGCTCAGTTTAATATATCGAAAAATGACATTGTGTCAGGGTTATTAAGAAAACAGATTGTGAACATCAATATCATTCAGGTCTCATTAAACAGTCACACTAGTTATTTAGCAGAAAAAGTTAAAGCACATCACAGTGTAGAAGATTGTTCCTTCATATCCAGAATTGCTCTGATTTAGTTGGTTCATTTGGGTACATTTTAACTCCTTTTTATAATTTTCTCATTTCAGGGACCTGAGGGCCCTCCAGGACATAAGGTACTGTACAGTTGAAGTAATCAACATTTCACAAATCATGGAAAACTATTTCAGCTTAAGAAGATATTGTTTAGAAACAATATTGTTTATTTGTCTGTTTGAAAGAAATTAATACTTTTATTTTCAGCAAGGATGCATTAAATTGATCGTAAGTGACAGTTAAGACTTGTGGATTGTTACAAAACATTCTACTTCAAATAAATGCTGTTCTTTTGAACATATGAATCTTGAAAAAAGTTTCACAATTTCCATAAAAATTTGCAAATGTTAAATATATTTGGCAGCACTAAAAAATCAGCTTTGCCATCACATGAATAAATAACTCACAGCTTGTAGAATAAATCATATACACAAAGACAAATATATTAGGATCAAAGGTATTTAATAGAATCATTCTCAGGCAGACATGAATACGGGGAAAACTCACACAAAGCTAGGTATCTAGACGAGTCTGGACAACACAAACTGAAAAGTCATGAACTTAAATAGAGGCATACACAGCTAAACATAAACATTAACTAAAGTAGGAAAACGGTCACTTTATTAGGTACACCTATTCAATTGCTTGGTAACACAAATTGCTAATCAGCCAATAACATGGCAGCAACTCAATGCATTTAGGCATCTAGATGTGGTGAAGACGACTTGCTGAAGTTCAAACCTAGCATCAGAATGGGGAAGAAAGGGGATTTAAGTGACTTGGAATGGTTTTTGGTGCCAGACGGGCTGGTCTAAGTATTTCAAAAACTGCTGATCTACTGGGATTTTCACACATAACCATCTCTAGGGTTTACAGAGAATGGCCCGAAAAAGAGAAACTATCCAGTGAGCAGTGATTGTGTCGACGAAAATGCCTTGTTGATGTCAGAGGTCAGAGGAGAATGGGGAGACTGGTTAGAGATGATAGAAAGGCAACAGTAACTCAAATAACCACTCGTTACAACCAAGGTAGGCAGAATACCATCTCTGAACGCACAACACGTTGAACTCTGAAGCAGATGGGCTATAGCAGCAGAAGACCACACCGGGTGCCACTCCTGTCAGCTAAGAACAGGAAACAGCGGCTACAATTTGCACAGGCTCACCAAAATTGGACAATAGAAGATTGGAAAAACCTTGCCTGGTCTGATGAATCTCGATTTCTGCTGTGACATTCAGATGGTAGGGTCAGAATTTGGCATAAAGAACACGAAAGCATGGATCCATCCTGCCTTGTCTCAAAGGTTCAGGCTGGTGATGGTGGTGTAATGGTGTGGGGGATATTTTCTTGACACACTTTGGGCCCCTTAGTACCAGTTGAGCATTGTTTAAATGGCACAGCCTACCTGAGTATTGTTGCTGACCATGTCCATCCCTTTATGACTACAGTGTACCCATCTTCTGATGGCTACTTTCAGCAGGATAATGCACCATGTCACAAAGCTCAAATCATCTCAGACTGGTTTTTGAACATGACAGTGAGTTCACTTTACTCAAATGGCCTCCACAGTCACCAGATCTCAATCCAAAAGAGCAGCTTTGGGATGTGGTGGAACGGAAGATTTGCATTATGGATGTGCAGCCGACAAATCTGCAGCATCTGCGTGATGCTATCATGTCAATACCTTATATACCTTATATACCTCATAAAGTGGAGTGTATGTGACAATAACATTTTAAAATATATTTTAAAAAGTTAATTTTAAATTGTAATAACATTTCAACTTATTACTGTGCTTGATTCAGCGTTATGCACAGAACATACAGTAGACTGGGGGAAATGTGGTTTTGTGCAGGAACCTGAAATTATAAGAGGCATCAGATATGGTCAGGTTCATCCTTTTCTACTCCATCAAACTGTTTCATTAAACATCTGGCATGAAAACATTATGACTGGACTTTTATGCATAGAGGGTTTACATAATTCATCTATAGATCAGTGACAAAGGAAATTGAGTGTCCAGTGAATAACAAACATTAAACTAACTTTACAGCACTAGAAAAAGTGATTATAAAGACAATGCAATGCGTTGCATTCTTCTGGCCGCATTTTCTTGCCTCTGAGGTCTTTTTTATAACACTGTATTAGTTTTTCACATAAAGTGACATTGGGGAATCCTGGAGTTTGACGTTATGAGAGCAACTCCAGTATTACAATTCAGTGTCACACAAGCCATGATAAAAAATTAAGGAAACTAAGAAACCACAAACAATATATGTCTTCCTCAGATGTAGTATTAGTTCTGTCCATCAGCGTTGGGTAAAAACAGCATTATCCTTTACTTTGTTGTAGAGAAAGCTGCTTTCATTTAGTTTACTTGGGGAAATGAGTAATGTTAACAGCAATGATGTTGAATTAATTATAAACAGTAATCAGCTTTTCCACATATACTTACTGGCCCTGGGGCCCGTTTTAATAAGGAGGTTCAACCAAAACTGAGTTGAAACTGTGCACCTCAGGCCATGGAGCTAGACCCACCATGGTTCGCAGCAGTCCCAAGTCCAGTGTTCCCTGAGGTCCTTCCACTTACCTTACTCCTTCCAATGCATTTGTGTACAGCCAGTGATTGATCCGCTCGCACACACACAGGATTGTTATGGAAGTGATGACACATCAACATTATTAAAGCTGGCAACGGTATTCAGAGAGGACCTCTGCCACTAAGCAAATGTCCTGAATGGATACCCCTTTCACCCATAACCATGAGGAAGCCATACTCCTAGTGGAGTTGGCACATATTTTTATGCCCCCAAGCTGTAAGTCAAAGATATTGCATCTCCCTGTCTTGCTTTACTGAAACCAGCATGAGTAAAAGCATTGTCTTGAGAGAGAATTCTCGTAAATTAGCTGACTGCATTAAGTATTGATTCATCAAAAAATATTTTAGTTGTTTCTGTAACCAGTGTCCATGATTGAATCAAATTTAAAACAATGTGAAAAAAGCAATTTAGAACATATTAGTTAGAACAACTTAATTTTTCTGAGTATTCAGCTTAATAATTGTTAGTTATAACATAATTTTCTAAGTATATACAGTAACATTTGAAGTGGATCAAAAAAGTTAATCAAAGTTGCCCTAAGACAAGAAAACATTTTGGTTCTAGGTTTTAGGACAACTTTGAAGAAAGGTCAACTTCAAATGTTGACTACTGTATAGCGCAATATAGTTTATTAGTTATTATAACTTAATTTCAGAGAAAAAAATGATGCAAACTGTTGCGTTATTTTTTAATTTTTTTATTTTTTTGCGTCCAAACTATATTTTTAGAGTGTGAAACATAAATTCTCACAGAATGTAGCCTATTCATTACCAATATATTGAACCATCTCTTTATGTTTTTCTAAATCCCAAATAGAGTCCAGACATTAATTAGAAAAGTATCCGTCTATGAATGAAATGTTTTATAGGCAATTTTGGATTTGGGAAATACACATGCATTATGGACGTGACAAAAAAAAGAGTTTTTGGGAGACAATATATTTTGTAGACTTCCTGTGATTTACAATGCACAAACCACAAGCCACAATATCTGCAGAATGGAGAAGGGTTGGCCATTCTCAAAACATAAAATATCAATTTTATTTCAGTTTTCGTTTTTGTGTTTCAGAGGAAAAATAAATGTTAAGGCATCTCTCCATTGCGGACCGTTCTGAAAGCAAAATTTATGCAAATGCATATAAAATGCTTTAAAAACAAAAACAGAGATGTCTAGAGGGTATTTAATAAGTCTGCCCCCCCACGTAAGATTTTCTAGTTACTGGTAGTCGTTCTTTAAGTCATTATTCAACTAATCGCACATTATATTAAATTAACATCTATAATCCACAATGAGCCTTAATATATTACGCACTCAAGCACATGCATTAAGTTTGCCACAAAGCACAGGCAGAAGTAGCCTAATAATTGTGAAAAAGGAGACATTTTAATCATTTATTAATAAACTAATGTTTTCTTGTCGGTTGCAAGATGAAATTCAGTGACTCTCATTCGCTGACTCTCATCTCCACAGTATACTGTACGCGCCTTTAAAGAGAAATGCAACCTTCACAGAATATTAATGCTTTCGATTTTAATTGGTTCTTTTAAAAGTAGACATTTCAAGCTTTCTGTAGATATATTTCTCATGTATGTGAGACACCCCAATTTTAAATTATTTCATTATCAGGAAAAAATTCAAATGATCGAGAGGGCGCCTCCCTGTCATGCATGCGCATTAATAATTTTCGCACAAACACTTTAATATGAATAATAATAGAGAACATTTATTTTAGGTTACAGTATGGGATCCGCATTAAAAATAAATCTTCACAAGTCTACAACCAAGACAGGTGCAGTTATAACCTGTAAATTGAAGGCTATTTGACGTTTTAAAATGATCTAACGGCCGATGTCGCTCCAATTCATTGATCATTAGTTGTTCTACTAATATTCTACTACTTAATCTTCTGATCAAAATTAAATGGATGCATGACACTTATAAACTTGTTGTGACGAGTGGGGCGGGGCCGAGAGCCGTGGGAACGGAGCGAGGCCGGTGGAGTGATTGGGAAATGAGCGACACCTGCTCCACTCACCGGTCTCGAGTCCCATGGAGGAGATTGGGAGGATACAAAAGAGGAGCGACGACAGTGAAGGACAAGAGAGGACCAGGCCTGGGCTTTATTTTGTGGTTTGGTTTTTGTTTGTGCGCAGCAGTCACCCGTGAGGGGCTGTCGTGCTATTTTGGGTTTATTTTGTAATTAAAGCCGGTTCCCGCCTCCTTCTTCCCGTGATTATGGAGTTTTTATATTGTTACACTGGTGCCGCAACCCGGGAGGAAGGAGGGACGCGCTGCCGAAGATCCCTTGCCGTTGGGGTGAATCCGCGGTGCCATTGAGCGGCACCAGTGTAACAATATAAAAACTCCATAATCACGGGAAGAAGGAGGCGGGAACCGGCAAACACTCAAATAAAACTTTAATTACAAAATAAACCCAAAACAGCGCGACAGCCCCTCACGGGCGACTGCCGCGCACAAATAAAAACCAAACCACAAAATAAAGCCCAGGCCTGGTCCTCTCTCGTCCTTCACTGTCATCGCTCCTCTTTTGTATCCTCCCAATCTCCTCCGTGGGACTCAAGAGTGGAGCAGGTGTCGCTCATTTTCCAATCACTCCACTGGCCTCGCTCCATTCCCACGGCGCTCGGCCCCGCCCCACTCGTCACACTTGTTTTAATAAATCTCTTTTGCATTAAACAATAAAGATATAAAGCAGGTTAAGTTAAATATTATTGTACAAATAATTATAAAATGTTATAGACTGCGAATAAGATGGAAGTTTCACATTTTGCATATGCATTAGAAAGTAAATAACTTTTTACATGCAATTATCAAAAATAAAACCAAACAAGATTTGTAATGAAGATAAAATATGTAGACAAATAAGAATAAATGCTGCGCGTTGCACTCAGCATCATGCGCGCCGCGCAAATCTTGCACTCTTGTACAAGGAATATGATACACACCTGCTTTTAAACGTGGCTGCATTTTTTTTTTTTAATTATTATTAAATTGTATGAAAGCAAGTAAAGAAGGCTCCCTTTAAAATCACTGAAGTTGTCAATTAATTAAGCTCTTTTTTACATCGTGTGCATTTTGTTGATTATAATGAGAGAACTTGAGTTAAAACGTGAGGACATTTTATTAATCCGTCCATTCTTTAGAGTTTCTAAGATTAAGCTAATTTGTGCAGGTTTAATTTATTCGTTTCTTGTTTTAATTAGGCCTAAATAATGGGAGCGAAATTGTACAGTACCTCACGTTTTACTAAAAGGAAATAATTTATAAAACATGCAATAATTTCTTAATCAGTGTACACATCGGCTAGGCAAAGCTGATAGCTATTTGCAAAAATGTGCTTTGATGCACTTGTTTGATAACTTGTGGTTAAAGTGCCACTCAGCGGTCAAAAGCTGCAAATGAACTTTGCAGACGCGGCGGCACTCGCGGCGGCAAACAGCTCATTCTGGTTGGCCACCTACTGTAGTGCAACATTATCACATTGCTTAATGAGACTGCAGTTGGCCTGCTCCCCGGGTCTATTCAAGACCAGCAAGTTTTTAGGAACTTATCTTTTTAGCCAAGAACCCCCCTTTCAATAGTGGAAACTCATTCAGTTTGAGAAAGTACTGGGAAAAGGGGTACGCAAGGGTAGACTCTCTCTCCTTCCTCATTTTTCCCACTACTAGATGCATGATCTTCACCAAGGCAAATGCATATTTGGGAACACTCCACCATTGCTATGTGAGAATAGCCACTCCCAGAGGGAATTGCATCAGAGAAAAGAACATCAGGCAATAAGCATTCTTGCATGCATTACCCGAACGATACAAGATGTTGGCTGCCCCGTAGAAGAAGGATGTTTCTTTAAGGGCCATGATTTGACTCCCTCTGGTGATTTATGTACACTACCACCACCGTGTTTTCTGTTTGGAGGAGAGGAGTTTCTTGTAACCCCAGTGGTCGGCGTTGTCCACGAGGGTGAGCAAGAATGATCTTGAGGCATGGGCACAGACCAGGTAGGGGGTGCGCCAAGATCTCGTTCTGACACATCATTGTCGTCCTCCATTGTTATTTTTTATCAGTCTGCGCAGTATGCTCGACCCCCAGGAAGTGCATGCTTCTAATTGACTTCACTTGTCTCCGTTGAATCCAATGGGGTCGCTGTGTCCATTTCTTTTACTGTCTATGGTAAGATGGAGCTCCCGGCCGTCTCAGAGACTAAATGTTTGCCAGAACAAAGAGTCGATTACTATGCAATGGACTATTGAGCTAATGAGAAGGTGTGCAAGACGGCAACATGTGGAATGCAGAAATGATTGGATGAAGGTATTGATCTGTGGAATCAAATAATTCAAAGCATCGTAGTTATCAACTGAAGTGTTTGGAAAATGGATGAACTTGAAAGTTCCGTTTGAAATCCTTGTGTTTTCTCACGTAAATGAGATTACGGACAAGAAATATAAACTTTTGAATGTGTGCAAAGATATTTGAACAGTCTAAGCATAGGATGGCTGAATCTGCACAAATGCATTCTCATAGAGCCTGCAAAATCTCGCACATAAGTCAAAAGAATATCATTGATATTTTAATGGCTGATAGGGAACATGTTGGTTTAGTAAAAGAAAACATGAGGAAATTACATGCAATATTTGATGAATTCAAGTTCATATAGAAAGCATATACTGTTATGTTGAATGAAAAGGACAGAAATGGATGAATGAATGAATCTGGCATCATCCGCGCCACAAGGATGTGCTGTTTTCTTTCAAATCAAAGCTAAATACACTAGAAACTGCACATCCTTGCTGCGCGGATTACACAGAAGCGCATACACAGCATATGATGATATGGAGAGACACAGAGGAGACTGTTGACAAAGGAATTGTTGAATAAAGTTATTTTTGTTTTCTTTGCTTACAAAAGTTCCCGCCGCTTCATATAACCCAGATTGCACTTCTGATGGCAGATGGAGTATTCTGACGACGACTTTCATACTTTTTATTGACCTTGACATTGTTATTTACTTGGCAGTCTATGGGACAGTCACAGGCCTCCCGGTTTTCATCCAAAATATTTTAAATTGTGTTCCGAAGACGAATGGTGCTTTTACAGGTTTGGAACGACATGGGGTTAAGTGATTAATGACAAAATTTTCATTTTGGGGTGGAGCATCCTTTTAAGTTTTGTTGCTCGCTCTGTCAGTTGTGCTGTTTGTTAACTGCTTGCTATTTGGGTGTGCTGTTTCCCATTTAGTTTGCTGGTTCAGTGATGTGACGTTCAGGCTAGGCTAATGTGGATTTCGCTCTGGCTGGCATTACTTGTTTAGTACCATCATGCTTAGTAGACATGCCATCACGTCTTACCTGTGTTGTGGATTAAAATTGGAAATACTGTCCTCGGGCATTCTCGCAGTTCTTCCCTTGGATTGAATTAAATTGCGTCAGATTTGGTGAGTGACTGAACTACGATCTTTTTCCACTGGAATAGTGAATGATACTCCAGCGTCTGTATCTCACGCCATCTTCATGCAAATTCAGTATAAAACTTCCAAACTTCTGCATATGAACAATCGCTCTGAAACTCGCCTGGCACCTGACGTCTACTCAGCGTGCGCTGAGCTGGGGATTAACTATCATTACATTTCATTACATCGAAATCTAATCCTAGGTGGCCAACCAAAATGGGCTTCGGCTTTAACTGCAAGTCAGTCGCATGTTAAAGTCGTTCGCGAAACTACCGCCAGGTGGTGCAAAGGGACAGTTTGCCTACAATTATATTTTGTTTTGCAAACTGAGATCAAATAACAAAATAAAACAAAAATAACTTTATAATATAACATTATAACAACCTTAAAAATCATTAGAAAATTAATTTTACATTTATTTTTAGAAAGTTAATTTCAAAACGTGAGATAGTCATATTGGCTGCAACATAATGCATCAAAAAAAATTAAAAATAAAAAGGAATTTACACAAAGGCCCTTACTGCTTGTTATGGTTATTAAACATTCATTATGAAACAATTAAAAAAACTACACAATTTCCTTATGTTGTATTAAGGGGCTTTCATTTCGATCAACAGGCTAATGAACGCCATAAAAAAATAATAATAATAAATAAATAAATAGAATAA
This sequence comes from Cyprinus carpio, assembly GCF_018340385.1. Lineage (NCBI taxonomy): Eukaryota > Metazoa > Chordata > Actinopteri > Cypriniformes > Cyprinidae > Cyprinus > Cyprinus carpio. Next base: position 34,194,084 of record NC_056603.1, read on the forward strand.
TAGGCTAAACCTGCAACATGAAAACTAGAAATTGTACAAAAAAATGGATATTAACTTGGAATATATAGATAAGATTTAAGGATGTGTGCATTATGACATAAAAAAACAAAACGATTGAAAAGGTGGCTTATTGTTGCGTGTTATAGGCTAGTACTAGTTCTAACACATATATTGACACTATAGTCACATTAATGTCACAAATTATGAAAGGCTTGAAACTTACATTTAATAATTCGCTTCAAGATTCAAGATTCAAGATTCAAGATTTTTATTTGTCACATAAATGGTTATATGGAGAGCATATGACCAGCAGTGAAATGTAAGTCAGGTACGCTCCATAGACAGTGCAATTATTAAAGAACACAAACACAAGAAAATTATACAAAAAAAAAATATGATATGGAAAAAGTAAGATAAAAAATAAGAATAAAATAAGATGCTTATAGAAAAAAATGTGCAGGATAGTATACTGTAGACTTAATAAATAATAAGATGAGCAGGAATGTACAAGAGGAGAATGTGCAAACAGGTTGTACAGGGTATTTACATAGCAGCAATTGAGGTAATAAAGTAAATAAATAAAAATTATAGAAATTGCTGTGTGCAAGTGTCAATGTCAGTATATTCAGTATCTTACTGATAATTAAGTGAAGTCATGTAGAGGTTAAGAGACTGAGTTAGAGTTTAGGAGCATGATGGCCTGTGGAAGAAGCTCCTCCTAAGTCTCTCGGTTTTTGCCATCAGGCTACGGAAGTGCTTACCAGATGGCAGCAAAATGAAAAGAGAGTTACCAGGGTGATTTGTGTCCTTAATGATTTTAACAGTTCTGTTTTTGCAGCGTTTGAGGTAGATGTCCTGCAGAGAGGGGTGAGCAGACCCTGAGATGCGCTCAGCTAAGCGCACAACTCTCTGCAGGGCTTTGCAGTCTTGACTGGAGCTGTTCCCATACCACACTGAGATACACTGAGTCAATACACTTTATATGGCCCCTGAATAGAAAGTTTTCCGGATTGCTGGTGAGACCCTGAATTTTCTCAGCTGATGCGGATGGTGCAGTCTTTGCCTGGCTTTCTTAATCTGAGTTTGAATGTGGGTAGTCCAAGTCAGGTCCTCGGAGATGTTTACACCAAGGTACTTGAAGCTGCTCACCCTCTCCACAGAGGTCCCGCTGATCATAAGAGGAGTGTAAGGCTGCTGCTGTCTCTTCCTGAAGTCCACAATCAGCTCTTTAGTTTTACTCACATTCATAGAGAGACAATTGTCCTGGCACCATGATCCATGATGTGAGTTTCTCTACCTCATCCAAGTATGAGGCTTCATTGTTGTTGGAAATGAGACCCAGAACCACAGTATCATCAGCAAATTTGATAATAGATGTGGAGCTGTGGGAAGACAAACAGTCATGTGTGTAGAAAGAGTAGAGAAGGGGACTCAGGACACAGCCCTGTGGAGCTCCCACGTTCAGGGTGATAGAGTTGGAGGTGTACTGGCCTACTTTCACCACTTGAGGTCTGCCGGTGAGGAAATCAAGAATCCAGTTGCATAGTGAAAAATTCAGGCTGAGGTCCATGAGTTTAGAAGCTAGCTTGATGGGGACTATAGTAATGAAAGCTGAGCTATAGTCGATGAATAGCAGCCTTACATAGTTCCCATTGCTGCTGTCAATGTGCATGAGAGAAGAGTGCAGGATGTGAGAGATGGCATCTTCAGTGGATCTGTTGGGGCGATGGGCAAACTGAAGAGGGTCCAAAGTATCCGGGATGGAGGAGCAAATGTTGTTCTTTATAAGTTTCTCAAAGACCTTCATGACGGTTGACATGAGGGCAACCGGATGATAGTTGTTCAAGCAAGAGGGGTTATTGTTTTTAGGCACAGGGATGATGACAGATTTTTTGAAGGAGGGTTATTTATTTCTGCAGGTCACACATATTTATTCGTTATCTGGCCTTTTTTTAACACATTTTATTCCCATATACAGAGCCCATGACATGCCGAAAATTATGTCCACGAATTAAGAAATGTATCACTTTTTATTGTTCCTTTGTATTCATTAAAACGTGTTTAAAGTATAATTCATCCATTTAAAATAAATAAATAAATAAATAAATAAATAATATGGTTTTGTATACAGAATTTGGCTGTGCGTGAGATTGGGGGAATCCATACTAAATAAATAAATAAATAAATAAATAGACAACACAATACAACTTAAGAATTTTGTCATTTAATTAGAAAACAATCCCTGATTCACAACATTCGTTTCCAAACACAAAACCTAAACCCAGCCCTTGGCAGACAGCTTACCAGTATCCTCGGCCCAAGTCCGACTGTAGCCTGTGTCCCTTTTCTCTCTCGTCATTAAAATAGTTCAGTTTTGTTTTTAATTGAAACTTTATATTTCTTATTGTTTCATTATAAATGAATTTAGAAAAATGTTTTGAACTTTTGTAATTTGAGTTGATCACGTTTGATCAATTAAGCCTTCTCAAATCATCACAACTTGCTTAAAATAAAATCTGTAGATATAGAACACTTAAAGCATATTACAATGTTAGTTAAAACATTTAAAAGTGAACTGTTAGGCATATATTTAAGCGTTTGTGCAGAGAGTGTGGAAGTTAATACACGGAGGCACCAGTCTGATCCCTTTATTCTGTTCTTCATAACAGTGGAAACAACTTGAAGTATGCCATCATTTTTGCTCATACAGATAAGACTAATATTTCATTCGGAACTGTAAATGGTGTACCCTTATTTTTGTGTACACTCACATGAATATCAACAAAATGCTGTGCTTCTGTAAAATAGAGAAAATAAACCGGATGCGCTTTCTGCCGTCTCTGTTTGCGTGAACATGTCAAGCTCGGGCTGAAGTGCAAAGCTCTAAAAGCAGGTGCAGTTTAGCTTTCCCGTGTCAGAAACAGATGGTTTACATTCACAGTAAGCTAAATATAATAAATATGAATCCATGAAGGGCTAATAATGTGAGTAAGACGCTAAATATTATCGCTCTTTGGTCCATATTTAATTATTAATAATTAATTATTATAACAGCAAAAATGTGTTTTTGTTCCATTAATAATTTTGATGTGAGGTTGAAAAATAAATGGTGCTGTTACCATCGGTACTAAATGTCTAAGTATAAGTATACTTCAAAAGCATATACTTTTTTATAAGTATTCTTCAAAAGAAGCATCAAAAAGCAGCGTGCGATATATATACTCACTTTAAGGATTATTAGGAACACCTGTTCAATTTCTCATTAATGCAATTATCTAATCAACCAACTCCAACTGAATGTCAGAATGGGAAAGAAAGGTAATTTAACCGTCTGGAGTCTAAGGGTATTTTTGGGGCCTGGAGAAGTTTTGTCATGCCCTGACATTTGTGCTTTTTTCAGTTTCTTATAAATATCTAAATGGCTAAAGTCTAATCTCACTGTAATCAGCACAAACTGGGCTATAATAATATGTGAGCAGCATGTATGTACATGATTGTGTTTTTGAGAAAAAAAAATGTTATGCGTGGTTAGTGAAAAACTAAAAATGTTTAATCACTTGAATAAGGCAATAAAACACATACAGAAAATTGGTTCCCAGGACTTTTGAGAACTGGAGCTTGTAGCCTAGAATTTTTTTTTTTAAATGATGTGAAAATCATCTTGTTTACTCACTTACAGAAAACAATATATTGATTTAAATTTTCTAAGACACTTTTTGTTGGTAAAAGTCATATGCGAGTAGGCGTCAACTATCATGAATTCACACCTGAGAAGACAAAGGCCTGCATAATGAGCTGCATAATGAGCCATTCAGTCAGCTGTGTCACTGAGAGGGATGAGTTACAAGAAAGAATGTGAGGACAAAATATATTGTATATAATTTTATGTTTGTATTTTATTTAGAATATATTTAATTATTCCACAACATAATTTAATATTCACTTGTGAGTGCAGTTAAACAGTTTATTAGGAACAATCAAAGCTGACTTTCAAACTGAATTTTTTGCATCATTACTCCAGTCACACAATCCTTCAGAAATCCTTTTAACAATCTTATTTTCTACAAAAAAACATTTATTGTTATTATTATCTTTATTATTAATGTTGAAAAGAGCTGAGAATATTTTTTTCAGGTTTTTTAGGGGGAATAAATTGAAAGAACAGCATTGTTTATTACATTTGTTACAGTTACATTTATTGGTACATTTATATTATTTACATCAAGCTTTTGAATGGTATAGTAGTGTATATTGTTATTGAAACTTCATAATATTTCACTTGATTGTACATTTAGTCAGGAATTATAGTTTGGAAAAAGTCTTTGGAAAAAGTCTAACTAGTAAAATGTTTACACGTTATATGAAAACTAGTACAAGTATATAAATAAATAAAAAGAGACTTACTCATGTTTCTGATCTCTGCTGAATAAAATGCTTCATTCTTTTTTTCTGAGGAAATCCAAATCTCAAATCCTCAACCACATCACATCTTTTTGGGGTGAATTATGTCTTATTCCTCTCATCGCGAAGCAAACAGTAAAATAAAAAAAAAAAAACTTGAAGAACGGTCTCGCTGCGTTGTCTTCTGTTGTGTGGGCGTATTCAAAAGCCGCGCGCTTTAGTGAAACATTTGAATCTGAAAGGCGCGCTCGGCGCGGGGGCGTGGTCGCATTAGAAGATAATGAAGGGAGACGTGAAAAACGGACATCGCGTTGTTTTCATATGGATTACTTTATCACAGAATATTTGTTTTCGGCAGCACTTGTTTAGTTTAAAAGTAGACATGTCAGGCTTTCTATAGATATCTCTCTCATGTCTCTGTGTTGAGTATTCACTGAGTTACAGTTCATTTTAATGACGTGTTTGTAACTGAAGATCAGCGCAGACAAAGGCTGCAGGCAGCACTCCTTGTTTGTTATATTTATTTTATAAGTGCACAAAGTTTTGTTGTTATTATGTCTGTATACAAAAAAAAAAGTAGACCCTTTACAGATTCGATTGATGTATTGCTCTTATCTGTACGATCAAAACTGAAAGTGTAATTTAAGTTCTTTTCGGGGTTATCAGGGGAAAATACCCCAAAACGCGTATACGCGTTAATCGACTTCAGAGGGTTAAGCAATTTTAAGCGTGGCATGGTTGTTAGTGCCAGACGGGCCGGTCTGAGTATTTCACAATCTGCTCAGTTACTAGGATTTTCACGCACAACCATTTCTAGGGTTTACAAAGAATGGTGTGAAAAGGGAAAAACATCCAGTATGCGGCAGTCCTGTGGGCAATGCAATGCCTTGTTGATGCTAGAGGTCAGAGGAGAATGGGGCCGACTGATTCAAGCTGATAGAAGAGCAACTTTGACTGAAATAACCACTCGTTACAACCGAGGTATGCTGCAAAGCATTTGTGAAGCCACAACATGCCCAGCCTTGAGGCGGATGGGCTACAACAGCAGAAGACCCCACCGGGTACCACTCATCTCCACTACAAATAGGAAAAAGAGGCTACAATTTGCACGAGCTCACCAAAATTGGACAGTTGAAGACTGAAAAAATGTTGCCTGGTCTGATGAGTCTCAATTTCTGTTGAGACATTCAGATGGTAGAGTCAGAATTTGGCGTAAACAGTAAACGTAAACATGGATCCGTCATGCCTTGTTACCACTGTGCAGGGTGGTGGTGGTGATGTAATGGTGTGGGGATGTGTGTATTCTGCTGTTTGCTGGTTTATGTTACACCACTTTTTTTTCTTTTAGATAGAGCATGTCCTATTTTACACTAAGCAACCAGTAGACTGAATTCAGTCCAGCTGGGGTTTGGGGGTAGTTCTGTATTGCTTGTGGGGGTTGAAATAAAGGTATGAATCTCTTGCTCTTTACATTTACATTTATGCATTTAGCAGACACTTTTATCCAAAGCGACTTACAGTGCATTCAGGCTAATATTTTTTTAACTACCGTGTTCCCTGGGAGTCGAGCCCACAACCATTTGGGCTGCTAACACAATGCTCTACTACTGAGCCACATCTTTTATATGGAGAATATGTGATGAGCATTTCAAACTTGCAGAGCAGGTTTAGGCAAAGTGTCTGAAAAATAAGACCCGAGTTTTTGGGAGACAACATATTTTGTAGACTCTCTGTGATTTACAATGCACAAACCAGAAGCAACAATATCTGCAGAATGAAGAAGGGTTGACCATTCACAAAAAATAAAATAGGCCTATCAATTTTATTTCAATTTTCGTTTTTGTGTTTAAGAGGAAAAATCCCTCCGTTCTCTCCGTTACGGACAGTTCTGAAAGCAGAATGTGTGCATACACATATAAAATGCTTTAAAAACTTTAACAACGATGTCTAGAGGGAATTTAATAGGGCTTCCCCAACGTAAGATTTTTTTAGTTACTAGTAGTCGTTCATTTAGGTCATTATTCAACTAATCACACATTTATATTAAATTAACACAGCCTAATCTATAATGAGCCTTAATATATTCCGCGCTCAAGCACATGCATTAAGTTTGCCAAAAAGCACAGGCAGAAGTAGCCCAATAATTGTGAAAAAGGAGACATTTTAATTATTTATTAATAAACTAATGTTTTCTTTTCACCTGCAAGATGACATTCATTGCCTTTAGAGAGAAATGCAACCTTCACATATTACATAATCAGGGAGTATTTGTTTTTGTTTTGAATTGGTTCATTTAAAACTAAGCATTTCAAGCTTTCTGTTGATATATTTCTCATGTATGTGAGGCACCCCAATTTTAAGTTATTTCATTATGAGGAAATAATTCAAGTGATCAGGAGGGCACCTCCCTGTAATTCATGTGTATTAATTTTCCGCACAAACACTTAAATATGAATAGTAATAGAGCACATTTCTTTTAGGTTACAGTATGGGATCTGCCTTAAAAATAAACCTGTAAATTGAAATCTAACTTACTAAAAAAAACTAACCTAACATCCAACTCCAAACCAAATAACATTAGTTGTTCTTTACCAAAACAAAACTAAACGGAAGCATTACTTTCATAAACTTATTTTAATAAATCTCTTTTGCATTAATAATAAAAATACAAAGCAGGTTAAGTTAAATATTATTGTACAAATAATTAAAAAATGCTATAGACTGTGAATAAGATTGCAGTTTCACTTTTTGCATATGCATTACAAAAAAATTATATTAAATAAAACCAAACAAGATTTTTAATGAAGATAAAATATGTAGACAAATAAGAACAAATCTTGCACTCTGATATTTTAAGGAATAGTATACACACAATATATAAATGTACAAAAGCATGTAAAGAAGGATCCCTTTAAAATCACTTAAGTTGTCAATTAATGAAGCTCTTTTTACATAGTGTGCACTTTGTTGATTATAATGAGAAAACTTGAGTTTAAACATGAGGACGTTTTATTAATCCTTCCATTCTTTTCAGTTTCAGTTATTAAGATAAATCATGGCCAGGTTTAATTTATTCGTTTCTTGTTTTAGTTAGGCCTAAATAATGGGAGAGCGAAATTACACAGTGCCTCACATTTTACTAAAACAAAGGAAATAATTTATAAAACATGCAACAATTTCTTAATCAGTGTACAAACAGATATCTTTTTCCCCCAGTAGTTATCTGTTGGATTAAAGGACAGATAATGAATAACAAAGTATGTGCATGTCAAAAATGCATGCTGTTTTATTAAAGGAATTTTTTTTTTTACTTGTGACAAATATAGGCCTAATATGTGAGAATATTGACATTTTGCATGTAACCTATCTCACTAAAATAGGCTATCACTTTTAATGCTCTGATGAAAAGTAAACCACCTTTTCTTTGGGATAATATAACAATGTTAAATGTTTCAAATCTAAAATATGGTGTAATACTGTGCAGCTTAGAGAATATCTAAGCACAGGCTCATTTGGCTTGACATTTATCCTGCTTGAATTCGTTCTAAGAAATGCACTGCAAATGCACTTTCCAGATGTGCAGCGGCGGTGCTGGCGCCAGTAGAAAGCACACTCTGGTTGGCCACCTACTGTAGTATATGGTCCACTACCAGATGGACCCGGCATCATGAAACATCTCAGCGAGGCGTAAATATCTATTATCTTTGGTTTCTAGCTAAGTTGTCTACTTACAGTAGGTGGCCATCCAAAGCATTGGTTCTACCGCCGCTCGTACCGCCGCCGCGGCGTCTGCAAAGTGCATTTGCAGCATTTGACCGCTGAGTGGCGCTTTAATCACAAGATATCAAACAAGCGCATCAAATCACATTTTCGCGAATAGACGTCAGCTTTGCCTCACCGTTTTGTTATATTTGACTGCAGTCAGGGAAAATGAAAGGAAAACACTTTAGGCTAGTTAAAATATTTAATATTCACAGATGAAAGTTTAGTCCCTATGACGATATGTGCGTTTCTTAGAACGAATTCAAGCAGGATAAATATCAAGCCTATGAGTCTGTGCTTATATTTTCTCTACACCATATTTTAGATTTGACACATATAAATAGTGTGCAGTATTATTTTTTATAATTTGAATTGTGTGTTATATTATTCAAAAGAAATTGTGGTTTACTTTGCATCGGAGCATTAAGAGTGGTAGCCTATAGTGAGCTAGGCTTGCGTGTTTTATAAATTATTTTCTTTATTTTAGTAAAACGTGAGGGACTGTATAATTTCGCTCCCATTATTTAGGCCTAATTAAAACAAGAAAAGAATAAATTTAAACCTGCAAGATTTAGCTAAATCATTGAAACTCTAAAGAATGGACTGATTAATAAAACATCCTCATGATTAAACTCAAGTCATTAATCAACAAAATACACACAATGTAAAAAAGAGCTTCATTAATTGACAACTTCAGTGATTTTAAATGGAGTCTTCTTTACTTGCTTTCATATAATTTAAGTAAAGTAAAAATAAATGAAATAAATTGCAGCCGCATTTAAATGCAGGTTTGTACAATATTCTGTAAAATGTCAGAGTGCAAGATTTGTTCGCGCATGATGCTGAGTGCACGTGCAGCATTTATTCTTATTTGTCTACATTTTATCTTAATTACAAATCTTGTTTGGTTTTATTTTGGATAATTGCATGTAAAAAAAAATGTACTTCTTAATGCATATGCAAAATGTGAATTATTATTCATATTCAAGTGTTTGTGCGAAAATTATTAATGCCCTTGACAGGGAGGCGCCCTCTCGATCACGTGATTTTTTTCCCTAATAATGAAATAACTGAACATCTGGGTGTCTCACATACATGAGAAATATATCTACAGAAAGCTTGAAATGTCTTTTAAACGAATCAATTCAAAACGAAAGCATTATGTAATCTGAGAAGGTTTCATTTCTCTCTAAAGCCGCGTTCATGTGGAGAGAGTCAGCACTGTGAATTTCATCTTGCAGCCGACAAGAAAGCATTTGTTTATTAATAAATAATAAAAATGTCTCCTTTTTCACAATTAATGGGCTACTTCTGCCTGTGCTTTGTGGCAAACGTAATGCATGTGCTTGAGCGCGGAATATATTAAGGCTCATTATGGATCATAGATGTAAATTTAATATAAACCTGCGATTAGTTGAATAATGACAAATGAACAACTAGTTACTAGAAAAATCTTACGTGGGTGGAAGATCTATTAAATACCCTCTAGACATCTCTGTTAAAGTTTTAAAGCATTTTATACACGTTTGTATAAATTCTTCTTTCAGAACGGTCTGTAACAGAGAGATGCCTTAACCTTAAAACGAAAATTTAAATTAAATAAATAATATTATATTTTTAGAAAATCCAAAACCTCTCTGCAAATAAAATATTACTGTTCTGGTTTGCACATTAAAAAACAAAAAAAAAACAAAAAAAAATAATGTCTCCCAAAACACTGGTGTTTTTTTTGTCACCTATAAAACATGTTCATAGACGGATATTTTACTGATGTCTGGACTCTGTTTGGGATTTAGGAAAACTTAAAGAGATGGTTTAATATAGGCCTATTGTTTATGAATAGGCTACATTCTGTGAAAATGTATATTTCACACTCTAAAAAAATATTGTATGGACGCAACAAAATAAAACGGCCGAGTGGAGTGATTCTGACTGAAGAGGAGCGGATTTTTTAAAAGTCGGAGCGTCATGGTTTTCACTCGCTCCAGCACCGCTCCATCACGAGTACAATTCATGCCAACAGCCCTTAATATAACTGCATATTTAGCAAGAATTCACATGATAAACATAGCTATAGCTTGATACACATCTCTCCGATCAGAAGATTATAATCACCAAAATACTAGAGCTACACACTATATCTCAAAAATATTTCCCCCCCCTTACACATAATATTCTCGTTAAATCATTTAAAGCATGATTTCAACACATACAGCACATTCACACTTAATCGCTGTCGCAATAATGCATTCAAACAAATGTAATCTTACAGTACTTCATCTGTATCTGATTTTGAATGAGCAGAAATCTGTAAGAAATGCATCGATCTGTAGATAAACATAACTGAAAATGTACTGTTTATTTTCAATACAAACAAAATTCGCACAGCAAAAAGCAGCACTTATGCATTTTAACATGCTGACAATGTTATTAGTTTGGCGTTTGGTAGGAAAAAAAAGTTTGCACACAATAGCCTAATCCCCCTTTGAAACTCTCCTGTAATTTTATTTATTTCTTTTTATTTTATTTTTATAGGCTACATTATGAAAATAACATTTCAACTTTATCCATGGAGCGAGTGCGGAGCAGTGTTTCTGGTATCAGTGAACGCGGAGCGGATTGATTATTAATTGTATGATTGCATGATGGGCTAGTATTAAAAAATAAATAAAATAAAGGTCTTTCCAGCATTAAGGTAATAACGTTACTGCTTTTTATTAATCATCTTGTCTCAGTTATAAATTTGACTGGTAAATGATAAAGAATTACATTAAAACTTGTCTTGAACAATTTCTTTGTCATTTGAATATTGATTTTAAGTAGGGAGGCAAAAAAATCGATTTAAATCGTAAAACGGATTTTTTTGTGAAAAAAATCGTATTTATTTATTAGTTATTTTATTTTTTTTTTGAGAATGCAACAGTTTGCATCTTTTTATTTTATTTATTTATTTATTAGTTATTTTATTTTTTTTTTTTTTTTGAGTTAAGGCACTTCCTCTGAAATTAAGTTATAATAACTAATAAACTTTATTGCGCTATACAGTAGTCAACATCTGAAGTGGATCAACCCTTTCTTTAAAGTTGTCCTAAAACCTGTTCTGCAAGTTTGATACCCTCATAAGACACTGTCTATATGAAAGAGCAAGAAATTCACACCTTTATCTCGACCCCCACAAGCTATACAGAACTACCCCAGCCCCCTCCAGCTGAACTGAGCTCGGTCTGTTTTGGGCTGTGAGGAAAGGTGTGTTGTTACTGGGTTGAAACATATATTATTATTTTCACTAAACCAAAATAATAACAAATTATCAATTTATAATTAATCATTATTTTTGCGAAAATCTTTGTTATTTGTGAACGTAGGCGTTTGAGGAAGGCTTTAAGACCAAGCGGAGTCCTCCGTCAGCTTGTCCCCGCTTCACAGCGCGCGGGACTCGCGCTCACTGACCCAGCTTCACCGTCCGCGGTTTGATTTTACTAAATCAGTTTGAGGCGAATACAACTCATTGATCATGAGCCCAACATTTAGCAAAGCAGGAAAACATTCAGTCTACCTGAAGAAAGATGTATTTCACTGAGCTAATGCTGTTGAAAAGAGATTAAAAAAAAAATCTAGTGTATAGGCTATTCTTAAACTTTGATCTCATTATATTGAAGTACAAATCCAAACACCAGAAGCAACCTACACTCAGTGTTCTTTCATTGAAAAGTATGCATTTTATTTATTCACAGGCTATATAGGCTATATGGTTGAAATAATATTTTAGTTGAAAACTTTAAGTGCCATTGTTTAAAAAAATGCTACCCCAATTCTATAACGGTAAAATTTATTCAGGCCGATGGCGTTTTTTATGACATTATTTATTTTTATTTTTAGAATAATTGTATCCTACATAAATGGGTGAATCAGGCAGATATAGGCCTATATTATTGTACATTACAAATATTAAAGAATAAATACTTATTTTCTTCAAGAATAAACATTATAAATAAATAATAAAAGAAAGAACCTTCATTAGCCCTTATTTGTAGGTTGTAGGAGATATGCGAGCGATTAATAGATTTTAAAAAAGAAAAAAGAGGTTGCTTCTTTTCATAAAAAAAAATAAAACACCTAAAAAAAAATGCTATGATGAAAAAGTCATGCTAACTTATTAATTCATAGAAATAATATAAGCAATTAAAACCTTTTTACACTAGATTCAACTTGAATTTCAATCCTATTAAACTGACTTTAAAATCTTAAGGAGTTTATAAGTTTGCATGTTAACACACTGCATGTTAAATAGCCTAAATGAACTTGTGTCTTATAATGTATCTGAAGATCTTGATTGCATGTAAGCATAAAACTTACAATATATATATATATATATAATATATATATATTATATATATATATATATATATATATATATATATATATTTTTTTTTTTTTTTTTTTTTTTTTTTTTTTAAGAACAATTCCTGTATAAAATGTGACAGCAACCTTTATATCAAACATTTTGAAATCATCCACAGCTGAGCAACGGCAGATCGAGCGCGTGGAGTGAATGTGATGCACAAAGTCATTTTTAGATGCAATGGAAAAATAAAGCTGGATAAAAACATACACTAAAACACGCTAAAAAATATATTAAGTTTGTGAGACTTGCATTTTATTACATTCAGAAATAATAACGGCAGGCCTAATAATGCTATAGGCTAATGTACCAACAGGATATTTTTAGTTCCATTCACTTTACAACAAATCCTTTAAATTCAACAAATTTATCAGAACAGAACAAGAATTACAAATATATAATTCTAATGGATAAATATAATTTCAGTATATAATAATATAGGCTTATAAACAAAAAAAAAAAATAATAATAATAATTAAAAATAATTTAAAGCGATACATAAGGTAACATTGGGCTTATCTTTCTCATTCCGGACAAATCCAAACATGTTGCCCATTTGAAGCTAAACTCTTATTCATTATGTAAAATAGGCTATGGATTTCACACCTGTAAAAATCATAATGAGCAAAAATATGCCAAAGTGTCTCGCTGCTCGCGCCGCATGGCTCGGTGAACGACTGCTGTTTCCACTGAATATGTGCGCGTGAGGCACCAGCGCGATCAAAGTCACAATTCACAATTTTTAGACACACAGTAAAGGCATAATTCAAAAATGCAAAGTGTTAGCAATTTGGAAAAAAAAAAAGAATAATAACAGAGTGAATAAGAATTATTTGTAAATGCTGGACCGTTCTCATTTCGCTCTGCAAATGGAACCTGAAGATTATTATAATTTTTTTTTTTTTTTTTTTTAACCAAGAATGAACCAAAATGAAACATATAGCTTTTAATCCGTATATGTATGTATGTATGTATGTAATGACTGTTTAATAACAATAGCATGCATAAGAGCCCTTGAGTAAAGGTCTTTCTTTAAATTTTTGATGAATAGACTGTAGCCTAAGACTATCCTATTTTTAATGGCTTTTAAGGATGTTATAATGTATATTATAATATTATTGTTGTTTCACTTCTTCCTTTCATTTTACAATTACATTCAGTTCGCAATCCGTCCCTTTGCGCCACCTGGCGGTAGTATGACTGACTTGCAGTTAACGCCGCGGCCCTGCGGCGGCAGTATTACTCATTTTGGTTGTCTACCTACTGTACTCTGTGAAAGAGCAAGACAATAAAACGGTCCCCATTGTCCAAAGATTCTATTTTCCCAGAAAGTCACTTTTAAAAAAAGATGTTTATGTAGGCTTGAATTCTTCAGCTGCATCCGGTTAGTTCCTAGTGCAGATTTTTATAGACTGTGTGAGAACAAGAAGTTTTTGCAGCTTCTTCATAAATAAAAGATTGTTGGTCTTTTATTAGGTATTAGATTTTATCATCCTCATCTGAAAGTTGTTATAATTTACAGGTCTGTCTGCTTTTCAGACTATATCCTTTTTTAAAGATTATCCCACTCTGATTTGGTGTACTGAAGTATTAAAAATACTGTTATAGCAGCCCTGGCTAAATGAAGACATTAAAACTTTAAGAAAAAAAATGTAAGAAGGGCAAACTGAAAACAACTTTTGCCAGCTAATATATGAAACGGTGACAAACTGCAAATTCTTATCAACTTTAAAAAAAACAAAAAAAAAAAAAAAGATTTAAAAAAAAAAAAAAAAAAAAAAAAAAAAAAACCCCCGAATGTCAAAACATTCCAATCTCTTGATACTATTCCTGCTGTCCTATTTAAGGAGGTATTGGAGGTTGTTTTACCTAGTGTACTGTCCATTATAAATGCCTCTGCATGGTAGCACTGTTCCATCCTGTTTAAAACATGCTGTGGTCACCCCTTGCTAAAAAACAAACAAACAAACCTAGATTCTTCTGAACTTCATAACTATTGACCAATTTCTAAGTTGCCCTTTTTGTTGAAAATTCTGGAAAAAGTGGTTTTAAACCAATTTACACCATATTTAATCTCAAACAACATCTTAAGATCCTTTTCAGTCTGATTTTAAGGCTAAGCACAGTACTGAGTCTGCCCTATTAAGAGTGGAAAATGACATATTTATCAGTCGACTCTGGAAACTGTGCAGTTCTTGTTCTGTTGGATTTAAGTGTAGCCTTCAACACCATGGACCATTGTATTCTGTTAAAAAGATTAAATCACGAAGTTGGCATCTGTGATGCTGCCTTAGATTGGTTTGAGTCTTATCTTTCAAATAGCAGTATATCTATAGAAATTGGAGAATTTATCATCCCCAGTGCCAATCACCTGTGGGGTGCCACAGGGTTCGATTCTAGGTCCAGTTTTGTTTTCTCTTTACATGCTTCCATTACACTCAATCTTTGAGCATCATAAGATCTCCTATCACATCTATGCAGATGACACCCAGCTCTATTTACCATTAGACCATTAGGTAGTGATTCTGTTCCTCCCCTGCTAGCATGTTTAAAGGATATTAAAGAATGGATGGATGAAAATCTTCTTCAGTTGAATGAAAACAAGACAGAGTTTGTTTGGCTCCGAACTGCAGATTGACAAATACAGTGCTTTCTTGGGGCATCTTCAGTAAATAATCACTCCTTTGTTAAAAATCTGGGGGTCATCTGTGATTCAGATCTGAAGTTTGATAAACAAATAAATTTGGTGGTCAGGGCCAGCTTTTTCCAGCTAAAGTGACTTCGAAAGTTAAAGCACCTACTTACTTTTTGGAGACCGTTATTCATGCTTTTATTTCCTCAAGGCTTGATTAATGCAATGATTTGTATGCTGGAATCAGTCAGTCATCACTCTCATGATTAAAGATTGTCCAAAATGCTGTAGCCCGTTTCCTGACTGGGACAAAAAAGAGGGAACATAGTTAACCTGTCCAGGCCTCTCTCCTTTGGCTCCCTGTAAGGTTTTAACTTATGTGTTCAAAGCTCTACATGGACTTGCCCCTATTTATATATCAGAACTTTTAAGTTTTTATTCTCCTCAGAGATCACTCAGATTTTCAGTCCAGCTGTTATTAAATGTCCCAAATCTCATTTGAAAACAAAAGGAGACAGGTCTTTTTCAGTCTGTGCTCTAAAACTTTGGAACACACTTCCCTTAAGGACTAGAGCTTCTCCTACATTAAGCGACTTTAAAGCATCAATTAAAACCTACGTTTTTTTCTCAGGCTTACTCATAACTTGGTTTTATTTTGTATGCATCTCTTTAATGCTAGGGGTTGCCGTTTTTATGATGTACCAGGTTATGACTGTTTTTTGACTATTATACATTTTTGTTTTTGTTATTCTTTTAAGTTATTGGATTGTTTACTTGTTACGTTCCGTTTTGGTATGTGTTTTTTGCTCTGCTTGTGAAGCACTTCAGTCAACATTCGTGTTGTTTTAAGGTGCTATATAAATAAACTTTGACCTTGACCTTGACCTTGACCTAAAGAGGTGATTTTATCTGGTGTGGAACCAAGAATCTGCAGTGATAAAGACAATAAAGTCTCAGTATGCAGCAGCAGTAGATCTAGTAGGTCCAGACGATCAAGCTCCAGTGTGTCATCCACAACGTCAGCACATATTTGTGCAGAAGTAGAGAGAGCAGTGTTACTGGCAAAGGCTGCTGTGTTAAAGGTAAAAGATGTTGTGGAAGAAGAATTGAAGCAACTGGATCAAGAAAGAGAGAAGTTTAAAAAAAAAAGAAAAAGATGCTGGAAATTGAAGCAGAAATTGCTGCCAACACAACAAAGATTGAATATTTGAAAGGTGCTGATGATCTTAAGGAAGATACTGCTTCTAGGAAAGATGGTATGAATGCTTATTTGGATGAGCATTTGGATCAAACTTTTTATAAATCTCCCATTGTGTGCCCCAAAGATGAAAGCAATGTGAAATATTTTGATTTAAATTCAAGTCAAAGTCAGCATGATGTTGGCAGTGGTGTATAAATTACCTGAAACCCATACTCAAGTAAAAGATATCTTCCAGGAAAATAACTTTAGTAAAAGTTGAAGTCACAGTTTAGAATATTACTTGAGTAAAAGTCTTAAAGTAAGTGATATTTATTGTACTTAAGTACGAAAAGTATTTTTAAGGCACAATATGTAATTTTTCGCCACTAGAAGGCACGTATTCAAAATAAACAAACCAGTTAGCGGAGTTTGATGACGCAGTGACTGAGTATGGAATCATTGGAGTTGTCGTCTTCATCCCCACAGCCGATCCAATCCAATGGGACTAGGGCAGAAATCATGTTCATGGATGAGCTAATGATTTATTAACGTAGTAGAATGAAGCAGGGTGAGGCTGAAAGCCATAGAAGCGAAACGAGGCCACTGAACGAGCATGGCACGCTGCTCGTGCTGCTCTTTTGTATTTTTGGGTAAGAATAAGAAGCACTTCATTTGGTATTTCTTTCATTCCAACATAAGAAAACATTTCTGGAATCTGCATCTGAAATAGCATTTACAGTTTATGTATCTCAGAGGGGAAATGGGTGAATTTAAACTGCAGTTAAATATGCATAAATATTTTACTAATAACATTAGTAAACATAACATTATTTACTAATACATTTTTTATTTACACTTTTATTTTAAGATAGTTTATGTACTGTGAAATAACATGAACCTTAATATTTTCAAAGATAGGATTAACTAACATAGAAAAAGATTAATAAATTATCTGAAAAATAGATTGTTCATTGTTAGTTTGTGTTAGTTAATGCATTAACTAATGTAAACCAAAAGAGAGCTTATCATAAATTGTTGCCAACACTTTTCATGATCTATAACCATTTTTAAAAATCCTTTTAATGATCTATAAACATTTGTGAAATTATTATATAAAACTATATTACCAGAAAAATTCATTAGCTTTTTAAAATGCATATTATTTTTCTTTGAAAGATTTTTATAAATGATTTAAAGGCTCTATACATGTTTCTACAACAATTATTTAAAAGTAATCCTATAGCGCCATCTAGTGGTGGCCATGATTGGTATTACACACTGCACGTTTGGTATCTGAACCAGTCAGAATGAAGCGCGGCTGAATGGAGCGCGAGAACAAGACAGACTGGACATATTACTACATAATTCCAGGTTTCCACACTCTGTCTGTAATGCGTATTTTTTTCCCGAGCCCATGTTAATGGATCAGAGCGTTCACACTGCACACGGTGAAAGATGTGAACAGAAAAGGTTAGAAATAGAAAGGTGCGAAAAGAATGAATATCTAGCGCATGAGCATAGAGAGAGTTGTGAGTGCACAGGACACCTTTTGAGCGAGAGGAAAAACGTAGTGCGCGCACTCTCCCCGAGCAAGAGCATGTATCTGAGCACGCGCGTCTGGTTTTGTGACAAAGCAGAGGAAATCTGCTCGCGCATTATTTTAATGTGCTTTCACGTTACAATAACGCGCTCTCGCTGCTGCTTCTGCACCGCATACACATACTGCATACGCACTGCAGACGGAGTACGTGTGAACCTGTATAATGTATAACAAATCTATTTCAACACCTGAGACACCGCTACAATGAGCTCTATGACCAATGCATGGCAAAAAAACATGCCTAATAATTCAGCACTCCTGAATATAAGGAGTTTTTCACTTCCAGTCTTCAAGGACAATTATATATCACTCATAAATGATTAAATACCAAATGTATAGTATTTATTAAGATTGATGTGATTTGGAATTGGAATTTCTTTTTTTTTTGTCCCTAAAACTGACAGAAAATGATAAGGCCTAAGAGATTTCTTAAGCTGTAATGATAAAAAAAAAAAAAAAAACACACACAATTACTGATTTTTTTCTTTCTTTTTTTTTACTGGTGATTAAAGAGATGTTAACCCTCTCTCTCTCTCTCTGTCAGCCAGGCCTTAACCCCCCCCCCACCACTCCCCATCCCTTCCCTCACACAGAGAGAGTGGCCTCAGAGTGAGATCAGATGTCTGACAGTTTTTTAATTTTCTGCTATCCATACAGTGTTGTAAAATTGTGAAACTATGCATATTTCCTCAGAATGACATGTTCTCTGTATGAAAAATGGTTTTGAAGTGTTTGCAAGCTGCAATTTAAAAATACAAGACAATTAATGTTTCCCTTTTTACTGTTATTTCAAAAAAATCACCACGGCAAAACCGTTCAAGCTATCCAAAATCCATTTGCAATTTTAGTTCCTCAATGTTTTGGCATCATGTAGAAAAAGTTTGGTGCGTATAGTGTAATTCTCCTCTGAGCAGTATGCATTAATTCCCAGCTATATTTTTCCAAAAATCCACATTTAAACCAAAATAGCCGACTTCCTGTTGGTCATAGCTGATGACTGTAAATTAGAAAGTTGTCCGTCTTGATAAGAACAATTTATGTACCGAGTTTGGTGTCTGTAGCTAAAACTTACCCCCCCCCCACTTTTGGACAAAAGGTGGCTCTATAGAGTGCCTCCTCCACGCCCTTTTATGACCTTTTGCCATTGTCTAGCTATCATTAATACTGATATGTGTTCTGAGTTTCATGTAATTCTGAGCGTGTTATCTGCCTCAAAATCAACAGAACAGAATATTCAAGTTTGACACGTTGCCATGGCAACACTATATTAGATATCAATATCCCCACAACAGATTTACATCGGCCATGTTTTGTCATTATTCTGATGAAGTCTGAAGCAAATCGAGTAAAAATAAGATGCTGAATTCAAAGCATTTTGAAAATGACACACTTCCTGCTGCCAGTTGGTGGCGCTATAACTTTGACTCCTAATAGTCACATATATTCGATCGGCATTATACAACAAACAAATCAATGAAGTTTGATCAAATTCAAGGAATGTATGTGGATGTTATTAGACATTTCCTGTTTCTAATTTTTTGCCCTAATTTCAACGCTTCGCCACGGGCAAACCGTTCGAGATATCAAAAATCCCCTGGCAATTTTGCATCCCCAATGTCTTGAGATCATGTTCACCGAGTTTCGTGGAGAACGGGTGGAAAACCTCAGAGGAGTATTTCAAATCCCAGAGCATGCTTTTTTTAAACACCCCTGAATAGCTCACTTCCTGTTGGGCGGAGCCTTTGTCATAGAGCGCGAAAGTTGTTCTGCTCAATGAGATCTATAAGTGTACAGAGTTTCATATGAATACGTGCAAGTATGTGTGAGCTATGGTTCAAGATTTCTGACTGTGTTCCAGGGGGCGCCGTAGAGCCCCTGTGCCACGCCCGGGTCCCAGCCTCTGCGGCGTCCTGATGGCCGCAGATTCCAACCTGTGTGCCAATTTTCAAGAGTTTTTGAGTATGTTAAGGCCTCCAAAAACCCCCGGAAGGTTAAAAAAAAAATAAAAATAATAATAATAATAATAAGAATAATCTTTAGAAAAACAATAGGGCCCTGCGCCCATTGGCTCGGGCCCTAATAATAATTAAAGCTGCAAGCAGCGATGAACGGGCCCTCGCACCCGGGCTCACCACCACCGGTTGGCTTTTGTAAAACAGCGAACGGCGAGAAATATGCGTTTAATGTGGTAAATATAAGAGGAATATGTCAAAGTCATTTATATGTGCCAATCTTCCCTGCTGCCAGCTGGTGGCGCTATGACTATAACTGGATTTTGTCATGTAGATTTCTTCAGTCCAGCACTTTTATCAAGCATATGAAATTTAGTGCAGATTGAACATGGAATGTTTGAGTTAGTATAAAGCATGTTGTGTCACTATTGCAAACAGGTGGCGCGATATGATTATAACTGAACATTGGCCTTTAGATATCTTCAGGCCATGACTCTTATCAAATATTTGAAGTTTGGTGCAGATTGGACATTGCATGTTTAAGTTAGTGTAAAACAAGACATTTTCTGTTGTCAGCAGGTGGCGCTATGATTATAGTGGAATAATGACCTTCAGATGTGTTCAGGCTAAGACTCTTTTTTCGAACATGTGAAGTTTGGGAAGATCGGACCATCTTATGCCTGAGTTACAACAACTTCTATTCCCATGGCAAGACATCGAACTTTGTCACGGCGCCATGGCCACACCCTTTAATGAAACCTCAAGATGTTCACAATTAAACATCGCAATGGCCTTTAGATTAGACGGACCAAAAAAAATTATAAAATGTAATAAAATTTCTAGGAGTAGTTTGTAACGGCATAAAACATGTCACTTCCTGTTGCAAGCAGGTGGCACTATAGCGATATCTGAATATTGGCATGTAGATATATTCAGGTCAGGAGTCTTCTCAAACATGTGAAGTTTGGGGCAGATTGGACATTGTATGTCTGAGTTATAGCAACTTCCTTTCTCATGGCGAAACATCGAAATTTTTAAGGCCGCCACAGACACGCCCTTAAACGAAACCTCAAGATCTTCGCAATTTAACATCGCAAAGGCCTTTAGATTACACTGACAAAGTTTGGTGTTGATCTGAATAAATCTCTAGGAGGAGGAGTTAAAGTACAACCCCTGAAAATGGCAAAACGACACAAATTTGCAGAGAAAATTCAAAAGAACTGACTTCCTGTTGGGATTCAAATTTCGTACCAAGAGACTTTTTTGTAGGTTTGGTGTGTTACATGTGTGTACCGATTTTTTGTACATGTGACGTGAAACTTAGCTCGAGGCGCACTCCGTTGAAAATGTATAGGTGGCGCTATCGAGGCATTTTGCCACAACCAATGGAATATTGGCCTTCAGATGTGTTCAGGCCTGGACACTTATCAAACATGTGAAGTTTGGGCAAGATCGGACATTTTATGCCTGAGTTACAATAACTTTTATTCCAATGGCGAGACATCAAACTTTGTGACCGCGCCATGGACACGGCCTTTAACGAAAAACTCAAGATCTTCACAATTTAACATCGCACAGGCCTTTAGAATAGAGTGACTGAAAAAAAAATTATGTCGTAAAATTTCTCGGGGTAGTTTGTTACAGCGTAAAATATGTCATTTCCTGTTGCCAGTAGGTGGCGCTATGACTATAACTGAATATGGGCATATCAAATCTGTTCAGGTCAGGAGTCTTATCAAACATATGAAGTTTGTGGCAGATTGGACATTCTATGTCTGAGTTATAGCAACTTCATTTTTCATGGCGAATCATCGAAATTCGTCAGGCCGCCACGGACACGCCCTTCAACGAAAACTCAAGATCTTCGCAATTTAACATCGCAAAGGCCTTTAGATTAGGCATACCAAATTTGGTGTTGATCTGAATAAATCTCTAGGAGGAGTTCGTTAAAATACAAGGCATGCAAAATGACAAAAATAATGCAAAATTTGCTCATAAATTAAAAAAATAACCGACTTCCTGTTGGGTTTCGGATATTGCTCCAAGAGTCTTTTTTGTAGGTACTGATGCTTTTCATATGTGTGCCAATTTTTAGTGCATGTACGTGAAACACAGCTCGAGGGCTGTTGATTTTTTTGGGATAGGTGGTGCTGTCGAGCCATTTTGCCACACCCTCTTCTGAAACCTATATCAGCCGTAATTTTTTCCCGGTTTGACGCATGTGCAAAGTTTCAGGACTTTTCGAGCATGTTTAGGCCCTCAAAAATGCGATTCATTTTGGAGAAGAAGAAGAAGAAGAAGAAGAAGAAGAAGAAGAAGAAGAAGAAGAAGAAGAAGAAGAAACGAAGCAGATACAAGAGGGTCCTCACACCATCGGTGCTCGGGCCCTAATAAACAAAGCAGATACAAGAGGGTCCTCACACCATCGGTGCTCGGGCCCTAAATATAGCTGCAAGCAGCGATGGCGGGCCCAAGCTGTCAGCGCAAATGCTACCCCGGTGGCATCAGTCAAAGTGTGCCCAGCGAGCACATACACAGTAACCGTCTAGTGTCCAACCCTGTTAATGGCAATCGACTGTCCTGCAAAGTTTAGCTCAAACCCTAATCAAATACACCTAAAGCAACTAATTAAGGTCTTCAGGATCGCTTGAAAATTAAAGGTAGGTGTGACTGATTAGAGTTGGAGCTGAATTTTGCAGGACAGTCGATCACCAGGAACAGGATTGGGCACACTTACTTTAGCAGTTTGGATTTAAGGGATACAGCAATAAAAGGGTTAATCCGAACCATCAAGAGACACACACACAACACAATATATAAAACTTGAGTAACACTTTCAATAAGGTTTCAGTTATATAATTATTTTACATAAACAATAATTGTCTAGGGGTGGGCGATATGACCAAAATATTATATCACGATATGATAAATGAATTAGTCTTCGCTATCTACGTTATGTACATCTATCTATCTATCTATCTATCTATATGTATGTGTGTGTATATATATATATATATATATATATATATATATATATAGATAGATAGATAGATAGATAGATAGATAGATAGATAGATAGGTAGGTAGATAGATAGATGTACATAACGTAGACAGTGAAGACTAATTCATTTATCAGTCAAATAGCAAATTAGCATTATTTGTTTATTTATTTTCTTCTTATTCTAGTTACAAAAGTGATTTAGTCAAGAGCAGTGAGAGATTTTCATGAATGGCAGACAGGACGAATATTGGACAGCTTCCCCTTTAAGACCGAACTCCAGATCCAATATACTGTTACATATGCGCTTTCTCTCGCAACTGTTTACAATAATTTAAAACCTAAATGACCGTCTTTATTAGGATGCTTGCATTTGGACGCATATAAGTGTTTATGCAATCGTTCAAAGCCAATAAAGCGACAAAAATGCTCATGAGCTCTATTAGCAGCTGATGCGCAGCTCACGCACTCCTCTCACACAGAAACAGAGACAGCACGCGCATATAGCTCTGTTTTTGTGTTTCAACGGCCTAAAATCAGTAGTTAAAACATTTAAAAAAAATGTTTTTAATATTTTAGTTTTTATGTTTGAGCTTATATATATCTTTATTATCATAACAGTCTGAGTAATTCTGATTCTTGAACAGTAAACTTTGAAGTGTCAGCTTTGTGAACATATGTTTATTATGTATCTAGTCAGAAAGACTCATGAGCAGAAACCTTTTTATTTTGGGTATGTCATTTCTGTCTCTATGCCGAAAATGAGGGTGTACTGTTAAGGGGTCAAATTGCAGTGCTTAAAAACGCATGCAAACATTAAGTTTTCATGACCACGCGCACACAAACGTGACGTGAGCGCGTGCGTGCTGTTATTCACGCGTCTGCCTGCATACCCGTGTAATGCATGTGACTGCCGTCATTCAAATAATGAAAACGTATTGCCGTAAACAATGTATTTTGCGGCACCACAAAATAAACGATAGAGCACAACATGAATCGATAGACTTTTAATTTCGTCCATCCGATTTAAATCGTCATATCGCCCAGCCCTAGCATTTAATAATGTGAGTCTCTCTCTCTCTCTCTCTCTCTCTCTCTCTAACACACACACACACAAAAGAATATACATACAATTCTTGTAAAACTTTTCATGATCTATAACCATTTTAAAAAATACTTTTAATGATCTATAAACATTTGTGAAATGATTATATAAAACTATATTACCAGTAAAATTCATTAACTTTTTAAAATACATATTATTTTTCTTTGAAAGATTTGTATAAATGATTCAAATGCTCTATACGTGTTTCTACAATAATCATTTAAAAGTAATCATATAGCTCCATCTGGTGTCCATCACTGGTAGTAAAAAATGCATGCTTGATCCAGAAGTTATGATCATTTTAATTTTATGCTGGCTCCTGAACATGATAAATTTATGAAACTTACTGTGTTTTCTAAGAATGACTTCTACTACATATGTAAAAAATTATGAAGGGTTAGAATAAAGAATTCAAAAGATATAGGAAAATAACTGTTGCATTTTTTAATGTTACTTTAATAAATCGCTATGGCCACACCGTTCAAGGTATCCTAAACCCGTTCACAATTTAACATCTTCAGTATATTGGCATCATGTAGACAAAGTTTGGTGTGTATAGTGTAATTCTCCTCTGTGAAGTATGCATTAATTCACAGCCATATTTTTCCAAAAATCCACATTTAAACCAAAATAGCCGACTTCTTGTAGGTCGCAGCTGATGACTGTAAATTAGAAAGTTGTCCGTCTTGATAAGAACAATATATATACCAAGTTTGGTGTCTTTAGCTAAAACTAACCCCCCCACTTTTGACAAAAGGTGGCGCTATAGAGTGCCTCCTCCACGCCCTTTCATGTGCTTTTGCCATTGTCTAGCTATCATTAATACTGATATGTGTTTTGAGTTTCATGTAATTCTGAGAATTTTATCTGCCTCAAAATCACTAGAACAGAATAGTCAAGATTGACACGTTGCCATGGCAACACTATATTAGATATCAATATCCCCACAACAGATTTACATTGGCCGTGTTTTGTCATTATTCTGATGAAGTGTGAAGCAAATCGAGTGAAAATAAGATGCTGAATTCAAAGCATTTTGAAAATGACACACTTCCTGCTGCCAGTTGATGGCGCTATAACTTTGACTCCTAATAGTCACTTCTATGCGATCGGCATCATGCATCGAACAATCCGATGAAGTTTGATCTAAATCAGAAAATGTATGTGGATGTTATTAGACATTTCCTGTTTCTCATTTTTTGCCCTAAATTCAACGCCTCTCCACGGACAAACCGTTCGAGATATCAAAAATCCCCTGGCAATTTTTCATCCCCAATGTCTTGAGATCATGTTCACCGAGTTTCGTGGAGAACGGCTGGAAAACCTCAGAGGAGTATTTCAAATTCCAGAGCATACTTTTTTGAAACAGCCCTGAATAGCTGACTTCCTGTGACATAGAGCGCGAAAGTTGATCGGCTCAATGAGATCTATAAGTGTACAGAGTTTCATATAAATACATGCAAGTATGTGTGAGCTATGGTTCAAGATTTCTGACTGTGCTCCAGGGGGCGCAGTAGAGCCGCTGTGCCACACCCAGGTCCCAGCCTCTGCGGCGTCCTGATGGCCGCAGATTCCAACCTGTGTGCCAATTTTCAAGAGTTTTTGAGTATGTTAAGGCCCCTAAAAACCCCCAGGAAGGTTAAATTTTTAAAAAAAAAAAAATAATAATAATAATAAGAATAATCCTTTAGAAAAACAAGAGGGCCCTGCGCCCATTGGCTCGGGCCCTAATTAAAGCTGCAAGCAGCGATGAACGGGCCCTCGCACCCGGGCTCACCACCACCGGGTGGCTTTTGTAAAACAGCGAACGAGGAGAAATATGCCTTTAATGTGGTAAATATAAGAGGAATATGTCAAGGTCATTTATATGTGCCAATCTTCCTGCTGCCAGCTGGTGGCGCTATGACTATAACTGGATTTTGTCATGTACATTTCTTCAGTCCAGCTGCAAAATTTAGGATATATGAAATTTAGTGCAGATTGAACATGGAATGTTTGAGTTAGTATAAAACAATGTTGTGTCCTATTGCCAACAGGTGGCGCTATGATTAAAACTGAACATTGGCCTTTAGATATCTTCAGGCCATGACTCTTATCAAATATTTGAAGTTTGGTGCAGATTGGACATTGCATGTTTAAGTTAGTGTAAAAAAAGCCATTTTCTGTTGTCAGCAGGGTGGCGCTATGAGTATAGTGGAATAATGACCTTCAGATGTGTTCAGGCCAAGACTCTTTTCGAACATGTGAAGTTTGGGGAAGATCGAACGCCTTATGCCTGAGTTACAACAACTTCTATTCCCATGGCGAGACATCGAACTTTGTCACGGCGCCATGGCCACACCCTTTAATGAAACCTCAAGATGTTCACAATTTATCAAAGGCCTTTAGATTAGACTGCCCAAAAAAAATTATAAAATGTAATAAAATTTCTAGGAGTAGTTTGTAACGGCATAAAACATGTCACTTCCTGTTGCAAGCAGGTGGCGCTATAGCGATATCTGAATATTGGCATGTAGATATAATCTGGTGAGGAGTCTTCTCAAACATGTGAAGTTTGGGGCAGATTGGACATTGTATGTCTGAGTTATAGCAACTTCCTTTCTCATGGCGAAACATCGAAATTTGTAAGGCCGCCACAGACACGCCGTTAAACGAAACCTCAAGATCTTCGCAATTTAACATCGCACGCGAAGGGCCTAAAACTTCCCTGCAAAGGCCTTTAGATTACACTGACAAAGTTGATGTTGATCTGAATAAAACGTGCTCTAGGAGGAGTTCGTTAAAAGTACAACCCCTGAAAATGGCAAAAAACGACACAAAATTTTGCAGAGATGGATTCAAAATAACTGACTTTAACACTGCACAGGCCTGTTGGGATTCGAATTTCATACCAAGAGACTTTTTGTGTAGGTATTGGTGTGTTTCTACCACATGTGTGTGGGGCTATTTTTTAAATTATGTACGTGAAACGTAGCTCGAGGGCGCACTCCGTTTGAAAGTGTATAGGTTGGCGCTGTCGAGCCATTTTGGCACAAATACAATGGAATATTGGCCTTCAGCTGTGTTCAGGCCAGGACTCTTTATCAAACATGTGAAGTTTGGGGAAGATCGGACGTTTCTTATGCCTGAGTTACAACAACTTTTATTCCCATGGCGAGACATCAAACTTTGTCACGGCGCCATGGCCACACCCCTTTAAACGAAACCTCAAGATGTTCACAATTTAACATTGCACAGGCCTTTAGATTAGAGTGACTCCAAAAAAAAAAATGAAATGTCATAAAATTTCTAGGAGTATTTTGTTACATCGTAAAACATGTCACTTCCTGTTGCCAGCAGGTGGCGCTATAACGATAACTGAATATTGGCATGTAGATATATTCAGGTCAGGAGTCTTCTCAAACATGTGAAGTTTGGGGCAGATTGGACATTGTATGTCTGAGTTATAGCAACTTCCTTTCTCATGGCGAAACATCGAAATTTGTATGGCCGCCACAGACACGCCCTTCAACCAAAACCTCAAGATCTTCGCAATTTAACATCGCAAAGGCCTTTAGATTACACTGACCAAGTTTGGTGTTGATCTGAATAAATCTCTAGGATGAGTTCGTTAAAGTACAACCCCTGAAAATGGCAAAAACTACACATATTTTGCGGAGAAAATTAAAAATAACCGACTTCCTGTTGGGATTCGAATTTCATACCAAGAGACTTTTTTGTAGGTATTGGTGTGTTACATGTGTGTACCGATTTTTGTACATGTACGTGAAACGTAGCTCGAGGCACACTGCGTTGAAAGTGTATAGGTGGCGCTATCGAGGCATTTTGCTACACCCAATGGAATATTGGCCATCAGATGTGTTCAGGCTAGGACTCTTATCAAACATGAGAAGTTTGGGGAAGATCGGACATTTTATGCCTGAGTTACAACAACTTTTATCAAAAACTCAAGACATCGAACTTTGTCACGGCGCCATGGACACGCCCTTTAACAAAAACTCAAGATCTTCACAATTTAACATCGCACAGGCCTTTAGAATAGAGTGACTGAAAAAAAAAAATTGATGTCATAAAACCAGTCTGAGTAGTTTGTTACAGCGTAAAATATGTCACTTCCTGTTGCCAGCAGGCGGCGCCAAAACGATAACTAAATATGGGCATGTCAATCTGTTCAGGTCAGGAGTCTTATCAAACATGTGAAGTTTTGGGCAGATTGGACATTGTATGTCTGAGTTACAGCAACTTCCATTTTCATGGCAAAACATTGAAAATTTGTCAGGCCACCACGGACACGCCCTTCAACGAAAACTCAAGATCTTCAAAACTGAACATCTCAAAGGGTTTTAGATTATACTGACCAAATTTGGCATTGATCTGATTAAATCTCTATGAGGAGTTGTTAAATACAACACCTGAAAATGCCAAAAACGATACAAATTTTGCGGAGAAAATTCAAAATAACTGACTTCCTGTTGGGATTTCAGATTTCATACCCTAGACTTTTTTGTAGGTATTGGTGTGATAGATGTGTGTACCGATTTTCGTACATGTACCTGAAACGTAGCTCGAGGCACACACCGTTGAACATTTATAGGTGGCGCTGTTGAGCCATTTTGCCACTCTCACTTCTGAAACCCTTATCAGATGTAAATTTTCGCCAGTTCTGATGCGTATGCAAAGTTTCATGACTTTTCGAGTATGTTTAGGCCCTCAAACATGCGATTCATTTTGGAGAAGAGGAATAATAATAATAATTAAAGCTGCAAGCAGCGATGAACGGGCCCTCGCACCCGGGCTCACCACCACCGGGTGGGGCCATAGGAGATCAGTGAACGTTGGACCATATGCGTTTAAAATGTAGTAAATATTTTGTGCCACATTTCCTGCTGCCAACAGGTGGCGCTATTATCATAACTGAATATCGGCATGTAAATGTCTTCAGACCAGGACTTTTACCAAACATGCAAAGTTTCGGGCAGATCAGACATTGCATGTTTAAGTTAGTGTAAAATAAGTAATTTCCTGTTGCCAGAAGGTGGCACTAACACTATAAATAAATATTGGCCTAAAGATGAGTTCAGGCCAGGACTCTTATAAAACGTGTGAAGTTTGGGGCAGATTGGGCATTGTATGCAAGAGTTACAATAACTTTCTGTTTCATAGTAATAATAGCATCCTTTAGCACATAGTAAGTTTTGCTAGCATGTTTGAGAATATTTCTAGCATGATTAGCACACAATGGCATATTTTACGGTGTTGCTAATAGTGCATAAAAGTATTAAAACATGTCACTTCCTGTTGTCAGTAGGTGGCACTATAACTATAACCAAATATGAGCATGTAGATATCTTCAGGCCAGGACTCTAATCAAACTTGTGAAGCTTGAGGCAGATTGGACATTGTATGCACGAGTTACAGTAATGTTCTACTTCACTGCTTTAATAGCATGCTTTAACACTGAGCTAAGTGTTGCTAGCATGTTTAAACATGCTTCTAGAATTTTGCCAGCCTATTTAACACATGTTGATGCTTTTTATTATTTTGCAAGGAGTCCATAACAGTGTTAAACATGCCACTTCCTATTGCCATCAGGTGGCGCTATGACTATAATCAAATACAGGCATGTTGATGTATTCAGGACAGGACTCTTGTGAAATGTGTGAAGTTTGGGGCAGATCGGATATTGCTATCCTGAGTTACAGCAACTTCCTTTTTCACTGCATTAGTAGCATGCTTTAGCACTTAGCTAAGTGCTACTAGCATGTTTTAGTATGTTTTTAACATGTTGCCAGTGTATTTAGCACTTCCTGACACTTTTTAATATGTTGCCAGGAGTCCATAACAGTGTTAAACATGACACTTCCTGTTGCCAGTAGGTGGCGCTATGACTATAACCCAAATAAGGGCATGTTGATGTGTTCCAGACAGGACTCTTGTCACACGTTTGAAGTTTGGGGCAGATTAATCATTGCTTGCCTGAGTTACAGCAATTTCCTTTTTTACGGCATTAGTAGCATGCTTTAGCACTTAGCTAAGTGCTACTAGCATGTATAAGTATGTTTCTATCATGTTGCCAGCCTATTTAACACTTGTTTACACTTTTTAATATGTTCCTAGGAGTCCATTACAGTGTTAACCATGTCACTTCCTGTTACAAGCAGGTGGCGCTATGTCTATAACTGAATTTGGGAATGGGTGTTTGTTCAGGGCATAACACCTATCAAACGTATGAAGTTTGGGGCAAATCGGACATTGCTTGCCTGAGTTACAACAACTTCCTGTTTCATAGGATTAATAGCATGCTTTAGCACTTAGTTAATGTTGTTAGCATGTTTGAGAATATTTCTAGCATTTTTAGCACACAATGGCATACTTTTTTGTTTAATAATAGTGCATATCAGTGAAAAACATGTCACTTCCTGTTGCCAGTAGGTGGCGCTATAGCTATAACCAAATATGAACATGTAGATGCCTTCAGGCCAGGACTCTAATCAAACTTGTGAAGTTCGAAGCAGATTGGACAATGTATGCTTGAGTTACAGTAATGTACTATTTCACTGCATTAATAGCATGCTTTAACACTGAGCTAAGTGTTGCTAGCATGTTTTAGCATGCTTCTAGAATTTTGCCAGCCTATTTAACACATGTTGATGCTTTTTATTATTATAGTCCATAACAGTGTTTAACAAGACACTTCCTGTTGCCAATAGGTGGCGCCATGACTATAACCGAATACGGGCATGTTGATGTGTTCAGGACAGAACTCTTGTCAAACGTTTGAAATTTGGGGCAGATCGGACATTGCTGGCCTGAGTTACAGCAACTTCCTTTTTCACTGCATTAGTAGCATGCTTATTAGCACTTAGCTAAGTGTTGCTAGCATGTTTAAGTATGTTTCTAGCATGTTTCCAGCCTATTTAACACTTGTTGACACTTTTTAATATGTTCCTAGGAGTCCATAACAGTTTTAACCATGTCACTTCCTGTTGCCAGCAGGTGGCGCTATGACTATAACTGAATTTGGTCATGAGTGTTTGTTCAGGACAGAACACCTATCACACATGTGAAGTTTGGGGCAGATCGGACATTGCTTGCCTGAGTTACAGCAACTTCCTGTTTCACAGCGAAACATCAAACTTTGTCAGGCCGCCAGGGACACACCCCTTGACGAAAACTCAAAACCTTCGCAATTTAACATCACAAAGGTCTTATGATGACCCTCACCAAATTTGAAGACAATCCGATTAAAACTGTAGGAGGAGTTCGTCAAAGTACGAGGCATGGAAATGGCAAAAACAGCACAAAAATCCTACAGGAAATTCAAAATAACTTACTTCCTGTTGGGTTTTGGATTTTGTACCAAGAGACTTTTTTGTAGATAATGGTGTACCATGTGTACCAATTTTCATGCATGTACATGAAACGTAGCTTGAGGCGCACTCTGTTGAAATTTAATAGGTGGCGCTATCGAGCCATTTTGCCACACCCACTTCTGAAACCTATATCAGATGTAAATTTTCGCCAGTTCTGATGCGTGTGCAAAGTTTCATGAGTTTTGGAGCATGTTTAGGCCCTCAAAAATGCGACTCATTGCGGAGAAGAAGAAGAAGAAGAAGAAGAAGAATAAATGGAGCAATTCCAAGAGGGTCCTCGCACTGCAGTGCTCGGGCCCTCGCACAATTCAGTGGGTCCTCGGGCCCTAATTAAAGCTGCAAGCAGCGATGAAAGGGCCCTCGCACCAGGGCTCACCACCAACCGGTGGCCATAGGAGAACAGCGAATGTTGGGCCATATGCTTATAAAAAGGTAAATATTTGTGCCACATTTCCTGCTGCCAACTGGTGGCGCTATGATTATAACTGAATATCGGCATGTAAATGTCTTCAGACCAGGACTTTTACCAAACATACAAAGTTTTGGGCAGATCAGACATTGCATGTTTAAGTTAGTGTAAAAGAAGAAATTTCCTGTTGCCAGCAGGTGGCGCTAAGACTATAAATAAATATCGGCCTAAAGATGAGTTCAGGCCAGGACCCATATCAAACACAAGAACTTTGGGCAGACCAGATATTGCATGTTTAACTTAGTTTTTAAAACAAATAATTCCCTGTCGCCAGCAGGTGGCGGTATGATTATAACTGAAATATTGGCCTTAAAAATCTGTTGAGACTAGGAATCTTATCAAACATGTGAAGTTTAGGGCAGATCAGACATTTCATGTTTAAGTTAGTTTAAAATAAGTCATTTCCTGTTGCCAGCAGGTGGCGCTATAATTACAATTGAATATTGGCCTTTAGATGTGTTTCAGGCCAGGGGACTCTTATAAAACGTGTGTAAAGTTTGGGGCAGATTGGGCATTGTATGCATGAGTTACAACAACTTCCTGTTTCATAGTATTAATAGCATCCTTTAGCACATAGTAAGTGTTGCTAGCATGTTTGAGAATATTTCTAGCATGATTAGCACACAATGGCATATTTTACGATGCTGCTAATAGTGCATAAAAGTATTAAAACATGTCACTCCCTGTTGTCAGAAGGTGACACTATAACTATAACCAAATATGAGCATGTAGATATCTTCAGGCCAGGACTCTAATCAAACTTGTGAAGTTTGAGGCAGATTGGACATTATATGCACGGAGTTACAGTAATGTTCTGCACTTCACTGCATTAATAGCATGCTTTAACACTGAGCTAAGTGTTGCTAGCATGTTTTAGCATGCTTCTAGAATTTTCCCAGCCTATTTAACACTTGTTGATGCTTTTTATTATCTTGAAAGCAGTCCATAACAGTGCTAAACATGCCACTTCCTGTTGCCAGTAGGAGGCGCTATGAACTATAACCAAATATGGGCATGTTTGTGTTCAGGACAGGACTCTTGTCAAATATGTGAAATTTGGGGCAGATCGGACATTGCTAGCCTGAGTTACAGCAACTTCCTTTTTCACTGCATTAGTAGCATGCTTTAGCACTTAGCTAAGTGCTACTAGCATGTTTTAGTATGTTTCTAACATGTTGCCAGCCTATTTAACAGTTGTTGACACTTTTTAATGTTCCTAGGAGTCCCTTAACAGTTTTTAAACATGACACTTCCTGTTGCCAGTAGGTGGCGCTATGACTATAACTGGGCATGTTGATGTCATGAGTGTGAAGTTTGTTCAGGACAGAACACAACTATCAGCACATGTGAAGTTTTGGGGCAGATCGGACATTGCTGGCCCTGAGTTACAGCAACTTCCTTTTTTCACTGCATTAAGTATAATGTTTGAGAATATTTCTAGCCATGTTTTGCACAGCATGCTTTAGCACTTAGCTAAGTGTTGCTAGCATGTTTTTGAGTATGTTTTTCTAGCATGTTTTAGCAGCCTAATTTAACACTTGTTGACACTTTTTAATATTTTTCCTAGGAGTCCATAACAGTTTTAAACATGTCACTTCCTGTTGCCAGCAGGTGGGCGCTATGACTATAACCGAATATGGGTCATGAGTGTTTGTTCAGGACAGAACTCCTATCACACATGTGAAGTTTGGGGCAGATCGGACATTGCTTGCCTGAGTTACAGCAACTTCCTGTTTCACGACGAAACATCAAACTTTGTCAGGCCGCCAGGGACACACCCCTTGACGAAAACTCAAAACCTTCGCAAGTTAACATCACAAAGGTCTTATGATGACCCTCACCAAATTTGAAGACAATCCGAAAAAAACTGTAGGAGGAGTTCGTCAAAGTACGAGGCATGGAAATGGCAAAAACTGCACAAAAATCCTACAGGAAATTCAAAATAACTTACTTCCTGTTGGGTTTTGGATTTTGTACCAAGAGACTTTTTTGTAGATAATGGTGTGCTACACGTGTGTACCAATTTTCATGCATGTACATGAAAACGTAGCTCGAGGCGCACTCCGTTGAAATTTAATAGGTGGCGCTATCGAGCCATTTTGCCACACCCACTACTCAAACCAATATCAAAAAAAAAAATAAGAAATTTATCAATAATTCACTTTGGAGAAAAAGAAGAAGAAATGGAGCAATTCCTCAAAAAATGCGACTCATTAAGGAGAAGAAGAAGAAGAAGAAGAAGAATTAAAGCTGCATGCAGCGATGAACGGGCCCTCGCACCCGGGGCTCACCCGGGCTCACCACCACCGGGTGGCTTTTGTAAAACAGCGAACGACGAGAAATATGCTTTTAATGTGGTAAATATAAGAGGAATATGTCAAAGTCATTTATATGTGCCAATCTTCCTGCTGCCAGCTGGTGGCGCTATGACTATAACTGGATTTTGTCATGTAGATTTCTTCAGTCCAGCACTTTTATCAAGCATATGAAATTTAGTGCAGATTGAACATGGAATGTTTGAGTTAGTATAAAGCATGTTGTGTCCTATTGCCAACAGGTGGCGCTATGATTATAACTGAACATTGGCCTTTAGATAT
Source organism: Cyprinus carpio (assembly GCF_018340385.1). NCBI lineage: Eukaryota > Metazoa > Chordata > Actinopteri > Cypriniformes > Cyprinidae > Cyprinus > Cyprinus carpio. Next base: position 34,228,555 of record NC_056603.1, read on the forward strand.
CTTCAGGCCATGACTCTTTCAAATATTTGAAGTTTGGTGCAGATTGGACATTGCATGTTTAAGTTAGTGTAAAACAAGCCATTTTCTGTTGACAGCAGGTGGCGCTATGATTATAGTGGAATAATGACCTTCAGATGTGTTCAGGCAAAGACTCTTTTCGAACATGTGAAGTTTGGGGAAGATCGGACATCTTATGCCTGAGTTACAACAACTTCTATTCCCATGGCGAGACATCGAACTTTGTCACGGCGCCATGGCCACACCCTTTAATGAAACCTCAAGATGTTCACAATTTAACATCGCAAAGGCCTTTAGATTAGACTGACCAAAAAAAATTATAAAATGTCATAAAATTTCTAGGAGTAGTTTGTTACGGCGTAAAACATGTCACTTCCTGTTGCCAGCAGGTGGCGCTATAGCAATATCTGAATATTGGCATGTAGATATATTCAGGTCAGGAGTCTTTCTCAAACATGTGAAGTTTGGGGCAGATTGGACATTGTATGTCTGAGTTATAGCAACTTCCTTTCTCATGGCGAAACATCGAAATTTGTAAGGCCGCCACAGACACGCCCTTAAACGAAACCTCAAGAACTTCGCAATTTAACATCGCAAAGGCCTTTAGATTACACTGACAAAGTTTGGTGTTGATCTGAATAAATCTCTAGGAGGAGTTCGTTAAAGTACAACCCCTGAAAATGGCAAAAACGACACAAAATTTGCAGAGAAAATTCAAAATAACAGACTTCCTGTTGGGATTCGAATTTCGTACCAAGAGACTTTTTTGTAGGTATTGGTGTGTTACATGTGTGTACCAATTTTTGTACATGTACGTGAAACGTAGCTCGAGGCGCACTCCGTTGAAAATGTATAGGTGGCGCTATCAAGGCATTTTGCCACACCCAATGGAATATTGGCCTTCAGATGTGTTCAGGCCAGGACTCTTATCAAACATGTGAAGTTTGGGCAAGATCGGACATTTTATGCCTGAGTTAGAATAACATTTATTCCCATGGCGAGACATCGAACTTTGTTACGGCACCATGGACACGCCCTTTAACGAAAACTCAAGATCTTCACAATTTAACATCGCACAGGCCTTTAGAATAGAGTGACTGAAAAAAAAAATTGATGTCATAAAATTTCTCAGGGTAGTTTGTTACAGCTTAAAATATGTCACTTCCTGTTGCCAGTAGGTGGCGCTATGACTATAACTGAATATGGGCATATCAATCTGTTCAGGTCAGGAGTCTTATCAAACATGTTAAGTTTGGGGCAGATTGGATATTGTATGTCTGAGTAATAGCAACTTCCTTTTTCATGGCGAATCATCGAAATTCATCAGGCCGCCACGGACACGCCCTTCAACGAAAACTCAAGATCTTCGCAATTTAACATCGCAAAGGCCTTTAGATCAGGCATACCAAATTTGATGTTGATCTGAATAAATCTCTAGGAGGAGTTCGTTATAATACAAGGCATGCAAATGACAAAAATGATTCAAAATTTGCTCATAAAATTAAAAATAACCGACTTCCTGTTGGGTTTCAGATATTGCTCCAAGAGTCTTTTTTGTAGGTACTGATGCTTTACATATGTGTACCAATTTTCGTGCATGTACGTGAAACACAGCTCGAGGGCTGTTGATTTTTTTTACTATAGGTGGCGCTGTCGAGCCATTTTGCCACACCCTCTTCTGAAACCTATATCAGCCGTAAATTTTCTCCAGGTCTGACGCGTGTGCAAAGTTTCAGGACTTTTCGAGCATGTTTAGGCCATCAAAAATGCGATTCATTTTGGAGAAGAAGAAGAAGAAGAAAGAAGAAGAATAAGAATAAATAATAATAATAATAATAATAATACGGTAATTAATTAAAGCTGCAAGCAGCAATGAACAGGCCCTCGCACCCGGGCTCACCGCCATCGTGTGGCTTTAGTAAAAAGGTGAACGGTGAGAAATATGCATTTAAAGTCGTAAATATAAGTGGAATATGTCAAAGTCATTTATATGTGACAATTTTCCTGTTGCCAGCAGGTGGCGCTATCATTATAATGGAATATTGGCCTTCAGATTTGTTCAGGCCAGGACTCTTATCGAACATGTGAAGTTTGGGGAAGATCAAACATTTTATGCCTGAGTTACACCAACTTCTCTTCCTTTGGCGAGACATAAAATTGTGTCACAGCGCCATGGACACGCCCTTTAACAAAAACTCAAGATCTCCACAATTCACTACTGCAAAGGCCTTTAGACTAGACTGACCAGAAAAAAATATTGATGTCATAAAATTTCTAGGAGTAGTTGGTTACAGCGTAAAACATGACACTTCCTGTTGCCAGCAGGTGGCGCTATGACTATAACTGAATATGGGCACGTAGATCTTTTCAGGTCAGAAGTCATATCTAACATGTGAAGTTTGGGGCAGATTGGACATTGTATGTCTGAGTTAGAGCAACTTCCTTTTTCATGGCGAAACATCGAAATTTGTAAGGCCGCCATGGACACGCTGTTTAAAGAAACCTCAAGATCTTCGCAATTTAATATCGCAAAGGGCTTTAGATTACACTGACAAATTTTGGTGTTGATCTGAATAAATCTCTAGGAGGAGTTTGTTAAAGTACAACCCCTGAAAATGGCAAAAACAACACCAATTTTGCAGGGAAAATTCAAAATAACTGACTTCCTGTTGGGATTCGGATTTCGTACCAAGAGACTTTTTTATAGGTATTGGTGTGTTACATGTGTGTACTGATTTTTGTACATGTACGTGAAACATAGCTCGAGGCGCAATCCGTTGAAACTGTATAGGTGGCGCTATCGAGCCATTTTTCCACACCCGATGGAATATTGGCCTTCAGATGTGTTCAGGCCAGGAATCTTATTAAACATGTGAAGTTTGGGGAAGATCGGACGTTTTATGCCTGAGTTATAACATCTTTTATTCCCATGGCGAGACATCGAATTTTGTCACAGCGCCATGGACACGCCTTTTAATGAAAACTCAAGATCTTCACAATTTAACATTGCACAGGCCTTTAGATTAGACTGACTACAAAAAAGACATTGATGTCATAAAATTTCTATGGGTAGTTCGTCGCAGTGTAAAATATGTCACTTCCTGTTGCCAATAGGTGGCGCTATGACTATAACTGAATATGGGCATGTCAATCTGTTCAGGTCAGGAGTCTTATCAAACATGCGAAGTTTGGGGCAGATTGGACATTGTATGTCTGAGTAATAGCAACTTCCTTTTTCATGGCGAATCATCGAAATTCGTCAGGCCGCCACGGAAACGAAAACTCAAGATCTTCGCAATTTAACATTGCAAAGGCCTTTAGATTAGGCATACCAAATTTGGTGTTGATCTGAATAAATCTCTAGGAGGAGTTCGTTAAAATACAACACATGCAAATGACAAAAATTACACAAAATTTGCTCATAAAATTTAAAATAACCGACTTCCTGTTGGGTTCCGGATATTGCTTAAAGAGTCTTTTTGGTAGGTATTGATGCTTTACATGTGTGTGCCAATTTTCAAACATGTACGTGAAACATAGCTCGAAGGCTGCACACCGTTGAACATTACGATAGGTGGCGCTATCGAGCCATTTTGCCACACCCACTTCTGAAACCCATGTCAGATGTAAATTTTCGCCAGTTCTGATGCGTGTGCAAAGTTTCAGGACTTTTCGAGCATGTTTAGGCCCTCAAAATTGTGATTCATCCCTAACAAGGTTTGTAAAGAAGAATAATAATTAAAGCTGCAAGCAGCGATGAACGGGCCCTCGCACCCGGGTTCACCACCACCGGGTGGCTTTTGTAAAACAGCGAACGGCGAGAAATATGCGTTTAATGTGGTAAATATAAGAGGAATATGTCAAAGTCATTTATATGTGCAAGTATTCCTGCTGCCAGCTGGTGGCGCTATGACTATAACTGGATTTTGTCATGTAGATATCTTCAGTCCAGCACTTTTATCAAGCATATGAAATTTAGTGCAGATTGAACATGGAATGTTTGAGTTAGTATAAAGCATGTTGTGTCCTATTGCCAACAGGTGGCGCTATGATTATAACTGAATATTGGCCTTTAGATATCTTCAGGCCATGACTCTTATCAAATATTTGAAGTTTGGTGCAGATTGGACATTGCATCTTTAAGTTAGTTTAAAACAAGCCATTTTCTGTTGTCAGCAGGTGGCGCTATGATTATAGTGGAATAATGACCTTCAGATGTGTTCAGGACAAGACTCTTTTCGAACATGTGAAGTTTGGGGAAGACCGGACATCTTATGCCTGAGTTACAACAACTTCTATTCCCATGGCGAGACATCGAACTTTGTCACGGCGCCATGGCCACACCCTTTAATGAAACCTCAAGATGTTCACAATTTAACATCACAAAGGCCTTTAGATTAGACTGACCAAAAAAAAATTATAAAATGTCATAAAATTTCTAGGAGTAGTTTGTTACGGCGTAAAACATGTCACTTCCTGTTGCCAGCAGGTGGCGCTATAGCGATATCTGAATATTGGCATGTAGATATATTCAGGTCAGGAGTCTTCTCAAACATGTGAAGTTTGGGGCAGATTGGACATTGTATGTCTGAGTTATAGCAACTTCCTTTCTCATGGCGAAACATCGAAATTTGTAAGGCCGCCACAGACACGCCATTAAACGAAACCTCAAGATCTTCGCAATTTAACATCGCAAAGGCCTTTAGATTACACTGACAAAGTTTGGTGTTGATCTGAATAAATCTCTAGGAGGAGTTCGTTAAAGTACAACCCCTGAAAATGGCAAAAACGACACAAATTTTGCAGAGAAAATTCAAAATAACTGACTTCCTGTTGGGATTCGAATTTCGTACCAAGAGACTTTTTTGTAGGTATTGGTGTGTTACATGTGTGTACCGATTTTTGTACATGTACGTGAAACGTAGCTCGAGGCGCACTCCGTTGAAAATGTATAGGTGGCGCTATCGAGGCATTTTGCCACACCCAATGGAATATTGGCCTTCAGATGTGTTCAGGCCAGGACACTTATCAAACATCTGAAGTTTGGGCAAGATCGGACATTTTATGCCTGAGTTACAATAACTTTTATTCCCATGGCGAGACATAGAACTTTGTGACGTCACCATGGACACGCCCTTTAACGAAAACTCAAGATCTTCACAATTTAACATCGCACAGGCCTTTAGAATAGAGTGACTGAAAAAAAAAAAATTATGTCATAAAATTTCTCGGGGTAGTTTGTTACAGCGTAAAATATGTCACTTCCTGTTGCCAGTAGGTGGCGCTATGACTATAACTGAATATGGGCATATCAATCTGTTCAGGTCAGGAGTCTTATCAAACATGTGAAGTTCGTGGCAGATTGGACATTGTATGTCTGAGTTATAGCAACTTCATTTTTCATGGCGAATCATCGAAATTCGTCAGGCCGCCACGGACACGCCCTTCAACGAAAACTCAACATCTTCGCAATTTAACATCGCAAAGGCCTTTAGATTAGGCATACCAAATTTGGTGTTGATCTGAATAAATCTCTAGGAGGAGTTCGTTAAAATACAAGGCATGCAAATGACAAAAATGATGCAAAATTTGCTCATAAAATTAAAAATAACCGACTTCCTGTTGGGTTTCGGATATTGCTCCAAGAGTCTTTTTTGTAGGTACTGATGCTTTACATATGTGTGCCAATTTTCGTGCATGTACGTGAAACACAGCTCGAGGGCTGTTGATTTTTTTTTTACGATAGGTGGCGCTGTCGAGCCATTTTGCCACACCCTCTTCTGAAACCTATATCAGACGTAAATTTTCACCAGGTCTGACGCGTGTGCAAAGTTTCAGGACTTTTCGAGCATGTTTAGGCCCTCAAAAATGCGATTCATTTTGGAAAAGAAGAAGAAGAAGAAGAAGCAGAATAATAAAGAAAAACAAGCAGATACAATAACCATCGGTGCTCGGGCCCTAATTAAAGCTGCAAGCAGCGATGAACGGGCCCTCGCACCCGGGCAAACCGACACCGGGGTGGCTTTTGTAAAACAGCGAACGGCGAGAAATATGCGTTTAATGTGTTAAATATAAAAGGAATATGTCAAAGTCATTTATATGTGCCAATCTTCCTGCTGCCAGCTGGTGGCGCTATGACTATAACTGGATTTTTGTCATGTAGATTTCTTCAGTCCAGCACTTTTATCAAGCATATGAAATTTAGTGCAGATTGAACACGGAATGTTTGAGTTAGTATAAAGCATGTTGTGTCCTATTACCAACAGGTGGCGCTATGATTATAACTGAACATTGGCCTTTAGATATCTTCAGGCCATGACTCTTATCAAATATTTGAAGTTTGGTCCAGATTGGACATTGCATGTTTAAGTTAGTGTAAAACAAGCCATTTTCTGTTGTCAGCAGGTGGCGCTATGATTATAGTGGAATAATGACCTTCAGATGTGTTCAGGCCAAGACTCTTTTCGAACATGTGAAGTTTGGGGAAGATCGGACATCTTATGCCTGAGTTACAACAACTTCTATTCCCATGGGGAGACATCGAACTTTGTCACGTCGCCATGGCCACACCCTTTAATCAAACCTCAAGATGTTCACAATTTAACATCGAAAAGGCCTTTAGATTAGACTGACCAAAAAAAATTATAAAATGTCATAAAAATTTCTAGGAGTAGTTTGTTACGGCGTAAAACATGTCACTTCCTGTTGCCATCAGGTGGCGCTATAGCGATATCTGAATATTTGCATGTAGATATATTCAGGTCAGGAGTCTTCTCAAACATGTGAAGTTTGGGGCAGATTGGACATTGTATGTCTGAGTTATAGCAACTTCCTTTCTCATGGCGAAACATCGAAATTTGTAAGGCCGCCACAGACACGCCCTTAAACGAAACCTCAAGATCTTCGCAATTTAACATCGCAAAGGCCTTTAGATTACACTGACAAAGTTTGGTGTTGATCTGAATAAATCTCTAGGAGGAGTTCGTTAAAGTACAACCCCTGAAAATGGCAAAAACGACACAAATTTTGCAGAAAAAATTCAAAATAACTGACTTCCTGTTGGGATTCGAATTTCGTACCAAGAGACTTTTTTGTAGGTATTGGTGTGTTACATGTGTGTACCGATTTTTGTACATGTACGTGAAACGTAGCTCGAGGCGCACTCCGTTGAAAATGTATAGGTGGCGCTATCAAGGCATTTTGCCACACCCAATGGAATATTGGCCTTCAGATGTGTTCAGGCCAGGACTCTTATCAAACATGTGAAGTTTGGGCAAGATCGGACATTTTATGCCTGAGTTACAATAACTTTTATTCCCATGGCAAGACATCGAACTTTGTGACGGCGCCATGGACACGCCCTTTAACGAAAACTCAAGATCTTCAAAATTTAACATCGCACAGGCCTTTAGAATAGAGTGACTGGAAAAAATTATAAAATGTCATAAAATTTCTAGGGATAGTTTGTTACAGCGTAAAATATGTCACTTCCTGTTGCCAGCAGGTGGCGCTATGACTATAACTGAATATGGGCATATCAATCTGTTCAGGTCAGGAGTCTTATCAAACATGTGAAGTTTGTGGCAGATTGGACATTGTATGTCTGAGTTATAGCAACTTCATTTTTCATGGCGAATCATCGAAATTCGTCAGGCCGCCACGGACACGCCCTTCAACGAAAACTCAAGATCTTCGCAATTTAACATCGCAAAGGCCTTTAGATTAGGCATACCAAATTTGGTGTTGATCTGAATAAATCTCTAGGAGGAGTTCGTTAAAATACAAGGCATGCAAATGACAAAAAATATGCAAAATTTGCTCATAAAATTAAAAATAACCGACTTCCTGTTGGGTTTCGGATATTGCTCCAAGAGTCTTTTTTGTAGGTACTGATGCTTTACATATGTGTGCCAATTTTCGTGCATATACGTGAAACACAGCTCGAGGGCTGTTGATTTTTTTTACGATAGGTGGCGCTGTCGAGCCATTTTGCCACACCCTCTTCTGAAACCTATATCACACGGAAATTTTCACCAGGTCTGACGCGTGTGCAAAGTTTCAGGACTTTTCGAGCATGTTTAGGCCCTCAAAAATGCGATTCATTTTGGAGAAGAAGAAGAAGAAAGAAGAAGAAGAAAAATAATAATAATAATAAAAACAAAAGCAAGCGCGATGACACGGGCCCTCACACCCGGGCTCACCGCCATCGTGTGGCTTTAGTAAAAAGGTGAACGGTGAGAAATATGCATTTAAAGTCGTAAAATATAAGTGGAATATGTCAAAGTCATTTATATGTGACAATTTTCCTGTTGCCAGCAGGTGGCGCTATCATTATAATGGAATATTGGCCTTCAGATTTGTTCAGGCCAGGACTCTTATCGAACATGTGAAGTTTGGGGAAGATCAAACATTTTATGCCTGAGTTACACCAACTTCTCTTCCTTTGGCGAGACATAAAATTGTGTCACAGCGCCATGGACACGCCCTTTAAAAAAAACTCAAGATCTCCACAATTCACTATTGCAAAGGCCTTTAGACTAGACTGACCAAATAAAAAATGTTGATGTCATAAAATTTCTAGGAGTAGTTCGTTACAGCGTAAAACATGACACTTCCTGTTGCCAGCAGGTGGCGCTATGACTATAACTGAATATGGGCACGTAGATCTTTTCAGGTCAGAAGTCATATCTAACATGTGAAGTTTGGGGCAGATTGGACATTGAATGTCTGAGTTAGAGCATTTTCCTTTTTCATGGCGAAACATCGAAATTTGTCAGGCCGCCATGGACACGCCGTTTAACGAAACCTCAAGATCTTCGCAATTTAATATCGCAAAGGGCTTTAGATTACACTGACCAATTTTGGTGTTGATCTGAATAAATCTCTAGGAGGAGTTCGTTAAAGTACAACCCCTGAAAATGGCAAAAAACAACACCAATTTTGCAGGGAAAATTCAAAATAACTGACTTCCTGTTGGGATTCGGATTTCGTACCAAGAGACTTTTTTGTAGGTATTGGTGTGTTACATGTGTGTACCGATTTTCGCACATGTACGTGAAACATAGCTCGAGGCGCACTCCGTTGAAACTGTATAGGTGGCGCTATCGAGCCATTTTTCCACACCCGATGGAATATTGGCCTTCAGATGTGTTGAGGCCAGGAATCTTATTAAACATGTGAAGTTTGGGGAAGATCGGACATTTTATGCCTGAGTTATAACATCTTTTATTCCCATGGCGAGTCATCGAACTTCGTCACGGAGCCATGGACACGCCTTTTAACGAAAACTCAAGATCTTCACAATTTAACATTGCACAGGCCTTTAGATTAGACTGACCACAAAAAAAAGACATTGATGTCATAAAATTTCTATGAGTAGTTCGTCGCAGTGTAAAATATGTCACTTCCTGTTGCCAATAGGTGGCGCTATGACTATAACTGAATATGGGCATGTCGATCTGTTCAGGTCAGGAGTCTTATCAAACATGTGAAGTTTGGGGCAGATTGGACATTGTATGTCTGAGTTATAGCAACTTCCTTTTTCATGACGAATCATCGAAATTCGTCAGGCCGCCATGGACACGCCCTTCAACGAAAACTCAAGATCTTCGCAATTTAACATCGCAAAGGCCTTTAGATTAGGCATACCAAGTTTGGTGTTGATCTCTAGGAGGAGTTCGTTAAAGTACAACGCATGGAAATGGCAAAAAATACACAAAATTTGCTCATAAAATTAAAAATAACTGACTTCCTGTTGGGATTTCACACATGGTACCCAGAGACTTTTTTGTAGGTATTGGTGTGATACATGTGTGGACCGATTTTCGTACATGTACGTGAAACGTAGCTCGAGGCGCACACCGTTGAACATTTATAGGTGGCGCTGTTGAGCCATTTTGACACTCCCACTTCTGAAACCCTTATCAGATGTAAATTTTCGCCAGTTCTGATGCGCATGCAAAGTTTCATGACTTTTCGAGTATGTTTAGGCCCTCAAAAATGCGATTCATTTTGGAGAAGAAGAATAATAATAATAATAATTAAAGCTGTTCAAGCATAACGGGTCCTCGACACCCGGGCTCACCACCACCGGGCTGGCTAATAATAAAACAGCGAACGGCGACAAATAGCAGATACAAAAGGGGTCCTCACACCATCGGTGCTCGGGCCCTAATTAACTGCCAAGCTGCAAGCAGCAATGAACGGGCCCTCGCACCGGACTCACCGCCAGTGAACGGCTTTAGTAAAAAAGGCGAACGGCGAGAAATATGCATTTAATTAAAGTTGTAAATATAATGAATATGGTCAAAGTCACTTATATGTGCCAATCTTCCTGTTGCCAAGCAGGTGGCGCTATCATTATGATGGAATATTGGCCTTCAGATGTGTTCAGGCCAGGACTCTTATCGAAAATGTGAAGTTTGGGGAAGATCGACCATTTTATGCCTGAGTTACAACAACATCTCTTCCGATGGCGAGACATCAAATTTTGTCACCACGCTATGGACACGCCCTTTAAACAAAAACTCAAGATCTCCACAATTTAACATCGCAAAGGCCTGTAGATTAGACTGACCAAAATAAACTGTTGATGTCAATAAAATTTCTTGGAGTAGTTAGTTACAGCGTAAAACCCCTGACACTTCTGTTGCCAGCAGGTGGCGCTATGACTATAACTGAATATGGGAATGGAGATCTGTTCAGAGTAGAAGTCTTATCAAACATGTTAAGTTTGGGGCAGATTGGACATTGTATGTCTGAGTTATAGCAACTTCCTTTTTCATGGCGAAACATCGACATTTGTCAGGTCGCCATGGACACGCCCTTCAACGAAAACTCAAGATCTTCGCAATTTAACGTCGCAAAGGCCTTTAGATTAGGCATACCAAATTTGGTGTTGATCTGAAAAAATCTCTAGGAGGAGTTTGTTAAAATACAACGCATGCAAATGACAAAAATGATGCAAAATTTGCTCATAAAATTAAAAATAACCGACTTCCTGTTGGGTTTCGGATATTGCTCCAAGAGTCTTTTTTGTAGGTACTGATGCTTTACATATGTGTGCCAATTTTCGTGCATGTACGTGAAACACAGCTCGAGGGCTGTTGATTATTTTACGGTAGGTGGCGCTGTCGAGCCATTTTGCCACACCCTCTTCTGAAACCTATTTCAGACGTAAATTTTCACCAGGTCTGACGCGTGTGCAAAGTTTCAGGACTTTTCAAGCATGTTTAGGCCCTCAAAAATCCGATTCATTTTGGAGAAGAAGAAGAAGAAGAAGAAGAGAAGGTTAAGAAAATAAATTGTACATTTAGAATCAATGGCCTATTGTTCATACAGAAGGATAGATGGATGATGCTCTGATGATGCGCAGAAAACTGCAAGCAGCGATGGACGGGCCCTCGCACCCGGGCTCACCACCACCGGGTGGCTTTTGTAAAACAGCGAACAGTGACAAATATGCATTTAATGTGGTAAATATAAGAGGAATATGTCAAAGTCATTTATATGTGCCAATCTTCCTGCTGCCAGCTGGTGGCGCTATGACTATAACTGGATTTTTTCATGTAGATTTCTTCAGTCCAGCACTTTTATCAAGCATATGAAATTTAGTGCAGATTGAACATGGAATGTTTGAGTTAGTATAAAGCATGTTGTGTCCTATTGCCAACAGGTGGCGCTATGATTATAACTGAACATTGCCCTTTAGATATCTTCAGGCCATGACTCTTTCCAAATATTTGAAGTTTGGTGCAGATTGGACATTGCATGTTTAAGTTAGTGTAAAACAAGCCATTTTCTGTTGTCAGCAGGTGGCGCTATGATTATAGTGGAATAATGACCTTCAGATGTGTTCAGGCCAAAACTCTTTTCGAACATGTGAAGTTTGGGGAAAGATCGGACGTCTTATGCCTGAGTTACAACAACTTCTATTCCCATGGCGAGAAATCGAACTTTGTCACAGCGCCATGGCCACACCCTTTAATGAAACCTCAAGATATTCACAATTTAACATCGCAAAGGCCCTTTAGATTAGACTGACCAAAAAAAAAATTATAAAATGTCATAAAATTTCTAGGAGTAGTTTGTTACGGCGTAAAACATGTCACTTCCTGTTGCCAGCAGGTGGCGCTATAGCGATATCTGAATATTGGCATGTAGATATATTCAGGTCAGGAGTCTTCTCAAACATGTGAAGTTTGGGGCAGATTGGACATTGTATGTCTCAGTTATAGCAACTTCCTTTTTCATGGCGAATCATCGAAATTCGTCAGGCCGCCACAGACACGCCCTTAAACGAAACCTCAAGATCTTCGCAATTTAACATCGCAAAGGCCTTTAGATTACACTGACAAAGTTTGGTGTTGATCTGAATAAATCTCTAGGAGGAGTTTGTTAAAGTAAAACCCCTGGAAATGGCAAAAACAACACAAATTTTGGAGAGAAAATTCAAAATAACTGACTTCCTGTTGGGATTCGAATTTCGTACCAAGAGACTTTTTTGTAGGTATTGGTGTGTTAAATGTGTGTACCAATTTTTGTACATGTACGTGAAACGTAGCTCGAGGCGCACTCCGTTGAAAATGTATAGGTGGCGCTATCGAGGCATTTTGCCACACCCAATGGAATATTGGCCTTCAGATGTGTTCAGGCCAGGACTCTTATCAAACATGTGAACTTTGGGCAAGATCAGACATTTTATGCCTGAGTTACAATAACTTTTATTCCCATGGCGAGACATCGAACTTTGTGACGGCGCCATGGACACGTCCTTTAACGAAAACTCAAGATCTTCACAATTTAACATCGCACATGCCTTTAGAATAGAATGTCTGAAAAAAAAAATGTACGTCATAAAATTTCTTGGGGTAGTTTGTTACAGCGTAAAATATGTCTCTTCCTGTTGCCAGTAGGTGGCGCTATGACTATAACTGAATATGGGCATATCAATCTGTTCAGGTCAAGAGTCTTATCAAACATGTGAAGTTTGGGGCAGATTGGACATTGTATGTCTGAGTTATAGCAACTTCATTTTTCAATGGCGAATCATCGAAATTCGTCAGGCCGCCACGGACACGCCCTTCAACTAAAACTCAAGATCTTCGCAATTTAACATCGCAAAGGCCTTAAGATTAGGCATACCAAATTTGGTGTTGATCTGAATAAATCTCTAGGAGGAGTTCATTAAAATACAAGGCATGCAAACGACAAAAATGATGCAAAATTTGCTCATAAAATTAAAAATAACCGACTTCCTGTTGGGTTTCGGATATTGCTCCAAGAGTCTTTTTTGTAGGTACTGATGCTTTACATATGTGTGCCAATTTTCGCGCATGTACGTGAAACACAGCTCGAGGGCTGTTGATTTTTTTGGGATAGGTGGCGCTGTCGAGCCATTTTGCCACACCCTCTTCTGAAACCTATATCAGCCGTAAATTTTCACCACGTCTGACGCGTGTGCAAAGTTTCAGGACTTTTCGAGCATGTTTAGGCCCTCAAAAATGCGATTCATTTTGAAGAAGAAGAAGAAGAAGAATAAACGAAGCAGATACAAGAGGGTCCTCACACCATCGGTGCTCGGGCCCTAATAAACAAAGCAGATACAAGAGGGTTCTCACACCATCAGTGCTCGGGCCCTAATAATCCTTAGGGGATCAATAGGGCCCTGCGCCCATTGGCTCGGGCCCTAATAATAATAAAGCATGGCCTTTTAGGGCTTCTGTACTGTCACACACACATAACTCCATACTCTGTATGGAAAAAACATGCATAGTGGTATTTTTTTATTTATTTCTCTCTCTCTCTCTCTCTCTCTGTATTGCACGTGTATTTTTTGGAAGTCCCGACTCAGCTGATGTACTTTGACTTGACATTAGGTAGCTGCCAGTATTTTCCAAAGTAATCTCATTAATGCTGTTTGTTTGAGCTGTCAGCAATCGGCAGACTCCCCAGGACATTGGGGCGATGAAACACTGCTGTGTTAATGGCTGTGCTCACCTCAGAGCCTAATTTGGGTGTGCCTCGTGGCTGACTCATGTCCTAATGACCCAACGTAAACAGCTACTTTTTTGTGTATGCAACCTTATTACAGCAGTCTGTCAGAATCACTTCAGAAGGTTTTCATGGCAAATCTCCTGACAGGAAATCTGTTTTATAATAGGAATATATATAATAACTTACATCTAACAACTATAGGCTACCGGTAATCCCAAGGTTTAATAATAAAAAAAAAATAATCATTTATAAATTTCTAAAAATGTTACAGACTGGTGTTTTAGTGCGTTTCCTGCAAATATGGGAAAAAAAAGGGTCTCCTATATTAAATATGTGCAGTGACACATGGATAGTGCAAATTATCACATGACCAGAGCAGTTTACTTCCTGTTTGCATCATGAGAACATGATGGCTGCTTAAAAGCTCCAAAATAAAAGGCTAGTAAAGTATGTTAACAATGTCACGTGTTGTGTCACGTTGTCATGTGTGTAGGAATAAGCTCACAAAGACGCAGATGAACGTAAGAGTGAGATTTTATAATAAAATAACTCATGCAGGGAATAACACATTCTTTACCATAAACGAGAGCTGACAAACAGAGGGAAAACAGAGGACTTATAAGTAGGGACCAAACAAAGGAACTGATGAGATGAGTAACAGCAGGTGGAACCGAATTAACTAATCAGAACTCAGGCAAACTAGTTTAGGGGGAGCAAAGCAAACACAATGTAAACACAGAACAGACAGACATGTTACACATAAAGATATGACATTGATATGACATTTTATTACGTTATCTTTTCTGGAATACTTATTTTGGGGCTGGTTAGCAAAGTTTCCATTCAATCTTGATTCAATATCAATTCATGTGTATATACTGTAAATATAATGGCATAAAAATCTTTTGTTGAATACAGTTAAATGCCTTTTTAGTACCAATTTATACTTGGTTTAAATTCAGTATTTGCTTGCATTCATTGAGCCTCATTCATGAAGCATGAGCAGAACGAATTTTGTGTAAAACTTTCGTAAAGCCGTTCTGACATAAACTTTTGTTAGTCGGTATGAATGAAATGTACACCGGCTCCCTACGACTTGTAAATGGTGCGTAAAACATTCTGTGTACTTTTGGCAAACTGATGACACTGAATTTTGAAGCACTGCCATAATAATTACAAGTTTATTTGCCCTTGCTCTCTTAGGAATTTTTAGGAGTTGATAGTTGTAAAATGCAGTGCTTATCATTGTCACCATTTACCCAGCTGTGCATAGAGGAGGGGCGGGACAAATACCGAGCAACCATCCTACTTGTACAACGACTGCCTACAACAATGGAGAAGTCAATATTACCAGTTACTGCATTTTTTATATTTAATTTAAATGAGATACTAGTAATACCGCCGTGGATATTCCAAATCATAGCAAATCATAGTCACCAAAATGTTCTTAAGCGCCAGCAGCTGCATTTTTAGAAGAGCGCCTGACATTTTTTCAGCTGGCTAAAAACTCTTTAGTGGACACATGTTATTAAATATTTAATATTTGGCATATAGCCTATTAGTATTTTTTGCATTTATGCAATATACTGGAGCAAAACCTGAGAAAGTAGACCAGAATATTCCACTTCGTTGCTGGACATGCAATTTGCATAGCTGTAGGCTAATTCATAGGCAGGAATTATGGTAATTGAGAATGAGAGTGCATGAGCGCCCTATTTACAAATGACTGGAATTCATTAAGATACACGTTTAACTATCAAATCAGAAGTTTATGAAGTGTTTGTGAATCCGGAAGAGAGTTTTTGGGACGGTCTGTTTTACGCGCGAATTACTCATATTTACGCAAGTTTCATGAATCAGGCCCATTGTGTGCAATTATGCGAGTATCATTTTAAAAAGGATGCAAGTTATAAACCTTTTTAATTTCTCATTTAAAAATTTAGTGTTTTATCATGTCTTAATATTTATTCAAATTAAGAACTTAAAATAAGTAAGCAGGTACAGTAGGTGGACATCCAAAACGTTGCTTCTACCGCCGCTCGTACCGCCGCCGCGGCGTCTGCAAAGTGCATTTGCAACTTTTGACCGCTGAGTGGCGCTTTAATCACAAGTTTTCAAACAAGCGCATCAAATCACATTTTCGCAAATAGACGTCAGTTTTGCCTCGGTGATGTGTTACATTTGACGGCTGCAGTCAGGGAAAATGAAAGAAAAAAAACACTATAGTTAAAATATTTAATATTCACAGATGAAAGTTTGGTAATTATGAAGTTATGTGCATTTCTTAGAACGAATTCAAGCAGGATAAATGTCAAGCCTGTGCCTGAGCCTGTGCTTATATTTTCTCTAAGCTACACAGTATTACACCATATTTTAGATTTGACACATTTAATAGGTGTGCAGTATTATTTATATAATATGAATTATGTGATATATTATTCAAAATAAATTGTGGTTTACTTTGCATCGTAGCATTAAAAGTGGTAGCCTATTTTAGTGAGCTAGGCTAAATGGATTTATATGCAAAATGTCAATATTCTCATATATTAGGCCTATATTTTAATTTAGATTTTAAAATTCCTTTAATAAAACAACATGCATTTTTGTTATTCGTTACCTGTCCTTTATTTTGACAGACAACTTCTTGGGAAAATATATATTTGTCTGTAGACTGATTAAGAAATTGTTGCGTGTTTTATAAATTATTTTCTTTATTTTAGTAAAACGTGAGGCACTGTATAATTTCGTTCCCATTATTAAGGCCTAATTAAAACAAGAAACGAATAAATTAAACCTGCACGATTTAGCTAAATCATTGAAACTCTAAAGAATGGACGGATTCATAAAACGTCCTCACGATTAAACTCAAGTTGTCTCATTATAATCACCAAAGTCCAAATGATGTAAAAAAAGAGCTTCATTAATAGACAACTTCAGTGATTTTAAAGGGAGCCGCCGTTACTTGCTTACATAGAATTTAAGTGAAAAAAAAAAAAAATTGCAGCCGCATTTAAACGCAGGTGTGTAAAATGTCTGCATGCAAGATTTGCACGGCGCGAGCGATGCTGAGTGCACGCGCAGCATTTATTCTTATTTGTTTTATCTTCATTACAAATCTTGTTTGGTTTTATTTTGGATAATTGCATGTAAAAAAAATTTACGTTGTAATGCATATGCAAAATGTGAATAATTATTTATATTTAAGTGTTTGTGCGATAATTATTAATGCGCATGCAGGACAGGGAGGCGCCCTCTAGATCACTTGAATTTTTTCCTGATAATGAATTAACTTAAAATTGTGGTGTCTCACATACATGAGAAATATATCTACAGAAAGCTTGAAATGTATTTTAAACGAATCAATTCAGAACGAAAGCATTATGTAATCTGTGAAGGTTGTATTTCTCTTTAAAGGGGCGTTCATGTGGAGAGCAAGTCAGCACACTGTGAATTTCATCTTGCAGCCGACAAGAAAACATTTGTTTATTAATAAATAATTAAAATGTCTCCTTTTTCACAATTATTAGGCTACTTCTGCCTGTGCTTTGGGGCAAACTTAATGCATGTGCTTGAGCGCGGAATAAATTAAGGCTCATTATGGATTATAGATGTAAATGTAATATAAACCTGCGATTAGTTGAATAATGACAAATGAACGACTAGTAACTAGAAAAATATCTTACATGGGAGGCAGACCTATTAAATAGCCTCTAGACATCTCTGTTAAAGTTTTTAAAGCATTTTATACGCGTTTGCATAAATTCTTCTTTTAGAACGGTCTGTAATGGAGAGATACCTTAACACTGATTTTTCCTCTGAAACACAAAAACGAAAATTGAAATAAAATTTATATTTTATGTTTTGAGAATGGCCAGCCCTTCTCTACAGATATTGTTGCTTCTGGTTTGTGCATTGTAAATAGGCTACAATAATAAATACAATAATAATAATAATAATAATAATAATAATAATAATCATGTCTACAAAAACTCCAAAATGTTTTTTGTCATGTCTGTATACGCATGTGTATTCCCAAATCTAAAAAAGCCTATAAAACATCATAGACGGATCATACTGATGTCTGGACTCTGTTTGGGATTTAGAAAAACATAAAGAGATGGTTCAATATAATGGTTATGAAAAGGCTACATTCTGTGAGAATTTATATTTCATAGTCTAAAAAATATTGTTTAGACGAAACAAAATAAAATTAACGCAACAGTTTGCGAATTTATTTATTTATTTATTTATTTTTTGAGTTAAGACAAGAACCTCTGAAATTAAGTTATAATAACAATAAACTATATTGCGCTAGTAGTCAACATTTGAAGTGGATCAAAACCTTTCTTCAAATTTGCCCTAAAACCAAAATGACGAGGCAATCGTCCTATCTAAAACTGTTCTGCAAGTTTGATACCCTCAGAAGACACTGTCCATATGAAAGACCAAGAGATTCACACATTTATATCAACCCCCACAAGCTATACAGAACTACCACCCAGCCCCCTCCAGCTGAACTGAGCTCGGTCTGTTTTTTGGCTGTGAGGAACGGTGTGTTTTCATGTTACTGGGTTGAAACATGCCTGCACTCACAGCTTCCCGCAGCCCATATTATTGTTTTCACAAGACCATACTAATAACAAATTATCAATTGATAATTAATCATTATTTTACAAAAATCATTGTTATTTGTGAACGTAGCATTTGCGGAAGGCTTTAAGACCAAGCGGAGTCCTCCATCAGCTCTAACTGCTTCACAGCGCGCGGGACTCGCGCTAACTGCACCCAGTCCGCAAGTTTTGATTTAACTAAATCAGTTTGAGCGAATACAACTTACTGATCATGAGCCCAACATTTAGCAAGGCAGGAATAACGTCCCGTTAAAACATTCAGTCTACCTGAAGGAAGATGTATTTCATTGTAAGTTAATGTTGTTAAATAGAGAGAGAGAGAGAGGTTGCTAGAGAGAGGAGAGAGAGAGAGAGAGAGAGAAGAGACGAGAGAGAGAGAAAATGATTTTTTTTGTGGCCACGACCTAATAAGCCGTTCCCACGAGAATATGAGAGATAAAAAAAAAAAAACGTGTTGGCTATTCTTAAGCTTGGAGCTCATTATATTTAAATACAAATCCAAACACCAGAAGCAAACTCTCAGTGTCATTTCATTGAAAAGTATGCATTTTGTTTATTCACAGGCTATATGGTTGAAATAATATTTTAGTTCAAAACTTTAAGTGCCATTGTTTATTGGCTAACGTTTCATAGACCTTCAGTTGTTATGCTTTAAAATCCCATAACATTTGTAATTTCACAGTATTTTCACCTCCTAAATCACTAACCTTTGAAGTCACAATTCTATAGGCTAATGGTAAAATTTACTCAGGCCGATGGCACTTTTAAATACATTATGTTTTTTTTTTTTTTTAGAATAATTGTAGCTTACATAAATAGGTGAAGCAAAACAAATATGAACAATATTTGGATCGTCCCTTATTTCTTCCCTTATTTTCTTAAAGAATAAACACTTATTTTCTACAAGAATAAACATGATAACATATGATTAATTCATAGAAATAATTTAAGCATTTAAAACCTTTTTAAAAAAAACTTGAACTTCAATACTATTAAACTGACTTTAAAATCTCAAGGAGTTTATAAGTTAAAAAGGGTAAAATGTCACAGTGCATGTTAAATAGCCTAAATGAACTTGTGTTAACAATATAATTAGAACTAACAATATAATTTGATTTTTTTTTAAATGAACAATTCCTGTATAAAATGGGACAGCAACCTTTATATCAAACATTTTAAAATCGTCTACAACTGAGCAACGCGCGAGGCAGGTTGAGCGTGCGAAGTGGATGTGCTGCACAAAGTCATTTTCAGATGCAATGAAAATAAAAAAAAATAAAAAACCCTGGATAGCCTAGATTAGGCCCAGACTCTGTTCCTAAGTATATAATAATTATAATTACCCCACAGTAACAAATTTTAACCGATTAATCGCCTATTTTCGTTTGCTGCATGTTATTTTATTTTATTTTATTTTTTTTAAAACAGGCTAAAAAATAAATTAACTTTGTGGGAGGAAAAAAATATATAAGTCATGTATAAGTTGCATTTTATTACATTCAGAAATAATAACGGCTGGCCTAATAATGTTATAATGTGCCAACAGGATATTTTTAGTTCTCTTTACTTTACAACAAATCCTTTAAATTTAACAAATTTATCAGAACAGAACAATAATTACAAATATATAATTCTAATGGATAAATAAAATTGCAGTATATAATAATATAGGCTTAGCTATAAACAAACAAACAAAAAAAATGAATAATAATTTAAAGCGAACCATAAGGAAAGGTTGGGCTCTCATTCGGGAGAAATCCAAACGTTTCCATATTCGTGATGTTGCCTATTTCAAGCTTAACTAGGCTATTATTCATTAGGAAAAATAGGCTTTGTAGTTCACGCGTGTTTCAGTATCGACGGGAAAAAAATAAAAAATCATAATTAGCAAAAATATGCCAAAGTGGACCGCTGCTCGCGCCGAATGGCACGGTGAACGGATACTGTTTCCAATGTATGTGCGCGAGGCACCAGCGCGATCAAACAGCTGAAACAGAAAATACAAAATTTTGGGTCACACAGTAAAGGCATAATTCAAAAATGCAAAGTGTTAGCAGTTTGAAAAATCAAGAATAATAACAGAATTAATAATAATTATTGCTAAATGCTGGACCGTTCTCATTTCGATCTGCAAATGGAACCTGAATGATTTTTTTTAAACCAAGAATGAACCGAAATGGAAACATTTAGCTTTTTATCCGTATATATAGGCCTTATTTAATGACTGTTTAATAACAATAGCAAGCATAAGATCCTTTGTGTAAAGGTCTTTCTTTTAATTTTTGATGAGTAGACTGTAGCCTAAGACTATCCTACATTTTGAAATTAACTCACTGTACATTTTTTAATGGTTTATAAAGATGCTACAATGTTATATCATAATGTTATTGTTGTTTTACCTCCTCCTTTGTCTCATTTTACAATTACATTCAGTTCGCAATCCGTCTCTTTGCGCCACCTGGCAGTAGTTTCGCAAATGAATTTAACACGCAACTGATTTGCAGTTAACGCCGGGGCCCTGCGGCGGCGGTATTACTCATTTTGGTTGTCTACCATCTGTATGACCTGCAATATTCTAGATATATTTAGTAAAGAGCCATAAGAGTACCTAATGGCTAAACCATGGAATTAAATACAAAAACTCACCACAAAATTACAACAATAAACACCACACCATTGGAATTTAAAATCTCTTTTCTCTATTCTAATATGTCTATTAACAAAAAATGTAATATAAGTCATAGAAATCTTACAAATATTTGAAGTCATGAATGACTTAATTATTGCACAAATAGTATTTAGTACCAAAAGATCTCCACAAAATATGAAATAAATATTACTGAACTAAAATATACAACACTTATTTAACTGAACAATTGTTAAGCTGTATGGCCACATTATAAGTAAGCAATAGCCTACCTGAGGGTTAATAAAACCATATTAATGTTGCGTCTGCATCGCTCTCCAGAATAAAATGATAGTGTAAATGTCATTGACATAATAATCAATGCATAATATGCTGTAATGTTTACCATAAATTGCTGCAAATATCTGTATAATGAAGCTGTCATCTATTCCACTTAAACCACTTATTTATTGTTTGAAATTAGTATTTAAAAACGTCAAAATTTTAAAGCTGAGACTGTGTCACAAGCAGAGTTGCCAATTTGGCATAAGATTTACATAAGCAGAGTGAGAGTATAAGACAAAGTCCAAAAGTGTGTGTCTCATGCCAAATGCATGAGAGTTGGCAACTCTGAATCAGAACCAGAATTAGCTTTATTTGCCAGGTGTGCGCAAACACACAAAGAATTTTTTTTTTTTTTTTTTTTTTTTTTAAGGTGCTCCTGGTACATACATACATGCATACATACATACACATCTGACATGAGAAAAGAAAAAAAATAGTAAGACAGTAGATTTATGTACAGATTTTTGCATTTTTACTCTATATAGAACTGTATAAATAAAGAGATATGCATATGTATTTGCATAATACTTGAGAAAGAGGCAATAATTAAAGATGTAGAATGAATTAGGGAAATTAATTACAGAACACAGGTAATGATTCATGTGTTAGATGTTTAAGCTGGAGATGGCATGGGGGGGAACTGTTTTTAAGCCTAGATGTTCTAGTGCACAGAGATCTGTAGCTTCTGCCTGAAGGGAGAAGTGCAAACAGGTTGTGTCTGGGGTGAGAGGGGTCTTTGATGATGTTACCTGCCCGTTTCTTCACTCTGGAGTTGTACAAGTCCTGAAGACTGGGCAGGTTCACACCCGTGATCTTTTCTGCTGTCCTAACAGTCTGTTGCAACCTTCTTTTATCTGATTGCTGGCTGACCCAAACCAGACAGATATAGAAGAGCACAGAACTGACTCAATAACAGCGGAGTAAAACTGTGTCATCTGTGCCCGTGGCAGGTTGAACTTTTTCAGCTGACAAAGGAAGTGCAACCTCTGCTGGGCCTTTTTCACAATGGAGTCAATGTAAATGTCCCACTTCAGGTCCTGAGAGATGGTCGTGCCCAGGAACCTGAATGACTCCATTGCAGCCGCAGTGTTGTCCATGATGGTGAGTGGGGGGAGAGCCAGGGGGGTTCCTCCTGAAGTCCACGATCATCTCCACAGTTTTGAGCGTGTTCAGCTCCAGGTGGTTGTGACCGCACCAGACAACCAGCTGCTCAACCACTTGTCTGTAAGCAGACTTGTCTCCATCCTGGAAGAGGCCGATAACTGTGGTGTCGTCTGCAAACTTCAGGAACTTAACAGAGGGGTCTTTAGAGGTGCAGTCATTTGTGTACGGGGAGAAGAGCAGTGGGAAGAGAACGCACCCCTGAGGAGCTCCGGTGCTGATGGTGCGGGTGTTGGATGTGAGTTTTCTCAGCCTCACTAGCTGCTGCCTGTCTGTCAGGAAGCTGGTGATCCACTGACAGATGGATGTGGGCACAGAGAGCTGTGTCAGCTTATTCTGTAATAAGGGTGTCCTGGATGATGGTGTTGAAAGCGGAGCTGAAGTCCACAAACAAGATCCTTGCATAAGTCCCTGGTTTGTCCAGATGTTGGAGGATGTAGTGCAATCTCACATTTACTGCATCATCCACAGACCTGTTTGCTCATTAAGCAAACTGCAGGGGCTCCAGCAAGGATCCAGTAATGTCCTTCAAGTAGGCCAACACCAGTCTCTCAAATGACTGCATGACCACAGATGTTAAAGCAACAGGTCTGTAGTAATTAAGTCCTGTGATTTTTGGTTTCTTGGGTACAGGGATGATGGTGAAACATTTAAAGCAGGAGGGGCTTAACACAGCTCCAGTGATCTGTTGAAGATCAGTGTGAAGATGGATGATAGCTGGTCAGCACAGGCTTTGAGGCAGGTGGGAGAGACACCGTCTGGTCCTTTGGCTTTCCTTATCTTCTGCTTTCTGAAGACTTTGCATACATAATCTTCACAGATCTTAAGTGCAGGCTGAGAAACAGTAGGGGGAGGGAGGGGGAGGGTGTTGATGGCTGTGCTGTGAGATGGTCAGAGTGGGCGTGGGGTGTTAGACCAGGCTTTTGCTTTTCAAACCTGCAGTAAAACTCATTCAGGTCTTCAGCCAGTTGTTGATTGGCCTCAGTGCTGGGGAATGGAATATTTTACACGGTGACAGCAATCACACCCATACACACTGATGTAGAGTCATTACTTGAAAGCGTTTTTATTGTTGTTGTTGTTGTTTAACTTTGCCACTCTTATCTCTATATTCAGTGTGTATTTGGCGTCTTTGTACAAGTCTTTGTCCCCACTTCTGTAGGTGTCTTCTTTGGCCTGGCGAAGCTGTTTGAGTTTTGCACTGAACCAAGGTTTGTCGTTGTTAAATGTTAAATAAGTCCCGGTGGGAACACACATGTCCTCACAGAAACTGATGTAGGATGTCACGGTGTCAGTGAGCTCATCCAGATCAGTAGCTGCAGCCTCAAAAACACTCCAATCAGTTCAAAGCAGGCCTGTGATTTTACAGTTTTTACTACAGGCTTAGCAGATTTGTGTTTCTGCCTATAGGCTGGTAGAAAATTAACCAAACAGTGATCAGAGAGTGCCAGAGCTGCTTGGGAGACAGAGTGGTATGCATCTTTTAAAACAATGTACCAGTGGTCCAGTATAATGCTGTCTCTGGTGGATCATGTGATGTTCTGTCTATATTAAGGCAGTTCACGGGTGAGATTAGCTTTATTAAAATCACAGATAATGATAGTGAAAGAGTCCGGATAACATTGTTCTGTGTGTGTGATCTGATTGGTCAACAGTTCTAGCACCACGTTCAAATGCACATCAGGAGGAATGTACACACTCACCAGAATTAAAGAGGAAAACTCCCGCAGTGAATAAAAAGGCTTACAGTTAATGAAGCCTTGGCCAATACAAATTGGCAAAATATGACATTTCCACAAATGTCCAAAATTGGATAAAATCATACTTGATAAATCGAAAACAATGTGTGCAAATAAATGGCACATTGTCTACATCTCTTGTCTCTACTATGGGAGTACCACAGGGGTCAATTCTAGGGCCACTGTTGTTTTGCTTATATATTAATGACCTGCCTTCGGTCTGCAAGGGCATAAATATTGTTATGTATGATGATGATACAGTATTATATACCCTTGGGAGAAGTGCAACAGACGTAGCCAAAAAATTATCAAGTGTCATGAGCAAGGTTAGCCACTGGTTACATGACTCATGTCTCACATTAAATGTTGAAAAAACTGTAACTATGTTTTTTACAAACCGGTTTATACTTAAAACTTATCCGGAAATTTTAGTAAACGGACAACTTATAAAACATGTAGATAAATTCAAATATTTGGGGGTAATTCTAGATTCCACACTTAGTTTTAAAGGTCATGTTAAGAAATTGTGTAACAAATTGAAATTTAATTTAGTAAATTTTAGATATATAAGAAACTCTCTCACCACTGAAGCATCCAGTACTTATTTAAATGCAATGATCATCCCCCACTTTTTGTACTGCATTACATCCTGGTCTCAGGCCTGTAAAACAGTCATAAAACCTTTAGATTCTTTGAATAAAAACTGTCTCAAGATTCATGATAAAAAAACACGTTATTATCATCACTGTCAAATACTCGTCAAATATGATATACTTAGCTTTGATAATCTAATAAAACACTCAAATGTGTCTTTGCTACATAAAATTATATACAGTGCTACTGCTCCCCCTCTGAAAAGTTTGTGACACTCTGCTCCGAAAAAACAGTGCGAACAACTAGAAGTGTCACAAGGGGGGAGTGTAGCTTCCCACAATGTAAAACTCAATTTGGGAGCTCCTCCTTCTCATATGTGGCCATGAGGCAGTGGAATACTCTTCCCACGGAACATATCTTGTGCACAGATTCTCACACTTTCTCATGCCTGACAAAGAGTTGGTTGCTAAGTAAGCAAGTTTGCACACATCTTTGAGATAGTATACCTGTATGTGTGTGTGTGTGTGTGTGTGTGTGTGTGGGTATGTGGGTGTGTGCTTAAGATGCTACTGAACTGTTTAAGTGTGTTTGCTGGAGAGAGAGGAGACAGAGAGTAAATGGGTTGATGGCCTCCCTGGTTCTGTTTTTTGCAAACTTGTTTGTTTGTAATCTCAATGGACATTATTTTATTCATAATTCTGTGAAATTTCTATTTTAAAATTGTTATTTTGTAAAATTTGTCATACCTGCCCAGGGACTAAAGGTGGAAATTAGCAATTGTTGCTACAACCTGGCCCAAGACATATTCTCTTGTTTAACAAGTTTAATGTTTATTTGTGCATTGTCCCTGTTTCAAATAAAATAATTTCCATTCCATTCCAAGAGAGTTTCTAAATTTGGGCAGCACATTTTCTTTAAAACTGTCACGTCTGTACACCAGCCTTCATTGATATAAAAACATAATCCACTGCCTCTCTTTTCCCCTGACAACTCAGTGACAGGGTCCATTCAGGACAGCTGGAAGCCTGTTAGATGTAACACGCTGTCCGGGATTGGCTCCATTCAGCCAGGTTTCCACCAGCCAGGGTCCGGTGACATGCACCCACGGAAGAAAATTTTGAAAAAATAACCTCTGAAATGATGACTTCTGGTGAATATTGTGGAAACAAATTGATACATTTAGATAAATATATTTCATACATTATAGCATATTATAATACAACTTATTAGGCCTATATATTTATAGCAAAGTAGGCCTAATCAATATACAAGACTGAACCACATAGATGTGAAATATAAAGGCTATCATGATCATTTTGCCAACAATGAACCATGGATTTGTTTAGTTTATAATACGTTTTATTTTTTAACTTAAACAAATACAACATATAACATTCAAAACTCATTGGCTTAGACTGCATTTGAAGAAAAATAAACAACAGTTTTATGTAGCCTTGTGCAAACTTATTCAATAGAATTAGACTTCTAGAATGTTCTTTCCAGTGCAAAAAATAATATTTTTAATTTAATCAGACAACATTTTAAGGAAGTGTAGTGCAAATATCTTTATATAATTATACTTCCATTATAGTTAACTTTCTTTCCAGTGCAAAACAATAATACATAAAAAACAGCTAATAAAGAAAATATAAAATATTGCACTCAAATACTGCATTCAAGCAATACAACACCACTTGTCGTCATCGTTGCTACAATACGTGACTCACAATGACTGAAATGACCAATTAAAAGGGCATTCTCTGATGATGTTCCAAGATGTTAAAAATGCTACGCTGATCATAGACAAACGGGGAGAAATTAGTAGGCCTATCTACCGCACCGTCAGGTTTTTTTTCTTATCATAGTCTACAAATGTCTTCATTCATAGTCTGACATATATTAGAAGCTATGTGTGTGTGTGTGTCATGGATTTGCACTGAATTGATTCTCAAAAATACGGAACAAAGTGTGTTGCGTATCAGTTCAATACGGAACAAGACTTGTGTCAAATACTGGACGATTCCATATTACACGGAACGGTTGGCAACCCTACACGGTGCAATGTGAATCTTGAGGCATCCATGAGTATGTGTGCAAATACGCATATAGTCCACATAACTGTTCTGATAAGCATGTAAATAGCTGTTGCAAACAATTAGAATAACAATTGCTAGATCACAGTCGTGGTACACACATATACAGTGTTGCTATTAATATCTGAAGTCCATGACCTACTTCAACAGCAAAAATACACAAATGTATTAACAATAAAGATAAGAAAGATAAGAAGAATTAAACTTACTCACTTACTGCACACACAAACTGGAAATAAGTTTTGTGGAGAAAACTCATTTAGCACTGCACTGAACATTTTGATGCAACGCTCTTTTTCTTTCTAGTGGAACTACTTACAGATGACGCTAAAGCTGACATGTCCCTTACCATACTGTAATGTCTTGTGTCCCAGCATGACAAGACAAAAACAGTAAAACCCATTATAAACATTCATTGGCCAAGGCCCGCCCATGAGGACGTTTGACCGACATGTCAAACAACCAATCACAGTTCGTTTTGTTCATAGTCACGTAACCACAAAAAAAAATAAAACCAGAATAGCATACTGATGTGTAAAACTCTTTGACATTAAAGATTCAATGCCGTGAACTTTAAATAATTTCACATACTTTAAAAAATCCAGCGTTTAGCTGATCCTGATAATCGCTCACAGTTTTAAACACGGGGGCCTTCTTTTGTAGGGGGTTTGGCACCACGGTAATCTTTGTTTCTGCAGAACCTTAAAGAACGTGACACACGTCTCACTGAACTCCTGTAGAATTTAACCAATCCGATGATGACTTCAACATTCCTGAAGTGTATCCACTTTTATGTCCCATATGCATCAGACGTTTAGCCAACGGTCCATGGGTGTGACGTCTGAGGCTAAGACTAAGCCACAGTGGGAACGGCCCCAGCAGGCCACAGTGGGAACGGCCCCGATAGGCCTTAAAGAAAAGCCACGAAGGCAGCAGAGAAAAGGCCTAGCTAGGCCACAGATGGAGATGCCCAAATGGGCCATAGTGAGAAAGCCAAGAGGTCGTAGAATGAAATGCCTCAGTATGCACAGAGAGGAAGGCCATGTAATTAGACCATGGTGGGAAATGCCATGAGATGGGTAACAGTGGGGAAGGCCATGAAAGACATGCCACAGAAAGAAAGGCCAAGTTAAGCCACAGTAAATAATAAGGGTTGTTGGGAATAATATGAAGAGGTATTGTACCACCACCATTAATTGCATATAGATCACCTTGAGGACAGCTTGATATTCCTTGAAATGTTTCATGGTTCAGGTCTAATGTGGGATTCAAATGTGGAGGATGACCATCTTCCCAGTATCTTGATATCTGATGTTAGAACTCCAAGTTCAACAGCAGTAGTGGCCGGTGTATAGAAGCGCTGACAGACCACAGCTTCTAAAGGTGACTACATGGAGCTGAACCAGCCGAAGAGAGATAGGCCGTGAGAGAATGGCTACAAGAGGCAGATTAAAGGAATTCTAAACCACCGCATTGAGTAAAAAAGGTCATTAGTTTAGGTTAATTGATAGAGGTAGAATTAGGGTTCTAGCAGCGACATAAGAGCATATACACAGATACATAAATCTTTAGGCTAGACTCCTGCACACGCTGGATAATATTCCATCTAACTGCCAGAACCCGCAGAGGAAACCTATCCTCCCCCAAAAAATAGAAAATGAGCCAGATCAGCATGACCATAAAAAGAGATAACTCAATGTTAAGCGAAGTCCCCGATAGGCTGTGAATGTGAAGGCCACGATAGGCCAAACTTCAGAAACAGTAATGGACAAATGTACCTGATGACCACCATAGCAGAGTTATGGAAATTGCCAACAGTCCATTACACGGACAACAGTCCGTGTAATGTGAAGGCAGCAACAGCCAGGTAAGACCAAGCAAGCCTCGATTATAACTTAAAGTCTGCGTGAATTTAAAATAATTGACTTTACTAGCGCACATGGCTAGTATTGATGTAAACAATCTGTGCAAGTTAATCTGCTGAAAAAGAAAAATAATCGTCTTTGTAATCCATAATCAAAATCTGAACATTTACTTCTGCTTTGGAATAGCATTCCTTTTCTACACAGTAAAAACAGAAGTGTTAACTTAACTCCTAAAGAGTTAAATTTGACTCTGTTTCAGATAACATTTGGTCCCACTCGAAATCAGTGTAAAATTTACTCTTTGGTCAGTGTCAAGTTTTTAGAGTTAATTCTACTCAATATTGTGTAAAAAATAACAATGAAATGTGTAAAAGTATTTAACACTGTAGTTTAATCACACTATTAAGAGTAATATAATTACACAGTATAGAGTTAATTCATCTACAATTTTACTTTTTAAAAAAAATGACAATAAGTGTAATATTTACTTTTCTGTACTGTGCTTTAAAAAATATATGTCATAAGATGCAGTGTTACTGAATTATAGAACGGTCAACTACTGTCCAAATAAAAACAAGCACAATAACACTAGATCACAGAACTCACAATTTATTGTAAAAAAAAAAATAAAGCATTTCAATGTCATTGAATTTACATTGCAAACCCATTGCCTTGTCTCTGACAGAAACATGTATAGCATCTTGAAAATGTTTACCAGAAAAAGCAATATCGCACAACAAGGAGAGTTGTGTCATTCCCTCCGTATGACATTTGTATGTCAAAAGGCCTAGGGTAATGCAGGTTCTCGACATGAAAAAAAAACAATATCCTGCTTTGATCGGATCACCTCATATGCATGGAAATGTTCTTGAAAAGTTACTGTACCTAAAGGCACTGTGAGTAGCAACAGTTTTTCACACATTATCAGAACTGACTCAATCTGATAAAACACGGGCACTTCAGATTCAACTTTGCCACAGATAACCAAGTTTGGGCGATAAACAAAACCATTATGTTTAGCCCAATTAACCTTCATACCCTGAATGGTACTGGGCACTTGCATTGCCATAGCAATTTCAGAACCTCCCTTTACCATATTTAGTCACACCATTTTTCCTGGACCAATGTCTAACCGACTAAAAGTTGTTGAACTTCGCCAACTATATGCCATATGATTTTGATGCTTTTTTGCCAGCGTTTTGGTAATATTTTTAAATGATTTAAAGGAACACTCCACCGTTTTTTGAAATAGGGCTTATTCACATTATTTCCTACATTTAGATAGGTGGGCAAATGCATTTTTGTGTCAGTGCATGCATTGTTTTAGTTTGACTGGGTCGGCGTTAGCTTAGCTTAGCACAATGAATGGAATCCTTTGTTGCCAGCTAGCATGGCCTGAGTAAAAGTGTTAAAAAAATAAAAAAAAACCCACCTAATTACTTCTTGTGGCCTGCGTATTCACAACGAGTACAAATAGCGATCCAGATTAACACTAGGCGATTTCCTAGGCAGATATTGACTTGGGACTATATTATGGGGAAGCACAGGCGAAGCACTGCTGCTTAGGCGAAGCACTGCTACTTCGGCGCAGAGATATCACGCAACACATGAAATCCCACGACTTCCGTCAACATACCGGCGTGAATAGTAGCTGCCTGGCTATTTTCCTTACAGTACACGAATGGCAAAGAACATTGCTGATTTTGAGATAGACGAAGAGGGTGACTTCTCAGACAGTCAAGAACCAGAACCATACCTATTTGAACCAGACATGAAATAATACTATCAACGTGCTTTAAAAATACAACCAAAGCAGAAGGAGGTTGCGATCGCTCAACAGCCTGAGGACGTGAGGATGAGAGCCAACATGAACTGGTGGTGTGAATGTGGGGGAATATGCCAATCTATGCCGACGGAAATAGAGTGTCTGTGCTGTAGAGAGTGGGACATGTTTTTGCCATTGATGACCAGGCTCAACACGTCAGATCAAGATCATTTCATTTTACAGGTTCGTAGTCTAGATAGTAGTCTAGTCTATCCGTAGTCTAGTGCAGCATCTATTTTACATCCGAATAAAAACACAGATTAACATAAGGAAGAGAAATAAAAGACAACTTACATGTGCACTTTGTTCTTCCTGTGCTTTGAAAATAGATGGGACTGCCGTATCTTTCAGACGTAGTACCGTCTTTCTGGACCCATATTCCATTTTTTCAAAGTAGTCCTCTGGTGTGCAAAATGTTCTTCGCAAAAACACGATACTGCTTTATTTTGTTGAGAGGCGTTGAACTACAGATCTCCAGAGCTGCTAGCCATTTATTTCTCAGTTCCACATTAGATGGAATTCTGTGAAACATTACATTCGTGTATGTCCTTTGCTTGTTCTCACAACCTTTTGCTATGCAGGTAATAACCATGTTTGCTGTAACTTCTCAAAATAAATCATCCAAAAGCGAAGACACTCGGTGCAGGTCACGCCGGTATGTTCTTCTTCTTCTGTTTTTTTGACGCGTTGCACGCCGGTATGTTGACGGAAGTCGTGGGATTTCATGTGTTGCGTGATATCTCTGCGCCGAAGTAGCAGTGCTTCGCCTAAGCCCACCTATCTAAATGTAGGAAATAATGTGAATAAGCCCTATTTCAAAAAACGGTGGAGTGTTCCTTTAAGCTGTTTTTTGAAAAAATTATGCTTGCCTTCATACCTCATACACCAACTATGAAGGACAGGCCCAATTTTCTGGATGCAGCGGGGATAGTGGATAAGAAAATGGTGCTTTGGTAAAAGGTTTTTCTGAGGATACAACTTCTTAAACAGTGTGTGGTGATCCACAATTAAATGTTTTAAATATACACATAAACCTTGAGATAACATGGGCGAGAATATAATGTTTATTATTTGAAGTAGTAAAAGAAGCAGGCCCCAGTGTTGGTCAGTAGAAGTTACTAAATCTCCAAAGATAAGAGGAACATTCCGAAGTAAGCACCAGGACTGAACTGCATTCAGTCCCAGATCATTAGATCCTTCACCTAAATTAACAGCTACAGGCCTGTTGTTTCTCTCCATGAAACCATAATCAAAACTTTGTATCCTTGAATTTATTTCTGCTGATGTAACATGTTTTTCCTTCAAATACAGAAATAATAACTTCAATTCATACTGGCCCACCCCTTCTAACACATCATGCATCACATCAACTGAGAAGTTCTCTGTTGTGTGAAAATACTCCAATGAATTTAATATGCATGATCTTTTAACACCAAAATCGTATGGAAGGGATGGATTACAAGCCATTTCTTGACAGTGAGCAGTGTGTATATCTTTGGTGCGCAAAACTACTTTGGAAGAATCTTCAGAGAATTCTGTCTGAAAGTCCTCCTTTTCTGCTAAACAGAACCTGCAACAGTACCTTGCACTGAAAGACTCCACCAGACCAAACAAACTATGCAAACCCAAATTATCACCAGTAACCTGTACTACAGTGCCACGAACATAACCATTGTATAATGGGATCTCAATACCATCACTCTCCAACACTTTAATGTCTCGAACAATGGGAGCAAAAATTTCACTAAAACCATACCGTTTAACATCTTGAGTGTGAAATAAGGCGCACAGGTGTATGTTAGCCAAGAAAGAATTCCATTTTGGAGAGAAGTTTCTTAAAGTAAGATATACTCCACCCAATTTATGAATACCTCGCTTAGGACTCAGAGGGTTGGCGACCTCAAAGTCATCATAGAACATCTGGATCTGTATTGTCTGCTTCTCAGTTGAGAACAGGGGGTGACTTTTAAAAAAAGATCCATCACAAATATCTCTCAGTCTAGAGTCGCTGGTAGCTGAGCTTTGCAACATTTCTGCAACATACTGACTTTTAAATATTGACTGCAGTGTAGATAAAATTGGAATATACATGTATTTATCTTGAACTACTACCTGATCATATGTTCCAGTCTTTTTATTTCGTCTTGTGTCAAATCTTGAACCAATCACACATTCAACTGGTTCTACTATTTCCCACTTGTCAGTCATAAATTTTGATCGCTTGTATTCCGAATTTAGAATTGTGAAAGGATTCTCTAACCCCTCAAAACACGCCTCAACTTTCTTGCAGATTTCCGTTTCTCTTTCATTACTAAATACATGCTTTATCACTGTCTCTTTAGCATGCTGATGGATATCTTGAACAATCTCTTCCATGGAAATCACTACAGAATTCAGTGTACTTTGACCAACACCTGCTGCCTTTAGATCAGAAATTACAGCTGAACAACTATTTACAATGTATGGCGAAGACAACTGTGACTCAGCCTCTAAATGTTCAGTCAACTCTTCAACATGAGAAACATTACTTGTATTGACGGTACTTTGAGGATATGAAAGATCATATTCTACAGAATCAACTAAACTGCTTCCATGGCACTTATTAAGATGCTTTCTTAAACCAGAAAAACTACCAAAAGAACGTGAGCATCCTTCTTGACCACACTTCAGAAAAAGAGTCCTGCCTGTACATAGCCCATGAATTACCTTAAAGTGCTTAACAAGGTTGTTTGGACTTCCATGGTCACTTTTGCAAAGAAAACACTTCATAGTTTTATCTCAACTAACGCACCATTCTTGCCCGCAACTCTGCAACTCTAGGAGTCTCCTTTGTTTCCCCCATGTCGATGTTATAGATGGTTGTTTGCACAAAAGTGAAAAAGCTGCTCAGGGAAGAACTGTATGACGTACCAAAGACGTAATGGGCTTTAAAGAGTTTGTCAAAAGCTCCAACTGAACCTGTTGCCTTGCATGGAAGTGCATGCTTGTCAACCACAATAAAGTAGGAGTGAATGGTGCTCTGTGTGGATCCCTGGGCGAGAAGGTAGGGCTGACTGCTTTGGGTGATGTTGTCTAGATGCTGCTGCACACTGGTTCCAACCTACAACAGAACACATTCAACAGAATTGTTTTGGTACTAACTTCTGACAATAGATCAGATCACCTCCAACTGTGCACAAGATTGAGATGATGGAAGATATATTTTAAACAACTGTTAAAGAATTAGTTTACTTTGAAAAATGTTTTTGCTGATAATTTACTCACCCCCATATCATCCAAGATTCATGTCTTTCTTTCTTCAGTCGAAAATAAATTAAGGTTTTTGAGGCAAACATTCCAGGATTTTTCTCCATATAATGAACTTCCATGGTGACCAACGGTTTGAGGGTTCAAATTAAGGGTCAAATGTCTGTCTTAATGTAGCTTCAAAGACTTGACAATCCCCGCAGAGAAATAAGGGTCTTATATGGAGAAACGATCGGCTGTTTTCAAAATAAAAATAATATACTTTTTAACCACAATTGGACCTTTCCGACGTCATGACGTAATGCGTGGCGCATCTTGAGATTCTACAACACGTGCAATTGTGGTATTTTTATTTTGAAAACGACCGATTGTTTTGCTAGATAAGAACCTTATTTCTCTGCTGGGATCATATTGAGTCTTTGAAGCTACACTGAGACAGACTTTGAACCCTCATTTGAATCCTCAAACCGTTTGAAGTCCATTATATGGAGAAAAATCCTGGAATGTTTGCCTCAAAAACCTTAATTTATTTTCGACTGAAGAAAGAAAGGCATGGACCTCTTGGATGACATGGGGGTTAGTAAAAATCAGCAAAAAAAAATTATAAGTGAACTAACCCTTTAAGCATACCTTTTGAAATCTGATGAGCTGATCTGCAGCTTGATACGCAGAAAGCTTTCCCGGCCTCTTTCTACCTTGTGCAGATGGTGGTAGCAGATGTAGCAGCAGCAAGATGGCAGACATGTCACTGTCCCAGCCTACAAATAAGTAAATAAAAACCTGGTTAACATTATGTCATAGCATAGCATTCAAAATGACAACTTGCACCATTACGAAAATTAACACTACACACCTACATAACCCACAATAACAAGTAAAACAGTTCCATTCATACCATTCTCAACTTCAGCAGCTGACTCAGCATTGCGCATCAAATCCAAGAGTTCTGTGGTGGGTACAAGTCCACGGCATTCCTTTATTACTTTTGCTTTAAAAGTGGTTGGCCACTTCTCCAAGAATTTGTTGGCCGTGGCCTCACCAAACAGAAATCTGAAATCTTGTTCTATCTGCAATGTAACACACAGGAGCGATGAGTGATACCTAATGCTACATTGGATATTTTGGTGATGCGGTGAATTAAGATGTCATACCAGTCCTGGTGTGTCCAGAAATCGTGGAAAGACCAAGAAGACATCTGTTGAATTGGCTTCATCGTTGACCATTGCTTGCCGATATATGAAGGTCATTTTCATCTTCTCACGGACAGTCTTTTCATCAGCAGAGTGTCTCAAAACAGCAATAGCTGCTTCCACATCCTCATCAGATGACTCTCTGTCAAAGGTGAAGGGCTGACGAACACGACCTGGCCCACCAACTAAGACAAAATAAAATGTTAAAAACTAATTTCTGTACAATTCACAGGTCACCAATATAATCACATGTCACTGATCAGTAAACATACCTTTAGGAGATTTGCTAACTGAGGCACCTCTTTCCTCTGCTGTTTTTCTTTGTATGGTCTTCAATCGCCATGCAAGGTATCCTGAACCACTCTCTGGATCGTAGTAATGTTCCTAAGTGATTATAAATAAATTATAAAGGAGTACTATTAACATTTCAAAGAGTGAATATGTGCATAATGTTGCAATAACCCATTTACTTACATATCCATGTTGTGAGTATGGGTCTTCTAGATAGGGAAACAAAGCTACTATCCCCTGTGCATACATCACTCTGACCTTTTGGTGGGGGGGGGGGGTGTCCTAGCATATGAATTCAAAGTTAACATCACACTCAAATGACATTGCACAACACAATTTACATAATTGATATTTGTAAAATAATAATGTTTATTTACAGCCCAGCTATATGCTTAATGCTTACCCATGTGTTTCTGTCATCTCAGCAGCAAGTATGTTAATCATCTGTCTTCTGGTGGCATCTGTAAGGGATTTGGTTTTTCCATACTCTTGCATAATGCATTCACCACCAGGCTTTGATGTTAAGATTTTTTCAATCAACTATAGGTGGAATAAAATGTACTTTCCGTTATTGTAAAACCATATGTAATAATGATGGAAAAAACTGTTATCTAAGAACACTTCCCATGGTGAAACAACATTCAGATTAGACTTAACAATTTAAGCAACTTGGATTTAGCAATTTCCACCACTTACCGCTTTTGCCTTGTAGTTTATGTGGCATGGCCTTTTAGGCTGGCTTCCTTCGGCCGCGGCTTCTTCTTCAACAGGGTCACACATCGTGAAATTCAGGATGACGGTGTCATCAGATGTACCCGAGCATGATGATGATTGAGAGGCACCTGTTCATTATGAAATTGGTACAAAATATAGAAACATATTACAAGAAAAAGTTATTTTAAGACAATAAATGTTCTCATTCCAGCCTTTAAACTACACAAACTAATTTGTGAATTGTCTGAATGAATACCAAGTCCTCCATTGCCCAGCATGATTCTCAGAGGTCCAGGTGACTCCTTCACTATTTCTTAGCATAACAGGTTAAAGCTGTATTATTTTGTCATTGTGTGATGTATAGGCTATAGCTTTAACCTAATGTACCCACCTTCTTTCAAGAAAGCATTGAATGTCAGCTCAGACAGCTTGACGTATTTCTGCTCTTCTCCGAATTGAACACGCAACAGCATTTTGCCCCTGTTAACAAAGAAAATATATATTCAAAATCATAATTTAGGGCTGGCTCAACTAAGAGTTAACTATCAATTTATCTCATGCACTATGCATTACTTAGATGTTACACTGCAATTACAAAGGGCGGCTGAAGAAGACAAAATTGTGCTGGTTGAATATAACGTTAGGCTATTTTCTGCAGCAAATTAGGCTAGTTAAAGTTAAGAGGCATGGTGTCCCATTAGCTACCAAATAACTGTGCCAAAGTTAGCTAGCTCATTAGTGACGTGACATTCAGCCAAGTATGGTGACCCATACTCAGAATTAGTGCTCTGCATTTAACCCATCCGAAGTGCACACACACAGAGCAGTGAACACACACACACACTGTGAACACACACCCGGAGCAGTGGGCAGCCATTTTATGCTGCGGCGCCCGGGGAGCAGTTGGGGGTTCAATGCCTTGCTCAAGGGCACCTAAGTCATGGTATTGAAGGTGGAGAGAGAACTGTACATGCACTCCCCCCACCCACAATTCCTGCCGGCCCAAGACTCGAACTCACAACCTTTCGATTGGGAGTCCGACTCTCTAACCATTAGGCCACGACTTCCCCTATTAGCTATTTTAGTTCGAACAGTAACCCGTTAAATTTTCAAGCCATGTTAAACAAACATGTCATGCAATCAGTGATCTAAATTATCGTTTTATAAGACCAACATTAACTATCAGAAGCATGCTAACATTACCAGTATATATAAAAAACCTAGATTAACGTTGCCTGGGAAGCTAAAAAATATTTTAGCTAAGAATAGCTATTAACTGTATTAAATCTTTTGTTGTTATAGTGACCGAGTTAACGTTATTTTAAGCATAAATCATTCTGACCAACTTCATTCGTGAAAATATTGCAACATATAAAGAAACACAGTTACCGATGCGGATTGTTATAACTTGTAATATGACCTCAACTAATATCAGCACACTTTTAAAATTATGTAAAGTTAAAAAATACCGTTTTGGTGTGGACAACACAGGATGTTACTTACCTAGCAATATCAGTGACCTAGCGTTGCTCCTTCGCAGTCTTCCTCCACCGAAATGCGTGCCAAACGTGTGACAAGCACAGCAGAGTGGCGGGTATTCATCACTACTGTAGAGTTGAAATTGTCACTGCGTTTCTGCAGATTTTTACACTCACTTTTAACTCCACTGATAGAGCAACTTTACTCCCCAAAATGTTGAAAATACTCTATCTGGGTTAAAATAACTTTACTCTGGAATATTAACACCCCATTTTTTACTGTGTAATGGCGTCAGTTTGACAGTATGGGCAGAATATCCTTAAACACACCCCTCCAGCCATTAGTTTGCGATGAGTGAAAGACAGAAACCAGGAGGGCAAACAAAAACCATGCCCTCTATTCAATATTCCGTTTCAGCTGGAAATACGTCACCACACTGAAATAAAGTCACCAGTGACTTCCGTTTCACATGGACTTTAAAGATGAGCCGAATCTTACCTAGAACTCAAATGGAAGATGACCATATACATCAGCTTGATAGAGCCTGTGTTCACAAAAGCGCCAGTCCAAAGAGTGACCCGTGTAAAGATGAGGTGAGAGCCATGGTTCTCTGCATCTGCAGCCATGGGATTCCCACACAGCTTGATAGACTCCATTTAACCATGGGAACCTGACGAGTGAACCCTTGCAGAAGGATAAGAATGCATTACATTTAACAATGATGCTTTAATAGCCAATTAAACTTCAGTAGCTATTGAATCCTGTAAAAGCATAAAGAAAGCCCTAACACAAATATTTTTGTATAACTTTAAAGCAGATGTTATGAGTGAGCATGCACTGTCCAGGACATTAAAGTCACAGAGCACAAACTAAATTAACAGAATAGTAGTAATTATAACCTCCAGGTCCAAACTTTGACTAAGTTTTAGGAGGAAATCTGGAGAGGAAGTCATCTATGTGGAGGAAGTACATAAAAACATCAGACTATAGAAAGGCCTTAAGGAGTGCAAGTTCCAAGATGGAATACTTTAATGCTCACCACACAGAAAGAGCGCCAGCTAGTTATTTATCAGAGCAAACTAATGCCACATAGCTAAGCTAGAGCGAATTGCCTTAAATATGTCCTGAGAATAGTAAAAGAATACGGATTGGACGAAAGCATTATAAAATGCTTAGTTAGTTAATATATTGTGTATTGGCAACACTGTAATGTTTGAGCATGCAAGAAAACGTGTCTGTTTACGTTCATGCTCTTATTCAGAGGATGCTCCTGCAAAAATAGACAGCGAGGACCTCTTTGCAGAAATGGTCTATGCAACAGGAGACTAAAGTTGTAATACTTACCCCATTCCAGTACAAGGCATTCAGGAATTATTAAAGTAGACGCAAATGAAACAATTACTGAATAAATAAAGACAAAAGCATATGATTAAGACAAAAAAAATACTTTACAGTGTGCTAGACATAGCATATTTTTCAGAAAGGAATAATGCGAGCAACGATCTTCATCAGTAGGCTATAAAGATTGTAAGCCTTTAATAACGAGCCTAAAAAATGCCTCATCACAAAAGAGTTGTTCCAAACATTGACAATCACGCAACACCAAGCGCTTTGTCTTAAACGTCTGAGTAAATAACCTTGCAGAGAATAAAATTTATGCCCAAGCGCCACAAGTGCATAAAACAAAAATGATACTTATAAAGATGTAGGCTGATGAAGTGATGAAGGCGAGATGCCGAAGGAAACCGTCAGCCTTGTTTCCGACTGCAGGCCCGGAGAGATTTCATGCATGCAGGTTCACGTGAGCGTACAGATGAAATATTTTGTTGATTGAGACCCAAGCAGCACCAACGCGACAGTTCGGAAAGCACCGGCATTGCCACGTCCGCGATTTTTCCACGGAATTGGGCTATTTTAACACTGTTGCTGCGGTTGTTTTACATGTCCGCTGGATGAAGCGACCCCAATAATGTGATATTTAGCGCCTGGAATACGAATTTTTCCGGGGAACCCTTCTCGAAACGTGACTGGTCTAGTTTTGAGTCGCAATTGCCGTTTTTGAAAAAACCTGGCAACACTGGAAAGCACTCGGAACTCCGCCAATGTTTCACATCCTCTACCGAGAAAACTCCGAAGCCTGTATATCATCCAACACTACTAAACGACCAAAAACATTCACCGCGACACCAGAGCAATGCCAACGATCTAATGTGCATCTTGAGAGTAATGTCAAACTCGCAATAGTTTGCAGAAGATGAACTTAACTATATGCAAGTAACCCAGAGAAAGCCAGAAGGTTATAACTTCATCTGTCTTGGTTGTAGACTTGTGAATGCGGATCCCATACTGTAACCTAAAAGAAATGTGCTCTTTTACTACTCATATTCAAGTGTTTGTGTGGAAAATTATTGATGTGCATGGATGACAGGGAAGTGCCCTCGCGCTCTTCCCTTTTTTTCCTGATAATGAAATAACTTAAAACTGGAGTGCCTTACATACATGAGAAATATATCTACAGAAATCTTGAAATGTCTACTTTTAAACGAACCAATTTAAAACGAAAGCAAATACTCCCTGATTATGCGCATCCTGTGGAGATGAGAGTGAATTTCATCTTGCAACCGACAAGAAAACATTAGTTTATTAATTAATAATTAAAATGTCTTTTTTCCCACAATTATTAGGCTACTTCTGCCTGTGCTTTGTGGCAAATTTTATGCGTGTGAATATATTAAGGCTCATTATTGATTAAACTGTGTTAATTTAATATAAACGTGCGATTAGTTGAATAATGACTTGAAGACTACTAGTAACTAGAAAAATATTATGTGTGGGGCAGACCTATTAAATACAATCTAGACATTTCTGTTAAAGTTTTTTAAGCATTTTA
The DNA here is from genome assembly GCF_018340385.1 of Cyprinus carpio. Taxonomy (NCBI): domain Eukaryota; kingdom Metazoa; phylum Chordata; class Actinopteri; order Cypriniformes; family Cyprinidae; genus Cyprinus; species Cyprinus carpio. The sequence continues at coordinate 34,269,257 of NC_056603.1, forward strand.
TACGCATTTGTATAAATTCTGCTTTCAGAAAGGTCCGTAATGGAGAGATGCCTTGGATTTTTGGAACATGGATTTTTCCTCTGTAACAAAACGAAAATGAAAATAAAATTGATATTTCATGCTTTGAGAATGGTCAACCCTTCTCCATTCTGCAGATATTGTTGCTTCTGGTTTGTGCATTGCAAATCACAGAAAGTGATCTGCAATTTACAAGATGTTGTCTCCCAAAAACTCGGGTCTTTTTTGTCATGTCCGTAACTCACATGTATTTCCCAAATCGTATATAAAACGTTCATAAACGGATACTTTTCTGATGTCTAGACTCTGTTTGGGATTTAGAAAAACAAAGAGATGGTTCAATATATTGGTAATGAATACATTCTGTGAGAATTTATATTTCTGGTTTTGACTGCGAATGCCACGTCAGTAACGCTGGAATTGCCCAATAATGAAAAAAATAAAAAAATTAGGCCTACGTGATGTCTTGGGACAGTTTCTTTTTACTGCAATATTTTTTTACATTTGGATTGCCAAAATGACTGCAGCGTTGCTGCATATAATTAAAACTGAAAATAGTACAAAGCAGCATAGGCTATACATTAAGAACAAAAGTTTTTGTCTCTTTGGCAGATGCACGTCTCTTTCGTCAGTTTCTTTGTCTCTCTCTCAGAAGCGCCTCATCTCTCCTGCTATAAAATAAAAACATATTATATTGTATATAATACTCTTCAGGCCTATGCAGCTGCAAAATTGCAAAAGCCAAACCCAACGAGGCATGAAAACACTAAACCTGCTCTGCAAGTTTGAAACCCTCATCGGACACCGTCTATATGAAAAAGCATGAGATTCACACCTTTATTTTTCAACCCCCACAACCTATACAGAACTACCCCAACCCCCTCCAGCTGGACTGAATTCAGTCGCTACTGGTTGATGGTGAAACAAACCAGGGAACTGCAGAACACATTTGTATTAATCATTTTATATATATATATATATATATATATATATATATATATATATATATATATATATATATATATATATATATATATATATATATATATATATATATATCTCCTAAAAAAAAAAAATAAAAAAAAAAATAACACCACAACCCGGGATTTGAACCTGTGTTGCAAAAATCACTGACTAACTTGATAAACGAGACTTCCCTTCTCCAGACACGCTCTTCATTCATCTCACTTCGCAATAATAAAAATAGTATCATCAAGCAGATAATTCTTGTGTGTTTATTATAGTATTTTAATGCTAATCTTATTAATACTTGTTCTGTTCAAATTTAAAGGATTTGTTGTAAAGTGAGGGGAACTAAAAAGTATCCTGTTGGTACATTATAAAATTATTAGGCCTGCCGTTATTATTTCTGAATGTAATAAAATGCGACTTATACATGACATTTTTTTTCCTCTCAAAAACTTTCTTTTTAGCTTGTTTTTAAAAAAAAAACATGCAGCAAATGAAAACAGGCGAGTAGTCGGTTAAAATTTGTTACTGTGGCTTTGTTGTTAACCATTTACAAGTTTCCTGTTTATCCCGTTTTTTTTCCATTGCTTCTGGAAATTACTTTAAGAAACAAAAAAGCCTCCTCCCCCCTAACAATTGTGCATGCACATTCACTTTGTGCGCTCTGGCGCAGAACCTGTGGACAATTTAAAAGTTTGATATATAACGGTTGCTGTCCCATTTTATACAGGAATTGTTCATTTTAAAAACAATCAAATTATATTGTTAGTTTCATGGTAATACATATATATACAATGATTTTTGCAAAAAGAATGATTAATTATCAATTGAGAATTTGTTATTATTATGGTCTTGTGAAAATAATAATATGGGCTGTGAGAAAATAATAAATAAAAAGAGTAGTATTATTTTCACCAGACCATAATAATATCAAATTCTCAATTGATAATCATTCTTTTTGCAAAAATATTTGTTATTTGTGAACATAGGCGTTTGAGGAAGGCTTTAAGCAGGCGCACAGATGGCACTAGGGACGGGGGGGACATGAACCCCCAAATTCATAGTGACCCGATCCGTCCCCCTCACTGTCTCAATGAAAGGCTCTATTGGTAAACAGAGGATTAATCAGGGTTTCCGCTATATACATTAGTCTAAGTAGTGGCGAACCTGCCCACCATTCCTTAAACGTGTACTAAGCGATTTTTGAAACATGATTTTGACCGCAGTGTCTGATCGAGTCCCAAAACACACCTGTATCCAATCAGCAGTAAGGGGCGTGTCTTGTCCTGATAGCGAGAAGAGAGCGCTCAATTTGACTGCAAAGGCGCATATTACATTACATTTACATTTAGTCATTTACCAGACGCTTTTATTCAAAATGAGCATATTAGCAGACCGACTGTAGATTAAGAGAGATGGCAGATAAAAAAAGAGGAAAATATCAGAGAAACAAAACATTAAAATAAGGGTTTATAATCAGGCAAGAAGTAGGACCCGCGTAAATATCAGAGTAGCTTTCCAGTGGTGGAGAGAATCTCAAGGAGTGGGAAGGGCTCGAATCGGACGCTGAGGTTGCTTTGTTTCTTTTTGATATGTGAGTAACGTTGATTTCACTTTGTTTCACACAACTTATCCATGTTGGCTTTTGTTTGAATATGCTTGTGTGTCATCTTCACTTCTGTTTCCGCGATCGTCGTTGCCATGGTTGCGTATGTACGCGTCGGTACGCGTGGGACGAAGATTTCAAAATAGGGGCAAGGCACGGTGGCTGAGAGAGCTCAACACGCTACAACTTCACAAAACACATTCAAATATAAAAAGCACCAGCAAATTAGGAAAACATCTTCATCAATTTGACAGCACACGTGCTGCAAATACTCGCAACACAACGAAATACAAAAACAAGCTTCAAATGCTCACAACACAAACAAATAAAGTAACGAGCTGCAAATACTCAAACAAAATTTCCTCAACAAAACGAAAATTAACCCTTTTTTTGGCGTATTGATTACCATTTGTATAACCACAGTTGTACAAATACCATGGTTAAACTATGGTTAGAGTAGTAAATCCATGGTTAATTTGTGCATGATTACAGTAACCATTTTTTGTTTGCTTTTTTTATATAATAAATGTATTTAATTAATTTCAATAGTAAAACCATAGGCTACGGTTAGTTTTTGTAAGGTAAGTTGTAAAAGTTAGCTAGCCAGCTTACATAACCATTCACAGTTACAGTAATTGTGTATTTAAGTCAGCTTATTTCGGCTAATAATATCCCCCAAAAAAGCAACAACAACAATAACAAAATAAAAGCTAAGGAATCTATGATCAGAATGTTAAAATAAACAAAGATGTTTTCAGAGCAAACATTGATAAATTATGTCCCAGCCATGTTTTTCACTTTATAGTTCCCTTAAATATTTCCGATGTGGTCTGTGTTTTTGCAGCACATTTCTTTGTTTGTTTGTATTGTAAGTATTTGCAGCGCGTGTTGTCAAACTGATGAAGATGTTTTCATAATTTGCAGGTGTTTTATCATTTGCAGTGCATTTAGCTCCCTCGGTCACCGTAGCAGGTCCTGTTGGGGTATGGGTGTGTTTGTTTTGGTGCTAAAGAATCGGGTCAGGGCAGACGCAGGCTGAAGCACAATAATAATCTAACCATTACTTTGTACCCACCTTCTCACTACACGCTGTTCTGTTGTCAATAAACACACATGACGATGGTGCTGCCACTGATGTTTACGTTATCTGTGTGTGTATGTGCTATGACTCCTGTATGTGCCTGTAGCAGTAACCATGGTGATCATATACAGGTGCATCTCAAAAAATTTGAATATCATGGAAAAGTTCTTTATTTTTTGTCATTTAATTCAAAAAAGCAAATTTTCTTATATTCTAGATTAATTGCATACAAACTGAAATATTTCAAGAGTCTTTTTGTTTTAATTCTGATGGTTACGACTTGCAGTTTAGACAAAAAAAATCAGTATCTTAAAAAAATTGAATATTTTCTCAAAGATCAATCAAAAAAAGATTTACAAAACAGAAATGTTCAAGATCTCCAAAGCAGGTTTAATTATGCACTCAATACTTGGTTGGGGCTCCTTTTGCATGAATTACTGCTTCAATGCGGCGTGGCATGAAGGTGATCAGCCTGTGGCACTGCTGAGGTGTTATTGCTCTGATAGTGGCCTTCAGCTTCTCTGTATTGTTTTTCAGATGTTACTTATCTTCCTCTTCACAATACCCCATAGATGAGGTTCAGGTCAGGTGAGTTGGCTGGCCAATCAATCACAGTAATTATCATGGTCAGCAAACCACTTGGAATTGGTTTTGGCACTGTGGGTAGGTGCTAAAGTCCTGCTGCAAAATGAAATCAGCATCTCCATAAAGCTTGTCAGCAGATGGAAGCATAAAGTGCTCCAAAATCTCCTGGTAGATGGCTGCATGGACTTTGGACTTCATAAAACACAATGAACCAACACCAGCAGACGTCACAGCACCCCAAATCATCACTGACTTCAGAAACTTCACATTGGACTTTGGATTCTGTGCCTCTCCAGTCTTCCTCCAGACCTTGATTTCCAAATGAAATGCGAAATTTACTTTCATCTGAAAAGAGGACTGTGGACCACTGAGCAACAGTCCAGTTCTTTTTCTCCTTACCCCAGGTGAGATGCTTCTGATGTTTTTTTCTGGTTCAGGATCAGCTTGGTTCTAGGAATGTGAAACCTGTAGTTCTTTTCCTGAATATGTCTGAGTGTGGTGACTCTTGATGTGCTGACTTCGGCTTCAGTCCACTCCTTGTGAAGCTCTCCCAAGTTCTTGAATCGGCTTTGCCTGACAATCTTCCCAAGGCTGTGGTCATCCCTGCTGTGTGTGCACCTTTTCCTACCACACTTTTTCCTTCCAGTCAACTTTCTATAGATATATTTGGATACAGCACTCTGTGAACAGCCAGCCCTTTCAGCAATGTCCTTCTGTGGCTTACCCTCCTTGTGTAGGGTGTCGATGATCGTCTTCTGGACAACTGTTGCATGTTCTAAACTAGCCCAAGAGGTACCCAGTATCTATACTCAAAATTAATCAAACTAATCAAGCTCAAAAAGGAATATTCAAATTTTTTTGAGAAACTGAATTTTTTATTTTCCTAAGCTGTAAGTCGTAACCATCAGAATTAAAACAAAAAAAAACTTGAAATATTTCAGTTTGTGTGCAATGACTGTAGAATATAAGAAAGTTTGCTTTTTTTGAATTAAATTACAAAAAATAAAAATCTTTTCTATGATATTCAGATTTTTTTGAGATGCTCCGGTAATATATACTATGACTGAGCTGGTGATTTTTCTGGACTGAAAAAATTTGACTGCTGGACAGTTTGGTCCCCCCCCAGTTAAAAAAAAATCCCATCTGCACCCCTGGGTGCATGTAGTTGTAGACAGTGTTGGGGAGTAACTAGTTACATGTAACTAAAATAAATAAATAAAAAAAAAAATACTCAGTTACAGTTACTAAGAAAAAATGTGTAATTAAATTACAGTTACTCATGAAAATGTTAACGATTACAAAGGGGATTACATTTGAATATTTACACACATCCACATACAGATTTAATTGATTTCTTTCCCACATTGCACTGACCACTCTGAGACAAACGGCCCTATAATTTCCACGATGCAGAAAACACAGACTGGATCGTAGAATTCAGTCATAAAAACAGAATTCCTGTAGCCTAACGCGGACGGAATATGCCACATTTTGGACGAATAAATCAAAAGTAGGTCATTACACTTGAATAAAACGCGATATGGACTAGTGTCTGTGAATATTAAACCGCAAAAAGACAATATATGAATCCTGCACATTCTGCGTGTCTGTGGAAATCAGGCGCGGACTGGCCATCGGGAGAACCGGAACAAATCCCGGTGGCCTGGCAGCCAATTTGGCCCACTATTTTAATATTATTGTATAATTGCATGTCGAATGTACTAAAGTGATTATTTCCGAATCCACAATTCGATAATTAAATCTCTAATAAATCATGAATCAGTTACTCGTGATTGTCAATGCTTCGGCTTGCGCACTCTTCGCGCCTCCGCCAAACGGTTTGGATCAGAGTAATCAATGCGAGAGAGAAAATGGAGTGGACTGTGGAAGCACACAGGTGGAGCAGAGAAGCAAAACTACTGTTCAGGGTTTCAAGTGCAGGTCAGTTTCATCTGTAAATATGTAGTTTTGTCTTTGTTTGCTTAGTTAAGCAGCAGCCCATTGCTCACCATCACTCAAAACACTGTATGTTACAGTAGTAATTTAGCAGACAAATAAATCATATTTTATAATAGGTTTAGGGGGAGCTAGGGCAGACAACACAACCCTTACGAAAATTAATGATGATTACACTATAAATCCAAAGACAATGGTTACTACTGATAAAAAACAAAAACAAAATTAATTTATTTAAAAATAAATACAAATGATAATCCATTTTTAAAAAAAAAAACAAAAAAAACAACATGGTTACTATACTTTAATAAAAGCATGGTTAATTTTTGTAAGGGAAAAACATGACTCATGTTCAGTATTAGGATTTTTCTATAAAGATATTGTAGTGGTGTACTAATTTTGACATGTAGGCAATTTAGAAAGAATAGTTTTGTTAAATCTTGAGTAGTCATGAGAGAGATAGATCAGGGCAAAATAAAAAGAATGAAAAGAAAAATGGAAGTGAATGTGCAGTTCAGGAGAGAACTTTTATTTTGCATGTCCCCGACCTAAAGATTTAAACCTTTTTTTATGTCAGATCCATACAAAAAATAGGGTTGTGCATGTTTCAGAATTTGTTTGTATGAGTTTGAGATTTCCCAGTCTGAGTTTTTTTACCAGTCCACCCCTCGTGGAATTTAATGGCGCAGACATGCGGTTTCATTTACTACACATAGGCCTACTGAAGCTCGCAGTGTTTTCAGCCTCTGCCGCCTCAATATATGAGTACATGAACACAAACAATCTCTAGAACTCCTCTGAGTCACTTCATGAGTATTTTACAATGTGTGTGCACTTTGGATGGGTTAAATGCCGAGCACAAATTCTGAGTATGGGTCACCATACTTGGCTGTATGTCACATCACTCGTCATCACTTATTTTGAGAAAACTATTGTCATATATACAAAGAGAAAGCAATGTTTAAAAAAGACAGCAATGTTTCAGGAGTTTAGTACACAGAAGAGGGCCGTGCTTATTAGATAACTGTATTTGAGTTGATGTATATGCTTTTATTTATTATTATTTTTTTAATTAACTTTTTTTCCAAACCATTGTTAAATGCAGTGTTTCCTGTAGTTATGCAAAGATTTGGTTTCAAAAACAGTGTCAGTAAACAATTTCTTATGATTTTAACTTCAGATCAATCTCAAAGTAAAAGGCGATACTAAAGTCTGATTTTGTGGTGGATGTGTTCAAATTTGATCATCTTAATTCAAGTGATGAAGGATTTTGAAAGTCTGACAGTGTTGTAAGGTTAACCCTGCATGCTGTAAATGTTTGAAAATGATTAACAGTTGAAAATGAACATTCATTAGAAATTTAGAAAAGTAATCAAAAAGTAAAATTAATCAGTTACATTACTTTAAAGGGATAGTTCACCCAAAAATGAAAATTATGTCATTAATGACTCACCCTCATGTCGTTCCAAACCTGTGAGACCTCCGTTCATCTTCGGAACACAGTATAAGATATTTTAGATTTAGTCCGAGAGCTTTCTGTCCCTCCATTGAAAATGTATGTACGGTATATTGTCCACGTCCAGAAAGGTAATAAAAACATCTTCAAAGTAGTCCATGTGACATCAGAGGGTCCATTTGAATTTTTTGAAGCATCGAAAATACATTTTGGTCCAAAAAATATCAAAAACTACGACTTTATTCAGCATTGACTTCTCTCCCGGGTCTGTTATGAGCGCGTTCACAACACTGCAGTTTAGTGATATCCGGTTCGCGAACGAATCACTCGATGTAACCGGATCTTCTTGAACCAGTTCACCAAATCGAACTGAATCGTTTGAAACGGTTCGCGTCAACAATAAGCATTAATCCACAAATGACTTAAGCTGTTAACTTTTTTAACATGGCTGACACTCTGAGTTCAAATAAACCAATATCCCGGAGTAATTCATTTACTCAAACCGTACACGGACTGAACTGCTGTGAAGAGAGAACTGAAGATGAAGCCAGATAACGAACGAAACATTGACTCGTTCTCGAGTCAAGAACCGGTTGCATCGGTTTTCAGATCACCGGTAGTGATGGGAAGTTCTGTTCTTTTCTGCAAACCGGTTCTCTCGGACAGTTTGATTCAATAAACCGGTTGCCGAAAACGAATCACCATATAATTTGCGCTCGACGTAATGACTTCATTGGCGATGATTGCCCTTGATTCAAGCCTTCGGTTTACCCGCGCTCATAACATTAGCACAGAATCAGTTTAGAATCAATCACCAAAAGAACCAGTTCGGTTCAGACGCGCTGTGTGTCAGTCTGAATCACGCATGCGCAGTATCATCAGCTCCTCGGTTCTCGAACCGGACGCGTCTGACAGAAACGGTTCTTCACTCGAGAACGAGTCAATGTTTCGTTCGTTATCTGGCTTGGCTCGGTGTTCATCTTCAGTTCTCTCTTCACAGCAGTTCAGTCAGTGTACTGTTTGAGTAAATTAATTACTCCGGGATATTGGTTTATTTGAACTCAGAGGGAGTGTCAGCCATGTTAAAAAAAGTTAACAGCTTAAGTCATTTGTGGATTAATGATTATTGTTGACGCGAACCGTTTAAAACGATTCAGTTCGATTTGGTGAACTGGTTCAAGAAGATCCGGTTACATCGAGTGATTCGTTCGCGAACCGGATATCACTAAACTGCAGTGTTGTGAACGCGCTCAGAAACAGACCCGGGAGAGAAGTCAATGCTGAATAAAGTCGTAGTTTTTGATATTTTTGACCAAAATGTATTTTCGATGCTTCAAAAAATTCTAACGCACCCTCTGATGTCACATGGACTACTTTGAAGATGTTTTTTATTACCTTTCGGGACGTGGACAGTATTCCGTACATACATTCTCAATGGAGGGACAGAAAGCTCTCGGACTAAATCTAAAATATCTTATACTGTGTTCCGAAGATGAACGGAGGTCTTACGGGTTTGGAACGACATGAGTCATTAATGACATAATTTTCATTTTTGGGTGAACTATCCCTTTAATAAAGTAATTGAAAAAGTTACACTACTATTACATTTTAAATAGGGTAACTTGTATTACCCAAACTACTACACAAACAAATAAAAATCACCAACACTCCTTATACAGTACATAAATCTAATTGCAGCTATTAGTAAAGGTTTCACTAAAATGTTTCAATGACAAAGTTACAGTGAATATTGCAATATTGAAAATTCAAAGTCCAAAATACAAATTAAGTCAAACTTTACTATTCTTTTCCGGTGTTTTTGAGACACTTAACATGCTTAGAATTTCATGAGTTATTGATCATTAGCATTGGCAAATGCTCTGAAATGGCCCAAAACTTTGACAAAATTGGGGGGTTAGTTTTTTTTTGGCCAGTCAGCAAACCCTGTATATGTATTGTTCTAATCAGGTTGGACAACTTTCTAATTTACAGTCATTAGCTTTAACCAACAGGAATTCTGCTATTTTGGTGTAAATGTGGATTTTTTTTTTTTTTTTTTTTTTTTTTTAATTTCGGCCGTACATTATTACATACTCCTCCTAGGGCATTCATGCAATTCACACTAAACTTTGTCTATGTGATGCCAAGACATTGAGGAAGCTAAATTGCTAACGGCTTTTGGTTATCTCGAACAGTGTTGCCATGGGGATTTATTAAATAAACGGCAAAAAAACCCCCGGAAATGTCCTATATCTTCTGATTGCATTGTCCAAACACCTCAAAACTTTTGTACATATGAAGAACAAGTCATTCAAAGGAAACATGCTTAATTTAATAAATTTATGATTCTCTGGGTCCAAACAACAAATTATTAACTGTCAAACATTTCAACTGACAGATGAAGTCTGTAATTGTTAGGTTGTCCACTAGATAGTAGGGTAAAAGATTGTTTAAGCCTAATCCATTTGGTACTTTGTTTTCATCATTTTGAATGACATATATCGAGTCAGTTGATATGTACTGTACTGGCAATGTAGTTTTTTGTAATTATTTTACAACAGCTTATAGTTCATTAAAATCATTAAAAAAAAATCTTATAGATCATTAAAACTTTTATATATCCTTCCTATTCTGTGAGTGTTTCACACTTTTTTTGTAATGATACTACTAAGTGCTTTTTTCAGAAACATACAAAAAAAAAAATAAATAAACATACAATAAAATACAAAATGTTTATATTTTAAACATTTATATATAACATAAATTATATAAAAAAGAGTCTAACAAGTCTCAGTTAGCTTAACTCCGTACACGTAGCAAGTTATTTTTATTATAACAAATAAAAAGAAAACAGATAGAATAGAAAGAGAATAGAGTAAGCTAGTGTTAGAGGCCTTTTTTGCTTTTGTTAATTGTATAATAAATAAAAAGGAATCAAATAGAATACAGAGAGATTAATGTTTTTGTTTTGTTTAAGAAAAAAAAAGCAGTTAGTAAATGAATAGAGTGCAAGTCTAAAAGGTTTTTTTTTTTTTTTTTTTTTTTTTTTTTTTAAGTTTTTTATTAGAATAGAGAGTGCTAGAGTCCCAAAGTGCCCAAGCTAGTGCTAGAGGGTCAAATAAAGATGGAAGAGATGTGTATTTAGCCGATTCTTTAATTAATTGTAAAGGTTTGATAGAACTGGCTGGAAGACCTGCCCAGAGAGCATTGCAAACTGATCTAGACACTGCTGACTTAAGACCAGGCCAAAAAAAAGTACTTCACAATGCGGTTGTAAGTTTTTGTTATACCAACATGTCGAGATAACACATTCTCATGGGCAAGTTTTAAGACCTGCTGTCGGTAGCCAGAAGGCAAAACAATCTGTTGAAGGAAACTGAGGTGTCTGGGTCTGGAGTTACAGTCAGGACACAATCCACAGAGTCAGGATCATTCACCAGCAATTAATTTGAGATATCCACTACGTCTTCAAACTTTTTTGACTGGGCACAAGTAATTATACAGGCAGGAAAAGCAGAGGGAAACGTCTCAGCTAGGTCAGGTTTCTGAGTAACACTAGGGGCGTAAGACTCTTGGCTTTGAGAAAAAAAAAAAATGCTACCTGCAAGGACATTTCCCAGAATTAGACCGAGCCCATCAACAGGTAACTGTGCACGCACAGCTAAATGGACCATTCACTATGTCAGACTTTAGGTTTAACGGTGTGAAGGAGAATGTTCACACAGCACATTTCGATTCAGCGAATAAACACATCATTACCAGTAAAAGACTCAGCAGAGAAAGGCAGTACGTCAGCAGATATAAAGGATTGCGGACCCAGTGTCTTGCAAGATTGCTATGGTTTTAAAGTTGGAATCAGGAGACAGAGAGACTAGCTTCACCTTCAAACAAGAATGGTTGATAGCTCTTCTCACTAGGAGAACTAACATTATGTGGCACCTCCACAAGTGCTACATTCTTGAGTTTGGAGGCCACATTTTTCTGTTTCTAGGCCTTACAATCTGAAATCAAGTGAATCAGATCAAGAAAAAAAAAACACTTGTTTACCACCATCTGAAGGTTTACGAGTCATTTTAGGCAATGTTTCATTTTTAGCAGCATGTGTAATGCGTTACCACTGAATTTTCCACATTCACAAGCAGAGATTTGACAGATGTGTTTAATGAGTAAACATTTCTGTGTGTCAGCACAAACTCATTGGTCAACACTGCAGAATTTGACAATAAAAAGACTTTTTGTTCATTCAAGTGCACATCACCTTTTTTCAAAAAGAACTCTTTTCTCTTACAAACTCAACATAAGTCTGTTTGACTGTTTTCAAATGACTATGGAACTTCTGTCTGTAGGCCTCGGGGATCAGTTTGTATGCTCGCCTTAACCATGTCATAGTCAAGAGAGTTTTCAATTGACAGAGACAAGTAAACTTCCTGAGCTTTCCCGCTAAGGCTACACTGGTGTAACAATGCCCACATATCTTTTGGCCAACTCAGTTCACTAGCGATGCGCTCAAATGCGACAAAGTAAGAATCGACTTCTGTCTCCCTGAATGGAGGCACAAGTCTTATATACTTACTGATGTCAAAAGAATCACTGGAGGGCATGCTGAAAAATCCTCTGTTACCATACTACTGGCAGGCGTTACAGGTGACGAGACTGACGTAGCCCCAGTACGTGGGATTGGAACTGGTTTCTTAGCTAAATGTTTTTCTGCCAGATCCAATTTACATAACTGGATATTTCTGTCAGCTTGCCTCTCCACTACCCGAAGCCTTATAATTTCTACCTCACATTCCTGCTTCTTAATCAAAAGATCCAATTCTTTTAATTTTAGAACAATTGATGGATCTTGAGCCACAGCAAGGTCATACTTGATATTGACATCTTCAGCCTGCACTGCTTCTTCGGACTGAACCTCAATGCTATCATCAGAGTCTCTAGGCAAAAAACCTGCCTCTAGCAATTCTCTTTGAGTATTTGTTTATTAACATCTTTCTTTAACGCAATATTAAAGAAATCTGCTACTAAAAACAAATCCTTCTTACACCTATTAAAGGCTTCAATTGTAGGACAAAGAGTAAACACATCAAATTCCATTCTCTGCCTACAACACTTTCCTCCCCACCCACAGTCGAAAAACAGTCAAACAATCTGAGAGAAAAAGAGTACTTACCAACAGCCAATAAACAGACGAATGGACGAGCCCCTACTTGTTACGTTCCACTTACCCAGTCTAGGGTTGGGAGTGAGAGTAACAGGTTAACTTAAACCTATAAAAAAATAAATAAAATAAAAAAATTTGGAGGAATCACTCTAGTCCTCTAAGGTTAACTTAATTTATTTAAATTCAGCAAGAATTGTGGAAACAATAAGTTTCTTCAGGAGAGAGACTGGCCAAAACAACAAACAAACAGCAGCTAATAGTACTGCATGATTAATCAAAATTAAATCGCAAAGGTGATAAATCGTGATTAGGCAGAAGCTGCGATTGTCATGTGTATCTTTAAGTGAAGCACGGTTCTGTGATCAGCAGTAAATCTCCATCTGAAGGCCAGAGGAACTCCAAATATGCCTCACAGAAGAAACCCAGGAAATGCCTATTTCAGTTGCTGAATAAACAGAAGATTTAACTGCTTTCATTAATTCAACTTGACTAAAACACGACTACGACAATATATGGCTTATAAGTTTGTCTTATTTTTATCATAATAAAGTATATAATAATGCGATGCTTATCAACATGGCCTTTACCACTGCTTAGAATACTATGAAATATGTTGTGTGCCTTATTCTGTGTAAGAAGCCTAATCATCTCACAGAAGGATTTACTTCAAACACTTGACTGATGTTATGAAGCAAGTTTGGAGTAAAAACGTTATTAAATGTGGTATTCATAATCGCAAAAATTCATTATCACGCGATTATATCGTCTGCGATTATGAACGCGATTTTGCATAGCTTGTCAGTGAATTATGGCTCTGTGTATTAAATGTTGCTCCATCTTAAAGTACATGCTGGAGATTTTCTACTAATCACAGAAGCCGCTTTACTGACAAGATATGCATGACAATCACATTAGATTAATCCTGCAGCCCTAGCAGCTAACTTACAGGAGTACTAAATGACCTATCCAGGTAAAAGAAAAGAAAAGAAAACAACAAAAGCTTTCCTCAACTCCCTCACTAACCAAAAACAGGGATAAACAGTGAGTACAAAATAAGAGCACCCTCTCCCTACAGCCTCCAACTTAATCATAAAGCAAACAAACAAGCAAAAGAAAGGTTACAGTAACTTTTAAATACCTTAACAAAGAAACCAAGTTAAAGTAGTCACACAACCTGTATAGTATCAGCACAAAACTGCTGGACAACAGTAATACACTATAACAAGAGTATTTCAATAGAGAAATGTTCAAAGTTTGTACCGCACTCAGACAAAGACTTAATAAACAACATCCAACACAAGTTAGGAGCAGGGGAGAAGTTTACCTCACTCCCACTGTTTCTTCTGGGCCCATATTCACAAAACATCTTAAGGCTAAAAGTATTGATTATTATATTCTGTTAATTAATGTTTTTGTTTATACAGCGTATAGCACTAGTACCGCCGATACGATATCTTCGAAAGCAGGGGAGCCGATAGCCGATATAAAGCCGATATAATTTTAAGAAATTTGAAATCATTTGACAATGGATTAAAAAATAAATGTGTAAAATAAACATACTAAACTTTAGATGACAAAGTATTTTTCACAAATATAAAAATATATTTAAAAAGGAAGTAAGCACTGTAACCAACAGGGCTCACAGTATTTTGGGAAGTTTGTGTGCATTGGGAATCATATTTTTTTAAATAAAGCAAGGGTAACACTCATTTTACATACAGCACACAGAGAAAATGACATGAATGTGACAGTGGACAAATGCATAAAGCGCAGCATAATTTGAAATCATGAGTTTAAAGTTTAAAGCATTCAAATCACATGGACCGACCTTCACACAAAGAACATGCCATCATTCAGGATAAAAATGCACACTTCACAAGATTTCACAGCACGATTCGACTAAGTCTGCCTTTCTCAGCGTCGTCAAAATGAAAGTCCTGACTCGAACACATCGGCCAAGCAGAAAAACTTATCAGCCAATGCCGATATTTGAAAAATGTCAAATATCGGCTGATATATCGGCCTTGGCGATATATCAGTTGACCACTAAAGATGACCCATTGAATTTATTTTGGGAGCGATAACTGAATGTATTTTTAGTCAAGTGCCTGTATGTAAGATTAGTACTGACCAAGTTCTGAGCCTGTCATATGTAGATCAACTTACTATGTTGTGTATTTTCAACAGTTTCAATATGAAAAATAACGTTTATATTGATTCAATGAAAAGAACAAGAACAACAAAAAAAAAAAAAAAAAAAAAAAAAAATGTGTCATGGATTTATTACATTTTGGGGAAAAAATAATACAATTTTATAATAAGTCTTTGAAAATTAAAATCTGGATTTGAATTTTTAATCTTATTATAAACTAAAGATGCTATGTGAAAGTTTGAAACAGAAAATAGTGGTTTTCATCTTGCCACTTTCTTGATAAAGAAAACACATTTTTACTCAAATGAATCAAAATTGATTTATTGCGTAATGGAACCAAACTCTTCATTTTTATTTTTAAACCTTTATATATGGCAACACTGTGCTTTACAATATTTCTATGAATAAATCTCTGACAGAGACCCCTCCCCTATCAGCCAATCATTGGATGCATCCGAAAACTTAGGCAGCTGACTTGCTGCCTCGCTGCCATATGAGGCAATGACTTTGCAGGCAGTGTTTTTGCATGAAGGCATCTCATGAAACTGATGTCGGACATACTTCTGAGGCAGCGTAACAGTTAAATGATCTACAACAAAATAGAATGAGTTTTTTTGATAACTAAACAAATATTTAATTACTATAATACTGATTTCTTGCTAGAACATCAAAAGTGCAAAAAGTTAGTCAGATATATACATTTACACACAAACTGACCACCAAACACAACTTTTTTAAGTTCAACCATCATGGAATGGAACGCACAGGATTGTGCGATATAAAGGGCAGTGAAGGATACATCTATGCTGCTTTCAAAATTCAATCAGAAAAAGGTACCTCCAGAGATAGGAAGTACAGCAGAATTTGGATTCGAACATGTCTTGATGCCTTCCTGCCTTGGAATGCTGCCTCCAAAAGCAGCATTGTAGAGTTTTTGGATGCAGCCACTATGTGTATAGTTAGTAAGCATGCTGATATCACTCCCTACACTTATCTTTGATTTGTAAAATGTCCCGTGACTAAAAATGCTTTTCAAAAGAAAACCCACCACTTCAGGTTGACTTTGCACCGGGCCATTCTCTGCAGACTTATTGAAGTATTGCACAGGAAAGACAAAAAACCAAAACCATAGTTGCAAACTAAGTTAGCAACTTTGTTTGTTGCACTGCAATTTCCCATTGCTAACCAACTAAGTTGCTAACAGGTTAGCAACTATGGTTTTGGGAAACGCACCCCTGATCGTTTATCCAGATATTAAGTTCAGTTGATGTTGCCAAGTGTAAACGCTCCGTGTTCTGATTGACTGATTATTCAAGTTTATTTATCTGCTTGATCAGATCACGGAGATCACATGTTAAAGCCAAGTGTAAACAAAGCCATAGAGAGAGAGAGAGAGCACATACACAGGGAAACATAACCACACCCAAAGGGTGGGAAAAACACACTTAAAAATAAATATTAACAATGGACATTAAGGTCAGTAAGATTATTTTGATTTGCGCTACACCC
Source organism: Cyprinus carpio (assembly GCF_018340385.1). NCBI lineage: Eukaryota > Metazoa > Chordata > Actinopteri > Cypriniformes > Cyprinidae > Cyprinus > Cyprinus carpio. Next base: position 34,285,750 of record NC_056603.1, read on the forward strand.
TTTCAGCAGCCCTGAGCTTAGAACGATGTTCGCGGAGAACATCAGACAGCAAAGGGGCAGAAAGGGTGGTACAGGCTGGCCTGGAAGACAAGGATCAGACAATGTATAAACAAGATGTAAGAGTGGAGCAGAAAGTATCAGTAGCACTGTTAGGATCAAGAGATGCTAACAGTTTAGGGGGAGGTAGCGAAGATGAAACCATAGCAGAAAGCCGGGAGGGTGGAAGTGAGTGTAGGTTATATCGAAAGATGACATGTGGAGGGGTATGTGTTGTGTCAGGAACCATGCTGAGTTTAAGAGTGAGGAGGAAGTGATCCAAGGTGTGCAGTGGAGTAACCAGTACATGATCAATGGAGCAGTGTCATGTGTAAATAAGGTCCAGTTGGTTGCCTGATTTGTGAGTAGCCGTAGTTAACATTCTCTTGAGATCAAAAGAGACAAGCAGAGTGTGGAAGTCTGCAGCCTGAAGTTTATCTAGGTGGATGTCTTTATCTAAATGTCAATATCTTTATCTGACATGACATGTTTATCTAACATCTCTTTATCTAAAGGCCAATATCTAATGTATTTTAAATATATCTAATGACAATATGTAATTTTTACTTGTAGGGTTCCATTGGGCCACCTGGTATTCCAGGTATCGATGGAATGAAGGTAAGATAACAGATATCTTCACTTCCTTCAAATTCTTATGGTTTTGAATACACAGTAGGTTTCCTATTTTTGCCTTTAGCCACTTTTAAATTATAGGACACTGATTCTTGAGACATGGGAGAAAACATGTCCAGCAATGGTAACTGCTATTCGGTTTAAAAATGAAAAAAATGTCAATTGTAAATGTCATTTGGGATCAATATTAAAATGTATTCAACACAATTATCCCCTTCAATTTAATTTTATTATTATTAGATTATATCTATGACATTTATTGTCTTCTCACTACATCTAAAACAGTGTTTTCACAGAGAAGGGTTTAACCATTCATATGCTATAAAATGGAGAATTGTTTTTTTTTTAAATGATGAAAAAGAGCTTGTTTTATCAAAAGCAACACTTAATAATAATATTATCTCATATCAAAACAAGTTTGTTTTTTAGTGACACATGCATGTTTCATAAGGTTTCAAAGTTATGTCAAGACTTTTTGTCAACATCGTCAGACATTCATAAAAATGTAAAAAAAAAAACGTCCTGATCCATTAACATGGGCTCGGAAAAAAATACGCATCACAGACGGAGTGTGTGAACTTGGAGTTAGGCATATGCCCAGTCTGTTCTGTTCTCGCGCTCCATTTAGGTGCGCTGCATTCTGATTGGATCGGATAGCATACTGCGGGAGGTCGGGACCGCAGAAAATCGCACGCTCAAATCGCGATTTTATTATGATTTCGATTAATCGCACAGCCCTACAGCATATATTGCTTTTGTGGATTGATAGTCATCACTTCTAGCAGAGTTAGGATTGAGCAGTGGGGAACCGTCAGGGCCCTCTCAGAGAGGGCCTAACTTATTGTAAAAACAATATTTACAATTATTAAATAAATGTTTTAAAATATATCATTTTAAATAAAAAAAAAAAAACATTTTAAGCAATTCATAATTAGAGAAACATCATCTAAATAAAATAATTTCTCTGAGAAAAAACAACAACACCAAATCTGCCTATCCAATGAATGGGCTAATGAACACCGCCCATTATCTCCATACTTAAATGTTTCCGTCTAGCGTCTGCAGCTCTGTGATTGGAGGTCAAGCTGTTAAATTACAGAGGGCCAAGCAATAGTAAGGCTGCGTCTGAAAGCCTTGTCAGCTGACTTGCTGACTCGCTGGCTTATGAGGCAATGACTTTTTTGCACGAAGGCACCTCATGAAACAGATTTCAGACAGGCTTCTGAGGCAGCGTAACGGTTTAATGATCTACAACAAAATAGAACAAGTTTTGATGATAACTAAACAAGTATTTAATGATTATAATACAGATTTCTCACTAGAAATAACATCAAATGTGCAAAAAGTTAGTCAGAAACATACATTTACACACAAACTGCCCACCAAACGTAACTTTCAGACGCCATCTTTATTTTTTATCCCAACCATAACAGAATGGAATGCACAGGATTGTGGGATATCAAAGGCAGTGAAGGATACATCTATGCTGCCTTCAAAATTCAATCAGAAGAAGATACCTCTGGAGATAGGAAGTAAAGCAAAATTTAGATTCGGACATGCATTGATGCCTTCCTGCCTTGGAATGCTGCCTCCGAAGGCAGCATTTTAGAGCTTTTGGACGCAGCATAAATCAATGGGAGAGTACTTTCTAATGACAGAAAAATTTACCAATCATATCTTTTCTCTAAATGGGCGGGACTTGTTATCACTAACTTTATGACAAGTTCCGCCCGCAGTTCCACTCTATCGGAAAAAAAAAGATATATGCTGATAAAACTAATTAGCTATTATTCACATTACGATGGAAGCTGCAAATAACATAAGTAAGGACATTTACTTGGCAGCTGTGCCAATGATATTTATTATAAACACAGCTTATTTGTCTTGAAGTGTCTGTCACTAATTAGCTGTGAGCAATGTCGTGGTGTATTGTTTTAAAGAGCAGGTCATATGGTATTTTAAAGTGTCCTTATATTGTGTTGGAGTCCCCTACAACAGGTTTAAATGCATCTAAGGCCAGAAAACATTGTAATTTTCTCAGAATATAGATATACTATTAGAGTCATTTGCAAATGATTTCGAAATTATTTGTTCCAAGCTAGTTTGGAGCAAACCCCTCCCTTCCATAAGCCTACTCTGCTCTGATTGGTCAGCTGGCCAAGCCTGTTGTGATTGGCACAGAGAGGAGTCCTTGCATAATCCCTACCTGCCCTATTTTGTGAGGAATAACCAAGATTTAGCTGAAACATAATCTGAAACAAAAGAACATAAAGCCAAATGTAACATTTATGAGAAGTATTACACTAGCATTATTGTAATGACCACACTGAGACACATTTTTAATTAATTAATCACAGAGTCATATCCTTGGTTTATAGTTGTTGTTGTTTTTATGTATACTTTACATATACCTTTTTTAATAAGTTTTGAATCCTGAGCAGTGGATGTTTTGAAATTTGAACTGTGAGGCCAAATCCTCTCTCAAATTTCAAATACACAGTAATGAGAAGGTTATGTTGTAAAAATGTCTATATTGCTCATCGAGCAGAATGAGGAAGCTGATGGGTCCGTGTATCTTTTGGTCATTGGATTTTTTGTTTAATATTGAAAGTAGAAAAATGAGAAACGGCTCCTTTTTCGTTTTTAATTTTTTTGCAAAAAACGAAAAACAAGAATTCGGCTTAATTTGTAGTTTTTCTTTCAGGGGTAGAAAAATGAATAAACAGCTTGAATATTCGATTTCTACACGTGGGTGGGAATTAAACGCCCCTTTCTGCTGATTGGTCAGAAAAAAAAAAAAAAAAAAAAGATCAAACTGTCATCAGTTCTTCTGCAGTTCCTCGCGGCAGAATACTAGTCCTCTGCTGCTGCTGGGGGGGATTTCATAGCCTACCATATTTTCCAAACTGTAAAGTCACTTTTTTATCATGATATATACTGTGATTTATTCTAAAATGACTTAAATAATGCATTTAACGTCAAATAACCTTAATGTAGACTTTTAAAAATAGGCGCATCAAGCAGCCTATACTAGCTGTGTATTGGTTCATGTTTTGCGCTAAAGCAGTGCATTCTGTTGTTTTCTTTATTTTTTCAACGGGACGACATTTTGTAGTCATTTTGAATGTACACAAATAAAAATATGCATTTTACCATATGACTATAAATGACAACTTATTAAATTATTTCCCCTCTTGAGGAACAAATCCAGGTGAACATCAACTAATTCTCAATATTAATTAAATAAACTGTTTAGATTGCTGCATATTTCCTGTGCACTTCATTACTGGTCTGTGCTTGACAGTAGTCGCGTTTTTTCTGTTTTATTTAACTAGGGTAACTAGTCAGATGTTGTTCTAAAGGCTTATTAGGTCTACCTTCTTTTTTTCCGAAACACACACACAAAAATTTCCTGCTCGCACTTACCCATTTAATGGCAGAGAACGGTGACTTTCACTTTTCATTCTTTAAGCGGATGCAAATCTGTCATAAAATAATATGCATCTCGTGGCGTATGCTATATTCCAAACGTTCTGAAGGTATACAGTAAGGTTTGGTGAGAAACAAACCAAATGGCAATTAATTACATTTATGTAAATCTTTTGTTACATTCCTGTGTGCGAGTGCACAAGTGTCAGACTAAATCAGACTACAGTTACTTTTTTATAGATTACCTATTATTCACACAATAGAAATAAATGATTCATCGGTTATTGATTCTCTCTAATTCCTCTTTTTTTTTTTTTTTTTTAAATGTTCCTTTCTAAAATAGTCTACCGCTTATATACACTCAGAAAGTCTTCCAGTTTGTGGACATTCACACAGTTATCAGTCATTAATCCGGTGGCTACACAGCATTTGACCAATGGGTTTACAAAAATAATTTCAGGTTTAAGAAGTGTTTCAACATTGCATCAACTACTGATGAACGCATTATTTTTTATTTAAATGATCACTCAGTAGGTTAACCATGTATTATTATGTATCATTGAAAGGCTTTTGTCTTTCAAACTCATTAAAATGCACAAATTCTCATTATTTCTTATTTGCAGACATTCTCAAACTCTTTGTCCTCTGAACCTCTTTCACCTAACATATTTATTTTAAAGGGGTGGTCAATCAGCAATTCTGTAAAAGACAATATCTCCCTTGTGGTTAAACTTTGAGCATCGTAACTTTGCAGATGTTTTTTATGCTCAAACAGCAACATTACACACTAAAGTTAAAAAAAGTGGAAATCATAATCAGTGATCCTTTAAGTACCCTCTGACATAGATGAATGATCAAAACACACAAACAAGCCCCCCCGCAGTTCCTTTACGAACCCCAACCCCCCCCCCCCCCCCCCCCCCCTGACGTAATATAAATGTTTAATGCACTTCATGTTGTTAATTACAATGAAAGGAATATATTTTCTCACTATTTGTATTTTTACATCATTATGGTACAAGATTATCCTGTTTAAATCAGTGTGATAAACGAGTTAGGTCAAAAGCAATCAAAAAGTAATCTGACTATATTACCTAAAACGTGAAATGTAGTGGATTAGTTTACTGACTACTTTTTTTTTGTTATGTAATTTGGAATCAGTAACGGATTACAATTTGTAAGTAATCTACCCAGCTCTGAATATACCCAAGTCAAAGCATTATTCTTTCCTTTTTGTATTAGTGTTTCAAATATTTATTTTGAAATAATTAATAATATTTATAATAATAATAATTAATTACTTAATTAAACAAACAAACTTACTGGGGGACCAGGGTAGGATATAGCCTGCCCGGGCATGCCCAGCTGATGCAAAGCATAGAATTTATATCTTCAAAGAAGAAAGAAAGCCCTAGGCTCTGCCACAGAACAGGGCTGCGTTTCCCAAAAGTTTTACTTCGTAAAAACGATAGTACGATTGATCTTAATATTACGGTCTGTTTCCCAAAAGCATCGTAACTTAAGTAGCACTTGAAAATCATCGTAGATCTACGAGCGCTCTGGAGTAATCGTAAAGCCCTAAGTGCATCGTAAGAAAACAGATTTATGCGGTCACCTGCAGAACAATCGGCAGATTACACCTTTAACTTTATATTAACTTTATATTAAGTTAAGATAATCTGTCAATGACTTGCTAATACGTTATATATATATATATAATATATATATATATATATATATATATATATATATATATATATATATATAATAATTATTATTATTATTATTATTATGTAAAGTACAATATTATATGTATAATGCAATATAATATAATAAAAAAATCATTCATTCATTTATTCGTTTCTATTTCGAACTATTAAAAATACAAAAGGAAAAAACACATAATAAATATACAAATGAGTAATATACAAAAACAAAAAAACAAAACAAAAACAAATCAACAAATACAAATTTTTCCCCTTTGTTTTACATATATTCAACCTGTTCGAAAAAAAATAAAATAAAATTAGAATTAAAAATTATATTATATTATATTATAGTTATTATATCCGAGTTGTCTGGAACACAGCATTAGGTTAACATTTTAATAACAGAGCGTGTACTACAGTTACGAACCATTCTAAGGTGACATTTCAGCACTTAACAAACGGATAGCGACCCCATAAGTAGTACTTAAGGCTCGGCTACGTGCGATTGTCTTAAGTGCATTTTTGGGAAATGCACGTGAAACAATAAGGAACCATCGCAAAATGACTCTTAGAAAACGCTCTTAAGCTCTAAGATCAATCGTTATCGGGAAACCCGGCCCAGGTTGTGTCGAGCCATTCATTTGTCTGGTTGTTTGATGAGAAAAAGATTAAATGTAGTTGCAATAAAAAAGTTTAAGAATCTGTACAACTGCTGCTGCAGCAGAGGACTAGTATTCTGCTGCGCGGAACTGCAGAAGGACTGATGACAGCATGGTTTGATCTTTTTTTTTGTCTGACCAATCAGAAGAAAGGGGAGTTTAATTCCCGCCCACGTGTAGAAATCGAATATTCAAGCTGTTTATTCATTTTTCTAACCCTGAAAGAAAAACTAAAAATTAAGCCGAATTCTTGTTTTTCGTTTTTTTTGCAAAAAATTAAAAAACGAAAAAGGAGCTGTTTTTCATTTTTCTACTTACAAAATTAAACAAAAAATCAAATGACCAAAAGATACACGGACCCTGATGAATACCAGTTTTGCAATCTTCTCAAACATTTAGAAATGCATTAAAACTGAATGATTAATAGAAAACAGAGAAAGGTTGTTTTCTGATGGAAGCAATACTCACTTATAAAACAACAAAAGAAAGCTCAGAGTTCTAAATGTTGGTTGCCAGGTTTCAGATGCACTGCAGTTATAAAATAGAACATGGCTTCCTTAAGTGCAGTTTAGTTTGGAGGGTCCATGTACAATCCGTGTAGGTCCGTGTTCTTTTTCATCCATTTGTTTTTTGTTTTTATCCATGACGAAAAAAATGGAAAAGAACGGTTATTGCATTTTTAAATGCTATGCTGAAAACCAAAACTGAAATTAGAACCGTATACACAAAATGCTGGCCGAAAAAGTAAAATATACTTCTTTTTAGATTTTTGTTAATTTTTGTACTTTTAATAAACATTTGAAAAATGCATAAATTAATATAGAAAATTTTAATTTTAACAAGTTTTCTTTGGCCAATTTCAGTAGTGCTTCTCCTGCACATTCAGATGAGAAATAGAGCCTTAATACAAATATGATTTTTAAAATAGATATTGCAGAATCCTGGGAAATCTATCATCATGAAATTATATATTGGGATATAATTTTGTCATAATTTTTGGTGCTATCTGGGTATGTTATCGGTATTGTCGCTTAATGCACGTACAGTAGGCTTCATTTACATTTTTTTTTTTTTTTTTTTTTACTACAACAATGGATTAAACAATGCATGCTGATGAACTTTTATCATAGTTTATAGTTATAGGGTAACGAATGTTAAACATTCAATCCCTTATTTTTCATCAGTAGCCTTTTAATTGTGATTAAAATTTTGTGAACTGGAGTTCCTCTTTTGCTGTGTTACAAGCAGACTGGATGCTTTTTCACGTTTTACAAGAAAATATAATTGTCTGTTTTGCTTATATCTATACACCTTTCTCTTTTTAAGACTACAACTAAATATTTATTCATTGTTATGCTTAATTAAATAGCACAACAACAATAAAACAGTAGGCTATAATGACAAACTAGCTTGCATAATGTTTATTAACTCCACATGATATATTATATACCGACTAATAAATTACAGACTGTTTAGCAAACACTGAGGAACCAACTAAATAAAAATAAATAAATTCCTAAATAAAAATAGCATAACTGAGGTAAACAGCAAAGATAACAAGCTTTTTAAAATGAAAACAAAAAGAAAATTAAAACTAAACTGGCTGTCCGTGACAGGACTTTGAAGGTTTATTTCTTTCTTTATTTATTTCACATATTTACGTCATTTTTGCAGCGCGCTGCACGCACTTCCATGCTCGTGCTGATGCAGTGAGTATAAACCAGGCTCTACACCTGAAGCTGTCTTCACGTGATCAGTGAAATCTGACTCCTGCTAATGTGCTGCGGCTCTGCAACGCTCAAGCTGTATGGAGCAGCGCGGAGCATACACTGGCACAACGAGGTCAAATTTTAACTCACATTCTCAACAAAAAAATAGTCACAGTCTATATGCGGATATCACTCCCAAACCTTTGCAGCGTGCAGCTGTTACTGGTCCAATAGCATCATGCAAAATAAAATTTATTCAAATTCTGAATGAATTAGCCAAGAAAGCGCACAGCACTCCCTATAATAATTATAAAGCTGTAATTCATTTAGTTTAAGATCTACACTGCACAATGAATCTCTTATCTAAAATAGTCATGTTTTACACTTTGATTATTATAATGAGAGACTCCCGACTTGAGCGTCCAGACTGCAGAACTGAATAAAACTGTGTCTTGAAGTTGATTCTAACTTAAAAGCTTGGCCACTCAGGAAATCAACAGAAGATCTCAGTGATTGGCTATTGATCAGTGCTGCAAAATACGTTAAAAATAGAAATCACCAGGGTTCAAACACAAATACACACTGGAGCATTTCGAAAATATGCTTCACCAGTTTCCTATTTCTAGCTTTAACCAAAGTCCCTTGTCTTTGCTTTAAGGGTGTACTCACACTAGGCACGGTTGCCTTGAACCGAGCCCGAGCGCGATTATCCCCCCTCCCCCGCTGGCCTGCACTCACACTTTCACTAAACTTTTCAGGCCAGAGCATGCTTACGTCATGTATGAGATAACGGAGAACACCACTTTTGCTAATATTTTGCAGAATAATTAATAATAATTCATTTATAATTTATGCCGTGCATTGAATTTCACTTGTATCAGAAAGTGATGATGGAGATCACTGAGGTTAATGAAATAATTTGCAGCTTTACTCGCAAACTACATTTCCTGTTCATCAATAAGTTAACAATAATCAGGGTCATACAGGCAGTGGTCAGGATCAGCAAACACAACAGCGTGGAACAGGCAGAATCGTGGTCGCTAAACAGGCAGAGTGTCGGGGTATGAAGCAGTGTATCAAAGTCCAATAAACAATAGCAATAGTCAGAAGGCAGGCAGCAACAATCAAAGATGGGGAACAGAGAATGTCAGCAACAGGAAATCAAACAGGATATGAATGCTCAGAAATGTACACCATAGTAAATACAAGACCTCGCGATGAACACAAGGAAACTGGCAGCTTTATACTGAAGTCCAATAAGCTACAGTAGTAGCATAATCAGAGTCCAAGGACGGGGCTTGTGGGAAGTCCAAACTGTAAGTGAGTGAATGGATGCGTGTGTGCTAGTATTCGGGTGATGGAGCCCTCTGCTGGCCAGAGGAGGGAATCACGGGGTTCGTCTCTGTGACACTTACACTGCCTCCGTATCATCACCTACGGCATCTTCACATCACCAGTGCATTCTTTTTTTCTCTCTCTCTCTCTCTCTCTCTCTCTCTCTCTCTCTCTCTCTCTCTCTCTCTCTCAGAATGTACCAAACTGTTGATTTGACCATTCATAATGTTCCTGCTATCTCTCTAATGGATTTGTTTTGTTTTTGAAGTATCAGTATGAAGTATATACTGTATTTACACACACACACACACACACACACACACACACACACACACACGTATATATATATATATATATGTGTGTGTGTGTGTGTGTGTGTGTGTGTGTGTGGGTGGGTGGGTGCCAATTAGGTTAATTCTGATTTCATTTGAAATTCATCTGCACCTTCTACACCCTCTTCCATCCTGTTGTCCACTTCCTCTCTGTCCATGTCATCTTACAGTTTTTCCTCATGCTCTTTCCACTACACCAATGCCCTCTTCTCTAGCCATCTCTTCTCAATTTCCTCCTCTCCTATTGTCTCACATCTTCCACTCTGCTCATCTCTTTCTACATGCTCTGCTCTTCATCTTCTCTCTCATTACACCCCTTTCTTTTCCCACTCCACCACCTTATAGACTTACACCTCTTTCATTACACCCCTCCCCCTACTCCACCCCAGTTCATATTTTTATTTATTTAATTTTTATCTATATTATTATTTTTACTATTATTATTATTTTATATTCGTTATTGCTGTTTGTATACTTTCCCTTTTATTATTACCCTAAGGCAGTTGTGATAAATCTTTAAACGATTAGGAAAACTGCATTTCCTGTGTTGTTTGTTTGCTTAACGGTAGTTTTCAGTTTAGGGCCAATCGAAAATACACCATGTCCATTTGATAGAACGACAATGATAATTGTTTGTTGTGTTTGGACAAATGGTACATAAATGTTTGTGATTTTTGTTGTAAAAATTATATGCATGATTTGTAATTTGTATGAAATTTCCTGACAACTGAGCTCACTGTTAACTATTTTGAATACAGTGACCTGAGTTTGAAGAAACGTGTCAAATCGACTGAGAAAAAATGTAATATCACAAAATGCAGATAATTTGTCATCATATGTTATTTGATATTTATACCATGGGGCTGTCAACCTGATTGGTTGATGAACGTTCTAAGCTGTGCAGTTATTTTCCAGCAAACACACAGCTAAAAAGTAGTTCCAGGTCAGAGCCAGAAAGTAGTTCTACACACAAGAGTGTTTTATGAACAAAAACTGGATGAATATGTTAAAATAAAACGTCTGAACAATTACTGATGATTTGTTGTGTTTTCAGTGTATGTATTAGACCTGCGAATGTCTGGGAGTGAGCAAGGTATTTTTTAAATGGATGCATTCCCTGATTACATCAGAGGTCATGCAAAATGGGCATCTGTAACATGAGTCTCATATCTTAATTGAAAAATGAATTTAATTCCAGAAGTAATCTGACCAAACTGTGCACTTTAGTACGCCTTGATGCTTGAGTTTATAACCTTTTTATATTTACCACTGCTTAATTTTCTTTCCAACAGGGTGACAGAGGTGAACGGGGTGAAAAGGTAAAACGGTTTCCCTCTCAAAGTTATGTAATATATGTCATTTTTTTTTTTTTTTTTGGTGTTTTGTTTTGCACGCTTTTGAATCATTATAGGCTGTAGTTTGACAGAATGTTCTTATTCAACATGCCACGGGAAGTCAGTCTAACTTAACATTTTCTTATATTTATATTGTTTATTTCTTAGTCCTTAACTTCCATCTTTTGGAATATCTGAAGGCCATGTACCATAATTCTTTACTGTAGCATTTGTTGTAATAAGACTAGCCTATTGTCACAAACCAGGATACAGACAGAGGGTTAGTTAAGCAGATAGTTTATTTACAGGATGCAGTATGACAACGATATGGTAAGTCACTGAATGGATGAAGCCGAGATCTCTGGAGAGTGAGACAGCAATGGAGAATCACTGGAATACGTCAATGGGGTTCTAAGGGCAGAGAAAGCGCAAGTTTAGAGGAGATGGGTCGGGCACCAGTTCAGAGTAGTGAACGATAGACCGGACGCCGGAGTACTGGTGTGATGATGGCTTTATCCAGGTGAGTGATTGCTGGGTGCAGGTGCAGGTGATCAGTACTCCGGCGATTGGGATCGGGAGTGATTAGGATCAGGTGCTGGTGATGATTGTGGTGGCTGTGACTGTGAGTTCCTGACACCTATTACATTTACATTTAGTCATTTTGCAGACACTTTTATCCAAAGCGACTTACAGTTGGAGGATACATAAAACAATTCTTCTTAAAGAGGCAAACAGACACAGGAAGTGCTTGTAATACCAAGTTTTAGACAATGGTCAAATAAGTACAAGCTAGAAAGAGAAGGAATAAATAAAGAGAAAGACAATTTTTTTATGATGATGATGAAGTCAAGTAGCTTCGAAAAAGATAAGTTTTTAGCTGTCACTTGAAAATTGTGACAGCTAATTCCTGATAGGGGTGGGAAGACCATTCCAGCCAAGAATGGTGAACGAGAATGTTCTGGAAAAAAAGTGATTTTGAGCCTCTCTGTGATGGTATCACGAGGCATCACTCACTTGCGGATCTCAGACTTCTGGAGGGGATGTAGATTCGTAGAAGTGAGTGGAAGTAGGCGGGTGCTGAGCCTGTGGCTGTTCTATATGCAAGCATCAATTTCTTGAACTTGATGCGAGCTACAATCGGTAGCCAGTGCAAGGAGATAAAGAGTGGTGTAACATGGGCTCTTCTGGGCTTGTTGAAGACCAGTCGTGCCCCTGCATTCTGAAACATTTGTAGAGGTTTGATTGTGCTTGTACACCAAGAAGAGCATTGCAGTAGTCCAGCCTAGAAGTGACAAGGGCCTGGACAAGAAGTTGTGCAGCATGCTCTGTTAGAAAGGGCCTGATCTTTCTGATGTTGTGCAATGCAAACATGCAAGATCGAGCAGTCTTTGCAATGTGGTCTTTGAAGGTCAGCTGGTCATCAAAGGTTACACCAAGATTTCTGACTAAAGTTGATGGGGTAATTGTAGAAGAACCTAGCTGGATGGAGAAATCATACTGAAGAGTTAGAGTGGCAGGGAAGACAAGAAGCTCAGTCTTTGCCAGGTGATATTCTTTCATCCATGCCGAGATGTCTGCCAGGCAGCCTGAGATCCATGCAGCTACCGTTGGATCATCTGGTTGAAATGAAAGAAAGAGCTGTGTGTCATCAGCATAGCAATGGTAGGAGAATCCATGTGCCTGTATGATGGGACCCAGTGATGTTGTGTATATGGAGAAGAGGAGGGGTCCAAGAACTGATCCCTGAGGGACCCCAGTGACAAGTTGATGTGCTTTGGATACCTCCCCTCCCCAAGCCACCCTGAAAGACCTACCAGTGAGATAGGATTCAAATCAGCGAAGTGGAATCCCTGTGATGCCCAGTGATGAGAGGGCAGACATGATCTGATAATTGACAGTGTCCAAAGCAGCAGATAGATCCAGCAGAATAAGAACTGATGATTTGGAATCAGCTTTTGCAATCCGCAGGGCTTCTTTGACTGACAGTAGCGCAGTCTCAGTTGAATGGCCACTCCTGAAACCTGACTGGTTAGCATTCAGTTTGTTGTTCTGTGAGAGAAACAATGATATCTGGTTGAAAACAACTCTTTTGAGGGTTTTATCTATGAATGGAAGGAGAGAGACAGGTCTGTAGCTATCTGAAAGTGTAGTGTTTAAATGTAGGTTTTTTGAGCAGTGTGGGTTAACCAAGCCTGCTTGAATTCAGTGGGGAAGTTGCCTGTGAGGAGAGCCATGTTGATAATGTGTGTGAGTGCTGGTAAAAGTGTAGGAGAGATTGCTTGGAGGAGGTGTGAGGGGATTGGGTCTAGAGGGCATGTTATAGGGTGGCTTGAGAGGAGAAGTTTTGATACTTCTGCCTAAGTGAGGGGACAGAAGGAGAAGAAGGGAGTTTTAGTGGTGGGTGCAGTTGCTTTGAGGTCCTGTGTGTGTTGGTCTGAGAATTGACTACTGATCGTTCTGGGTTTGTCTGTAAAGAATGTAGCGTCATCATCGGCTGTTATAGAAGTGGTGGGAGGTGGTGGAGGGGGACAGAGGAGAGAATTAATTATTAATCAATTATTAATTAATTATTAATTAGGAATTAATTATTAATCATTACCAGGCCAATAACGACTGTTATATCCCCCATGTAACAATAATCCAGAGACATAGACGTATTCCAGGCAGAGGTCGGGGCAGGCAGAAATCAGCATAACAGAGTCGAAACAAGAGCAATGGTCAAAGGGGCAGGCGGCAGAGAATCACAGGTGGTACAAACAATCCAAGATAATGCACAGCAGGAACAAAGACAAGGAAACCACTTGGAAATGTCAGACTGGGCTAAACAAGACTTCACATTCACTGAGAGTCCAAACACAGTATATATAGGGGAGTGGTAATGGGGAAAACCTGGTGGTGATTAGCCCTAAGCACATGATAATGGGAAATGGAGTTCAGACACCAAATGCAAGATTCCTGAGTGGAGTGCCCTCTACTGGAGTTTGGAATGTGAGTAAAAAGAGCAAATGCAGGATTGAAGACAAAGGGAATTCGAATTAAAGTGTGGCAATTATACATTTTCTCTAATTTTATGCACTGTGATGCATGTCTTCAAAGATTCTTTCTTAAATGACTTTCATAGAGGCAGACAAACGCACATGACAAAGTATTAGAAAGTTTAGGCTACTTGTCAGAAGTTCTTTATTCTCAGTGAAAGTCCATTCATTTTAAGGATGGTAAACCTGGTACTGCTCAAGAGCACAGTGTTAGAGCTTTTCAGTGTGCAATGGCCTTTACTATTTATGCCTTGGATCATTACTACTTAGGATTATATCTTGACGTCGTTGGCACACTTATCCTTAACCACAGGCTTCCAGTTCCTTTTGAAATTGCTAATTTAGAACAATTTTTGACCATTTCATCTTAATGTGTCAAATGCCCTGACAGTTTCAAACAGATCAAATGTAATAAAGTAGACACCCCACTATACTGTACGTAGACTTGTGGTGCATCCAGACTTTCCTGTGGAGCTTAAAATGGCTGGAATCAAACATAGAAAGGGCAAAGAGTGCTATCACCACTACCACTTAATTGCAGAAATTACCCTTTTACTTAGGCTACAATAAAATTTGACAGTTGCATTCTTTGCATAATATCTTTAAACTCACTATTACTGTCTTTGCTTTTTAATAGATCTACCCTTAAAGCAACTGCATGTTTATTTTATGTATTTTTGTGACTTTCAAATCCCCTACAGTTAAGTGAGAGGAATTCACTGTCATAAATATATCACATAATCATAGTCATAGTCATACATAGTCATAGTCATGATTACAGTGGACATGTGCATTTGTTGACAAATGATTTCAAAAGATAAGAAGAAACATGCTGACTTATAAGGCAAGCACTATTACAGCCACAACAAAAAAAAAACAGCTTAGGAAGTTTAGTTTTGTTAAAAAATACTGGAGAAAATAAAAAAAAGTTTTCACATATACTTTGTGTGCTAATCGTTTTGTGTAGTGTTTGTGTGTAATCAAATTACACAGTAGACCACATTACTCATATACATTTGACAGTATAGACCAGGGGTTGGCAACCTACGGCACGCGTGCCAACAGTGGCACACAGAGGGATAAGCTTTGGCATGCGAGCAATAGGAAAACTACATACTGACGTACATTTTGAGGTAATAATTTATCATAGTCACACAGCCTGTTAGGAGCTAAAAAATACTATTAAAGTGTGAGAACTAACTTGCGCTAGTCTACGGATGCGCGCGTGACCGCTGCACATACTAGGCGCCTCAGATCAAAGCCTCAACGTCAGCGGTCTAACAGTGCTCGTCATCATATCAAAGTAGGCGGGGTTTACTGTTGACTGAAGCAGAACGCGAAGCGTCAGTTTAACGTTAAAGAGAGCAAGGTAAGATAAAGGTGCAAATAACTGAATATTAGTCAACTTTTAACGATATGTTTTACGATAGAAATATTAAATGACTGACAGCTATAACCTGTTATAACTATGCTAAATTTTCTGAAATATGGCCATTTTGAGAGAGAGAGAGAGAGAGAGAGAGAGAGAGATGTATAAATTGCCTGCATCTGTCTCTCTCTCTCTCTACAAACAATACAGCTGAGTTTAGTTACTTAAAACAGCGATTTTACCCCCTCGTTGCTGAGAAATATAATTCAGTATCGATTAATAAAAGTCACGTGGCAGCGCTGACAACAAGTTTCTGAGCTTTTGAATGTTACTTTTTGCACATCGATCTCAGATCTCTGTGTGTGCGTGGTGTGTGTGTATGCGCGCATCAATTAATACAGCGCATTAATAGAACAGTGATTAAACTGAACAGTTTTAATTTGTCTCACACACACACATACAGTGGTGTTCAGTATGGTCTTATCGGGGGGTGGGGGTCAATGGGGGTTGGGCGATGTTGGCACAGTGGTTAACCATAAAAATTAAAAATGGCACTTCATGCCGAAAAGGTTGCCGACCCCTGGTATAGACTACTACAATCTGGTAGACATACTGTAGGTTTTCAAGGTTGCAAACTTTCAAAGCGTATCTGCCATGAGATTTATTTATTTGCATGCTATCCTTAGATGGGACTGTAAGATGATTTTGACATTCCGGACAAACTACAAAACTGTGTGATGTACAGATGACATGGTAATGTTATAAAAGAGATGGCTCTTTATGTATGCTTACAGTTACAGCTGTAAAAAGCATGACATTTTGTGATAGGAGAGTAGCATGCTAAGCTAACATAACCTGAGCCTCCTTGGTTGAAATCGTGTTCCGGGGATGGATACACCCAATACCCCTCTCCCCATGGCCAGCCACTAGCTCTTGTTTTAAATATAGTAAATTAACTTCTGATTCATCATTTAACCAAAGACAGTTATTTTTATCTGTAATTTTATATTTTACCATAAAACAACAGTGTACAATGAGGCAACACTGCTTTTGTTCAGTATGTATTAAAATAATAAAAATTGTGCTTTTTCTGGGCTTTTTCTGACAGGGAGACATGGGAGAGGAGGGGCCAAAAGGTGACTCTGGAGAGAAGGTCAGAGTAAACTTATATACAAATTGAAAGAGTATAAAATGATTAACTATGACATCATTAAGTGGTATGTCAGTGTGGACTGTGATATTGTGAAATTGCTACTCACAGGACATACTTTCTGCACTATGGACTGTGAAATTATATTTATTTTAATTATATATTTATAATTATTAAAACTATATTATTAAATTAAAAACAGAATAATTTTTATCATTAATATTATTAAGTAATTTGGTTAAATTGTTTTATGCTGAATAGTGTAGTTATTTTGTTTAAATTCTAAAATTATTTAATTTTATAGTGGTAGTAATATGATGGTGAAAGAATGGTTTTGTTGCTTCATCAGAACAGATCTGGAAAAATTTTGTATTGCATAACTTGTTTACCAATGGATCGTCTACAGTGAATAAGTGCTGTCAGAATGAGAGTTCAAACAGCAATAAATAAATAAATAAATACATACATACATACATACATACATACATACATAAAATTAAATAATTAAATAATAATAATAATAATAATATATATATATATATATATATCTATATATATATATATATATATATATATATATATATATATATATATTATTCTGGGTGAACTATTCCTTTAAATACTGCGTAACACAAAGTCTGCAAGTAGGAGTCTAAGTAACATTATAAACATGGTAATAATTTTACCTTTACACAATGGTCTTCACTCCAGGTTACTCGACTGTATCATTGGTAAGGCACATTTTACAACTGCACATGCAGGGCCTCCACTTTGAACACGAAACCAGGACATGAAAAAAGTTGCTTGAGAAAAATGTTGATAAATCCAATTTGTCTAGTGATATATTTTAAACACCTTTTAAACACTTTTACTGCAATCTTTGTACAGAAAATTAAATAAAAATAACATTCAGACAATATTAGCACAGTTAGTCTCTGTTTACATGATTACATGTCCCTGACATCTGCCTTCAGTGCTTCTTGTCCTTCAGTGATTCATGTCCTTTAACTGGTTACCATTAATCAGATCAAGGCAACCCATGTGTGTTTAACCACTGACTAAGAGCACTTGTGTAATGTCTCAGTCCTGTCTGCACAATTAAAATTGCACTGATCTGAAATCAATTTCTAGCACTTGACTTTTCACAAAATAACTGATTATAAGTGGTGCTGTTAAATGATTGATTGCAATTAATCGCATCCAAAATAAAAGTTTTCGTTTATATTATATATGTGTGTGTACTGTGTATATTTATTATGTATATATAAATACACACATACAGTATATATTTTGAAAATTTTTACATGTATATATTTATGTTAATATAATTTATATTATATATAAATATATTTAATATATAAACAGAACATATTCGACTTTCTCCATAACATTTTAAAGTGGCCATTTCTCTAAATAATTAAAATAGATCACATATTTTACCATCAGCTTTGCAATATGAATGGCTCGCTACAGGGGCGCCACTGTGGTTTCTGGGCCCCCTGGACAGCATATTCACTCAGCTTTCTGGGGTTTGGGTTGGAGGGTGGTCCCCCTCAGTAGAAATCGCATTCCACGTTCCCCTCTGTAAATCACGTTCCGTGGGGGAAATGTTATCACAATTCTCAAGCACCCTGGTGTACGCACACAAAGTTTACGATGAATCGTGCACCGCCCAAGAACTGCACTTCAGTCATATTGTGCCGATAACTGCTCTGTTCATTTTGTAAGTAAAGTAAGCACTTATAAAAGCACTGAAGGTGCGATTTAAACTATTAATTAATAGCCTGATTGTAGGTTTCCATTAAACATGGTATAAAAAAGGGGGGGGGGGGGGGGGGTTCTCGCTAGTTTTGCTTATGGGGGGGTATCAACTACGCCCCTGGCACCATATCTAACTTCAGTGCAGAATAAATCGTGTTCTTTGGGGGGTTCCCCTTGGTAGAAATCGTAAGCGCTTTGCCATAGGTAGTAATTGCATTTCCCCATCAGGGGGCCCCTCTCCATCGTCAAGCCCTTAGAATCGTCCTTACCTTCCAACCACACCCTCCCCTCCCAACTATGTCCCTGGCACCATATCTAACTTCAGTGCAGAATATTGAGCTGTTTTGTATTTAAGCTATTTTGATTTGTGAGTCTGTCATTGGATGGTGTTTCAATACATATTTGAGGTTTTGTCCCAGTAGGGATGCATACTTAAAACAATGACTTGGTGTTATATGTATAAATACTTAGCTGGGTATCTAATTAGTGACTTGCCATGTAGCGCAGTTCCCACTAAAATCACTAAGATCTCAGAGATGAAAAAATCCTCTTTGGGTCAAAACATAGCTTAAATAAACTCTGTAATTGGATTTCTAAAATGCTTTTTGATTTTGGAAGTTTGGGCAACAGTATGGTCTCACAGCAGTTTCCTGCGATCTTAAGGTTGCGGCCCTCCTGAGAAGAGTGGCGGCGGTTCAAGGACTGGCAGTTCCACACTACAGTCAAGTTCAAGTTTATTTATTTAAAAAGCACATTTAAAAACAGCCACAAGACTGACCAAAGTGCTGAACATCAAAATCAAAACATAAACACATAAAACAGAAATAATAAAAAATATGAAACCCAAGGAATGACAGATAAACAATACCATAATACAATTTATACTACAGGGCCACTGAATGCTTGAATCTGATTGACTGACAAACGTTCTGAGGTGTGCAATTATTTTCAGGGAAACGCATGGCGAACGCAGTTCCAGGCAGCTCTCTTGACCGCATTACAGTTCCATATCACTTCGCATAGTTAACTGTAATAACGGAAATTAGCATACAGGACTAACAAAAACAACCACATGACAGACGATTTTCCGAAAGGAAATACACATGACATTTCTCACTAGCGAGGTAATAACAGTGCTGTTTAGAGACGGTGATGCAGAACACTGTTGAGGGATGCACAGAGGTAGCCTAATTTACACAAACTCAGTCTCTCTCTCTCTTTCTTTCTCTTTCTCTTTCTCTTTCTCTTTCTCTTTCTCTTTCTCTTTCTCTTTCTCTGTGTCTCTGTCTCTCTCGCCCTCTTTCTAATAACTTCATTAATAACTGCATTAGAATGCTATCAACAGCTCAAGCCTCCATTACCAGCTTGAAAATTACATTTTGGAACTAGTAAAAGAGGCCTTGGATGAGATGCGGAAGAAATAAGCCTACTCACAATAGCGATTTAAGTACAAAAACCAGATGAATTTCTTTAAATATATCATCTGATCGATGTCTTGAGCCAATGGAGGGCCCTCAGTATGGGGGTAATGTGGTCACAGTTGCGACTGTTTTGAAAAGAAATCTAGCAGCAGCATTTTGGACCAATTGTAGGTGAGTTGTGACTTTAAAATACCGCGATATAGTGAGTTGCACTAATCTAATTGTGAAGTAATAAAAGTGTGGACAGCCATCCCTAACGTCGTAGCATTTAAAAAGTGTTTGACTTTAGACAGCAAGCGGAGTTGGTAAAAACTGGAACCAATTACAGAAGAGATATGTTTGTCCAATTTTAATGACTCATCAAGAAGGACACCCAGATGTCACACACGAGAAGATCTAGAGGCCGATAAGCTGCCCAGATCTAAGCTGGTAGCCTGAGAATGATCAGTAGGACTGAAAACAATCACCTCTGTTTTATCTTCATTTAACGTTAAAAGATTTTGAGCTAGTTTGACCTCATCTAAGCACCTTAGTAAGGAACTAAGTGCTGAAGGATCATTTCTCTTAATATGTAAATAAATCTGGGTCAGTGTAGAAATGAAAACACACCCCATGCCTTCTTAGAATGGAACTCAGAGGAAGCATGTACAGGGAAAAAAGGGAGGGCAGAAATATTGAGCCTTGAGGAAGGCCACTGGTGAGAGAAGCAACAGAAGAAGAGAAGTCACCTAGTTTGACAAACAAAAATTTATATCGGATAAAAATGACTGAAACCATTTAAGGACTCTACTTTTAAGGCCAACATCTGACTCTAATCTAGATATCAAAATAGAGTGGTCCACAGTGTCAAATGCTGCTGATAAATCTAAGAGAACCAGGACCACAGAATCACCAGAGTCGGTAGCTATAAGGATATCTTTTAACACTCTGAGAATTTCAGTACTATGAGCAGATTTAAAACAAGATTGAAACATTTGAAAAAACTGCAGTTGGTCAAACACAATTTTTTCTAAAACCTCTGAAATAAATGGTGAAACAGAAATGGGACTGAAGTTATTCAGAATAGAAGGATCTAGTGAAGGCCTCTTGAGTAGCAGGAACAGAGCCAGTTAAAAGGCACTTACTGAAAATGACACCAAACCTGGCACAACAGAGTCAACCGTTAATTTAAAAAAAATTTGGATGTATAATGTCATAAGGACAAAAAGATGCTTTAATGTTAGGAATGATGTCTTAGAGTGATTGAAATGGGGTCAAAAAAACATCCCAAGAAACAGGATGAGAACAAAAAGGAGGGGGTTCAATATGGAGAGAACAGACTTTGGGTCTCAAATTAGAGATTTTATCAATGAATTGTCTCAAGAAGCTTTCACATAGAGCATCATGCACCGTGTTAACAGAAGGATTAACAACAGAATTAATAACTGAAAACAGAATTTTAGGAGTAGAATGATTTTATTATAATTATTTTTTAATTAAATCTGAAAAATAAGTAGCCTTAACAGACTTAGCAGCAGGCTGATAAACTGTCTTTAAACAACTGAAATGAAATATGTAATTTATCTCGTTTCCATTTGCGCTCGGCCTTTCTACAAGCTTGTCGTAAGAGTCGAGTATCAGAATTTTGCCACAGAACAGATTTAGATTTGGGCTTATAAGGCTTGAGCGGACCAGTGACATCTAAAACATCCAGCCAGGCAGAATTTAGAAGTGTTAGATGTTGGTCAGCATCCAGGTCAGGTAGCAGTAGGTCCAGAGATAGATGAGAACAAGACTCAATAAAACAATGAATAAAATTTGACCCAAACTTAGAAGAATAGAACCGAGACAGTGTTACAACTTTCTTAGTAAAATGAGAAAGATTAATAAGAGATATAGAAAACAAAATCGGCTTATGGTCAGAGAGCAGGAAATCAGATATCTCATTATCAGAAATGCGAACCCATGAAAGAGTACAAGATCTAAAATATGGCCCTGAACATGAGTGGAGTCTTTTATTCATTGAACCAAACTAAAAGAGTCAATGAGATTGAGAAACTCCTTTGATAACGGGTTTGACTGCAGCACACATGGATATTACAATCGCCCATTAATAAAAAGCAGTTGTAATTTATGACAATATTGCCAATAAAATCAGTAAATTGCTGTATGAAGTCCTTTGCTGAGTGAGGGGGACGGTAAAATCACCCCCAAACAAAACAGGACCATTCCAGGCGAGTTGGAGAAGCTGAACTTTAAAACTGGAAAACACATCCACTGAAACAGACCAACAACGCTCAAGAAAAGAGTCTTTTAAAATAGTTACTAGTCCACCCCCTTTCCTGTTCTGGCAGGGAGAATTAAAAAAGGTGCAGTCAGCCCGAACCAGTTCAGTTAAATCACCAAACTTGGTCCAGGATTCAGTGATGAACATAAAATCCAGACTATGAGAAGTGAAGAAATTGTTTAGCAGAAAATTCTGATTCACCAAAGATCGAGCATTGATTAGAGACATTTTTCGTGGGGGAATCATCTCTAGAGAAAGCAATGCTCTGCTCAGCGAGCGCAGGTTCCTGGAGTCACTCCGAGGAAGGCCATCCAAGGAGACAGGGGACAGAGACAGGTCGAAGCCACCTTTAAGGCAAATCCAGCAGCCGTCAGGCAAAAGGGCCACGGCAGAATGACTCGCAGGAAAGGCCAGACCAGAAGCCAGCCCGAAGGTGTGCCTTAAGTTTGATGGTAAGTCCTCCCCGACACCCGTGTTTCCCCCTATGCTTTCTCCGCAAAGTGCTGAGAGGCCACCGGGGGATACAAGCCAGGATATCCATTAAAAATGATCTTGTACATTTGATTAAAAACTCACTCCATGTCCGGCTTAAAACTGTCCATAAATGCGGCGCCAATATCCAGTAGAGATTGTTGGTCATTGATCAAAAGTGTGCCGCATATAGAAAACCAAACAGACATCCATACACACACAAAAAGGAGCAGCAGACGGCATGGCGAAGAAACAGGCGCCATCTTGATAAGGACACCATAAGCAACACCAAATGTTGTCACCCAAAAACATCACATCAGTCTTTGAGAACCTCTGTGGCTCCTCTTGTTCTGTACAGAACAGATTTGTTAGAAAGCAGTACAAATAAAAGAACCAGTCATGATGTTGACTGAAGCTTCAAGAACACTTCTTCACTCATCATAGGCCTTGGTGAGCTTTTATATCAGAAATCACACACTTCATTACCTCAGTTATATGTGTATCTAGTAACATGCCTTTAGTTGATTTATCTGACATGTGACAGTATCACAGTTCCATTAAGTCAGTCCATAAACTCTGCAAGCAGTTTTCTTTATAATAAAAAGCTGACCTTCATGCTGACAACATCACTGTTGCATTACCTTTACCTCAGAGGACCTCAGAGAAATCAAACCATGTCTGAATATTAATGACTGTGACTGTGTCATGTAATTTTTTTATTTTTTTATAATGCTTCTCCTCTGTTATTTTGACCTTTTGGTTGAATAACATAGCTACATCTACATTTTTTGACCAAATTTTTTGACTACTTTGTCTATTTTATCAGAAAACAAAAATGAAGTGCATTACCTCAAGCAATTTGTCAGTGACCCCCCTCGGCTGCCGTTTATTTGTTAGCAACAAAATAAAACTCACTCACTTTCAGTAGGTTATATACAGTGGCAGTAGCTGTTGTGTTGTTACTTGTTCATCTTTTGCCTTGTGATATTTTAATACTCTTGGTTTATTATTAGTATTAAAAAAAATTATCAAAACCTTATGTATTTGTTAAGGCATGTTGCAAATATTTTTATGAGACTAAATAAGCCATGTTTAATCATGTTTAATCATCACATTTCATATCATGCTGCAGTCACCAAATACTGTAGCTTTCTCATCCATTCATTGTGCTCTAATAATATTCATAGAAAAAGCTAAAGATGTAGCATTAAGGTGCGGATTAGGGCAGAGCAATAGTAGTTTACTGACATCCAGCTATAACTGTTATGTTTATGGCAGAAAAAAATAATGCAGCAATTAAAGCTTGAATTAATATGATGACTACAAAAGCCAGGGCATGCTTAACTGCCTCTAAGCTCAAGATGTGAGGTGGAACTACAAATTCAGCAGCAGTCAGTGGGCCTAGCTGCTCTTTCCCACCAGCTGGTCCACACTGCACTGCACAAGTCCCCAAGACATCCAGCTTAATGGTATTAAGCTTTTTATTTTATTTCTGCTGTTGCAATGAAACCAAATAAAACTAAAGCATGCATTACTTCATTTTTTGGGTGCTTAATAGCAGAAAAAAAAAGACATAAAAGCATAGATGTAGACAGTCAAAACAACACTTATTAGTGGTGGCCACTTTAAAATAGCACTAACCTTAAATTAAGTCTTTTTTATGCTATTTTTTTATGGTAGGTTTATTTTAATGTATAGAGACAGAATACCAACCAAAATTTCAAAAAAAAAAACACCCTATATAAAGGTTAGGCATTGATTCACATTTTAATGAGTAAAATAAGTGTTTGATCCCCAAGCAAAACATGACTTAGTACTTGGTGCAGAAACCCTTGTTGGCAAGCAAGATTTTCTGTAGGATTGAGGTCTGGAGACTGGCTAGGCCACTCCATGACCTTAATGCGCTTTTTCTTGAGCCACTCCTTTGTTGCCTTGGTGGTATGTTTTGGGTCATTGTCATGCTGGAAGACCCATCCATGACCCATCTTCAGTGTTCTGGCTGAAGGAAAGAGGTTCTCATCCAAGATTTTACAGTACATGGGCCCGTCCATTTGCCCCTCAATGCTCTGAAGTCATCCTGTACCCTTAGCAGAAAAACAGCCGTAAAGCATAATGTTTCCACCTCCGTGCTTGACTGTAGGGATGGTGTCCTTGGGGTCATAGACAGCATTTCTCTCCCTCCAAACATTGTGAGTTGAGTTAATGCCAAAGAGCTCAATTTTGGTCTCATCTGACCACAGCACTTTCTCCCAAGCCTTCTCTGAATCATTTAGATGTTCAATGGCAAACTTTAAACAGGCCTGTACATGTGCCTTCTTGAGCAGGGGGACCTTGTGGATGCTGAAGGACTTCAGTCCATTGTAGCGTATTGTGTTACCAATGGTTTGCTTGGTGACTGTGGTCCAAACTGCCTTAAGATCATTAACAAGCTTCTTGCTGATGGTCTTGTAGCCCATTTCAGCCTCTGCTGAACAATCTTGTCTCTGACATCCTTTGGCAGTTCTTTGGTCTTGCCCATTGTGGTGGGAGAGGTTGGAATGGAAGATACAGATTGTGTGGACAGATGTCTTTTATACACCTTACGAGCTGGCATTAGGACTAACTTCTTAAAGTGACAGGACTAATCTGTCTTCCACATGGGCACATAACCAATCTGTGGGAGCCAGGATTCTTGCTGGATGGTAGGGGATCAAATACTTATTTTACTCACTGAAATGCAAATCAATCTCTAACCTTTAATGTGTTTTTTTCTGGATTGTTTTGGTTGGTATTCTGTCTCTATCCACATCCACTATAAAAATTACAGACCCTTCATTTTTTTTTGCAAGAGGGCATACTTACAAAATCAGGAGGATATCAATTATTTTTTTTCTCCACTGTATTAAGCTGATTACCATCATCATTAGAAGCTCATTCTCAGTGATATTTAACCTCATTAATGCAATGCAATGTGGAGGTTTAAATGGTGCATGGAAATCTGGGCATAATAGTACAATCATTTTTATTTCATTTTATTTTTTGATATTTTAGTTAATGTTGCTCCTTTTAAGGCTAAAAGGGGTCAAATTAAACATTTGCCATGGGTTAATGAATCCCTACGGGCACTTAGAACTTACAAACCCGATTCCAAAAAAGTTGGGACACTGTACAAATTGTAAGTAAAATGGGAATGTAATAATTTACAAATCTCATAAACTTATATTTTATTCACAATAGAATATAGGTAACATATCAAATGTTGAAAGTCAGACATTTTGAAATGTCTTGCCAAATATTGGCTCATTTTGGATTTCATGAGAGATACACATTCCAAAAAAGTTGGGACAGGTAGCAATAAGAGGCCGGAAAAGTTAAATGTACATATAAGGAACAGCTGGAGGAACATTTTGCAACTTATTAGGTCAATTAGCAACATGATTGGTATAAAAAGAGCCTCTCAGAGTGGCAGTGTCTCTCAGAAGTCAAGATAGGCAGAGGATCATCAATTCCCCCAATGCTGCAGCAAAAAATAGTGGAGCAATATCAGAAAGGAGTTTCTCAGAGAAAAATTGCAAAGAGTTTGAAGTTATCATCATCTACAGTGCATAATATCATCCAAAGATTCAGAGAATCTGGAACAATCTCTGTGCGTAAGGGTCAAGGCCAAAAAAACCATACTGGATGCCTGTGATCTTCGAGCCCTTAGACGGCACTGCATCACATACAGGAATGCTACTGTAATGGAAATCACAACATGGGCTCAGGAATACTTCCAGAAAACATTATCGGTGAACACAATCCACCGTGCCATTTGCCGTTGCCGGCTAAAACTCTATAGGTCAAAAAAGAAGCCATATCTAAACATGATCCAGAAGCACAGGCATTTTCTCTGGGCCAAGGCTCATTTAAAATGGACTGTGGCAAAGTGAAAAACTGTTCTGTGGTCAAACGAATCAAAATTTGAAGTTCTTTTTGGAAAACTGGGATGCCATGTCATCCGGACTAAAGAGGACAAAGACAACCCAAGTTGTTATCAGCGCTCAGTTCAGAAGCCTGCATCTCTGATTGTATAGGGTTGCATGAGTGCGTGTGGCATGGGCAGCTTACACATCTGGAAAGGCACCATCAATGCTGAAAGGTATATCCAAGTTCTAGAACAACATAATCTTCCCATCCAGATGTTGTCTCTTTCAGGGAAGACCTTGCATTTTCCAACATGACAATGCCAGACCACATACTGCATCAATTACAACATCATGGCTGCGTAGAAGAAGGATCCGGGTACTGAAATGGCCACCCTGCAGTCCAGATCTTTCACCCATAGAAAACATTTGCCGCATCATAAAGAGGAAGATGTGACAAAGGAG
Organism: Cyprinus carpio; assembly: GCF_018340385.1. Taxonomy (NCBI): domain Eukaryota; kingdom Metazoa; phylum Chordata; class Actinopteri; order Cypriniformes; family Cyprinidae; genus Cyprinus; species Cyprinus carpio. The sequence continues at coordinate 34,312,745 of NC_056603.1, forward strand.
ACCTAAGACAGTAGAGCAACTAGAAGCCTGTATTAGACAAGAATGGGACAACATTTCTATTCCTAAACTTGAGCAACTTGTCTCCTCAGTCCCCAGACGTTTGCAGACTGTTATAAAAAGAAGAGGGGATGCAACATAGTGGCAAACATGGCCTTGTCCCAACTTTTTTGAGATGTGTTGATGCCATGAAATTTAAAATCAAAGTATTTTTCCCTTAAAATTATACATTTTCTCAGTTTAAACATTTGATATGTCATCTATGTTGTATTCTGAATAAAATATTGAAATTTAAACTCATTGCATTCTGATTTTATTCACAATTTGTACAGTGTCCCAACTTTTTTGGAATCCGGTTTGTAGACAACATGCTTGACAAGCTGAGAGGAGGTGGAAAAAACAAACTGCTGGTCCATTATGAGATATTCAGAGAATCTTTACTGACATTTCAGAAGGCCTCTAGAGATGCTAAACATAAGTATTACTCGGATGTTATCAATCAACATGTGAATGAGCCTAAAATTGTATTCAAGATCATAAATTCAGTTATTAATCCTAGGCAAACCAGGTATCCAGATCCTTCTATCCTGAATTGCGAAGACTTTTTAAAAAAATTTAATGATAAAATTGTTGGAATGGACGGAATGGAGAGAATTCCATCATATTAGCCTTCCAGTTTTGGCAGATATTGTTGTACATCTTAAGCCTTCTTCATCTAAAGGTGATGTCATGTTACCTCATCATTTTAATTAGATTTTTGTAGGTACCACAGTGTTGAACCTATTTAACAAATGCCTTAACCAGGGCACCTGTCCAGCAGATTTTAAGCATGCTACAGTTCTCCCATTATTAAAGAGGGCTAATTTTGCAATAGAGGATCCTAATAATTTTAGACTGATCTCAAATTTACTTTTTTTAGCTAAGGTAGTTAAAAGCACATATCACTGTGAATTCAATTATGTGAGCCCTTTCAGTCATGCTTTAAGCCCTGCCATAGCACTGATACTGTGTTGGTCAAAGTGTTAAATGACATCTTTGTTTCAGTGGATAATGGCAAAAAAAATTATTTTAATTTTGCCTGACCTTAGTGCAGCGTTCGATATGGTGGACCATGAGATTTTAATTAACTGGTTAGAACACTGGGTTGGCCTAAAAGGTAATGTTCTTAAATGGTTTAAATCTAATCTCATTGACAGATTTTTTTCCGTTAGTTTTAGGGGCTGTAATTCTAAAAGATTCCATCTTCCTTGGGGAGTCCTCCAAGGATCAATTCTTGCTCCAATTCTTTTTTCCATTTATATGCTACTGTTGGGGGCTATTTTTCAGAATATAAAGTATCATTCCATTGTTATGCTGATGATACGCAGATTTATTTGCCTGTGAGAGACTTAAATTCAAATTCACTTGACGCTCTATCAGCTTGCTTACACAATGTTAAGGACTGGATGGCTGCAGTTTTTTTAAGCTTAACGAAAACAAATGTGGACTTATTGTGTTCAGCCCTAGAAAGCATGATGTGCTTCAGTGCTCAAATGCAAGTTCTTTGATTGGTTTTGTTAAATCTAGTGTAAAAAAAAATCTGGGATTTGTTCTGGATAGTTATTTAAAGTTGGACAAACAAATTAATACTGTGGTGAGATCTTGGTTTTAATTTTTTTTTTTAATTTACGTCTGTTAGCTAAGACTAAACCATTTATATCCAGTTCAGATTTTGAGAAACCAATTACTGCCATTGTCTTTTCTCGAATGGATTATTGTAATTTCCTTCTATTAAGGAGTTGATGTTCGAGCACTTATGCGTTTACAGAAAATCCAAAACGCAGCAGCAAAAATGATCAAGTCGGCAAAGAAATATGAATCTGTGACTCTGTTATAAATTGCATTAAAGTGGTTGCCAGTATGACTCAGAATTATTTATAAGATGCTCATTTTTGTTTTTAAGGCCTTGCACAATCTAGCTCCTGTGTATTTGGCCAGTATGGTGGCAATCTACACCCCCTCTAGATCCTTGAGATCAGAAAATCAACATCTGTTTTGTGCTACTAGGACAAAATATAAACATAGAGATGACAGAGCTTTTTCTCGAGCAGGCCCTGAACTGTTGAATGACCTCCCTCAATCTATTTGATCTGCCAAATCCCATGTTCAAAGCTATGTTAAAACAACATCTTTTGAATACAAACGGGGAGCTTTTTTAAATGGGTTAATGTTTATGAGTGTTTATGTGACGTGGGTGTATACATTTTTGCTATCTTCTTGTGTTTCTTAGCTTGTGATTGTGAAGCACTTTGGGCAACGAGTTGTATTAAACTGTGCTATATAAACAAACAAACAAACAAACAAACAATCAAGGTACTAACTGATGTCCATTAAAACAGAAGCTAACCTTAAATGAACAGAACGCCCTCCATGAACTTGCTCCATGATGCTCATGACCTCACTACAAAATTCCTACCTTTTATATCTCTCACAGGGTGATGCTGGATCCTCTGCTGCTGGAATCAAGGTAAGACAGGACCTCAGAAATATTTTTGTTTCTAAGTCTGTGTTTTTAATAAATCCTTCTATAAGCATTCTTATTACAGGGTGAGCCTGGCGAGCCAGGGCGTGGAGGTCAAAAGGTAAAATTGCAGAGCTCATATTTTACTCCTAGCCAAAGTATTCACTTATGAAAGATATTGTTTGGAACAATGTGTCTTAATGACAGCTGATTCATTAATTGAGAACACTGATCATTTGTTTTAATGTTTTAATATGTTTTAAACATGTTGTCATTAATGATTAACGAAAGAGCTTTATAGTGTTCTAACTTTTTTGCACCTTATGTCTGTAAAAGGCAAAGCTTACCAACATTTTCTTGCTGCTTATAAGCATGTGAATCTCAGGCACCAACCTGACAAAAAAAGAAAGTCTTTTTAGCAAGGACAACTTTATAGCCCATTCTCAGATGAACTGAGAACACATTTCTCCACCTGATAAAAAGCATAAATCTACACCATGGCATTACAGTTTGTCTACTTTGTATTTTTGTAGTTTTGAATCACACTTTATTACTTGTTCTTGTTCTGTCCAGTAAAACACTGTTTTCTCTGAATAAATAATCCGGTCCAAATTCAGTATGAAATCCAAGAGAACAGTTTGAGTTCTACTCTAAAGGCCCATTCACACCAAGCACGATAGCTATAAATAACGATAAAGATATAGTTCTAAAAATCGTTCTCAACATTAAAGAATAGCAGAGTCCACACCACAACTATAAAGATACCATAAAGACACAGAAACGATATCGTTGAAATCACTTCCAGAACAATTTTTTTTTCCAGCTGATGAACGATACAAAGATTGACAGTCAATCAGAATCCGTCCTGCTATAACGAGTTCGAGAATTTAAAGCGGCAGATGCACATGTGCTTAGAATAAACAGACAATATCGTTTGCTGGTGTAGACTCTAATATTGTTATCTTTATAGTTATGGGTTATCATGGGTTGTTGCCCGGGTTACTTTTGAGGTCTGGTACAAATATGACATGGGCTAGAAAAATACATAGGCTACAAGTCTCACATGTATGCATGTTTAATCATGAAAAGATTACATGTTTTTCAATCAGATTCACAATCTTTTCATGATTAAATGTGCATACATGTGAGACTGCATTCCTAAATAATGGTGATTCTATTAAACCCTTTGAAATCACAAACACATCTGAATATTTAAACCTGCATTTGTGCAGCCGCTGATCCAGAAAGAACAGTGCTCATCATGTAAAGTTTTATGTTTGAAACCGCTTCACAAACAGTCTACACAGCAGGCTATGTTTCCTTGTTGCAAACATTAATAATGAAAGTGTTGGGATAAAAGTTTATAGCCCTAATATACAGTCATGTCAAAAAGTTTTGGCAGTGACATAAATTTTGTGTTTTGCAAAATTTGCTGCTTAAGCTGTTGTGGTGTTCATTCACATTGTTTTTAGATTATTGTGTAGAGTGATCTTGGCACTTTATTTATTAAGCTTCTCAAAGTGCCAGTTTAGTCTTAAGAGCTGAGAATTCATTAAATTTACTCCTACTTTCAAACTTAAGTATAAAAGCAAATTCCCTTCCAGTCAGTCACATGTGAGTATAAGAAGGCAGCAAGTTTAATGCATACCAGCTTTCGTTTCGGAGCCAAGCGACAACATCCTTCTGCTCCATCCAGTGTCTTCAAGTGAGCTACGAGTTCAACGCACTCTTGGAAGCTTCTGGTGTTGGCGGTACGGCGCCATGGTCGTTCTGTGTCGAGCGGTTTGTGCAATTCAGGCTGAACTACTACACCCTGTTGTACTGCAAGCGGCCAAATCCCCTGTGCGCCTCAGCACTGAAAGAGCATTTCTCTAAAAGAGCAACTTTCTCTAAAAGAGCTTCATGGGTGTGTCTTTATAAAGACGACAGATAGTCCTTATAAGGATGCAATTTCACCCGTTCTGGATGCGGTCATTAGCTGGCACCGGATGATGGTCACAATCGCTGCCTCACGTGTCTGGGCATTAAACACGCTAAGGTGGCTTTCACGGATGAATCATGTTCCCACTGCGGGAAGATGAGCGTCTCAGAGCTGCGGACCAGGCTTCGCTACCTCCAGGGGGTGGCGTTCCATTGCCTCTGCCACGATCTAAGGCTTGTCCTGGTGGCTGCCAGGCGAAAACTACTTCCGGCAGTAGCACGGGCGGTCTAAGGGTCACAGTGGTGGCAAACCCTTCAGGGAACCAACCTCGGGGCCCATCACTCCTCCAACACCTCCGATCCAGTTGGGCAGCCCATGGAACATGCTGGGCCCTCTGTAAAGAGTGTACCAGTGGCGCCCTTCCCGATGACCGGATGTCGATCACTGCATCGGAGGGAGAGCTCTTTGGTGAGGAAGATTCGTCTGCACTGCCACCCTGGCCGGAAGACCCGTTGTTCCCTTCACAGTCATGTAGGCATTCATCTGATCTAACCGGCAGTGCCTATGTGGCTTACTGGAGGTGCACCAGGCCAATGCACTGAAGGACCTGCACGAGTGTGGTCACGATCTGGAAGTTCTGAAAGAGTTCCAAACCCGCCACTGACCTCACACTCTGAGCAACGAAAGTCACCAGAAGTTTCTCTGGGTCATGCGATATCCACGCTTGTTGTCTAGGAAAGCCATCTCTGGCTGTGTCTGGCTGACATGAGGGACACAGACAAGGTACGGTTCCTCAACGCCCCTGTGTGTCTCAGACCGGCTTCTTTGGTGACACGGTCAAGAGCTTTGCCCAGCAGTTCTCGGCTGCACAGAAGCAGACAGAGGCAATCCAATACATCCTGCCCCGGCAGGCAGCTGCTGCCTCCACCCATCCGCCGGGCCGCAGCGCCCCAGTCTGCTCTTCACCAAGGGAGGCCCCCTGCATCCACCCCCGCTCCCGCTCAGTATCCAGCCAAGGAGCATCGTTGAGCCAGGCATAGGGCAGGCAGCCCCACCTGTCCACGCCCCAGTCAAATCTGGCTGCAAAAGGAAGAGCAAGCGAATGTTTTGTTTTGTTTTAGCCCACCATCGGCCTCACGGTCGACAGTACCCAAATTCTCTATGAAAGAACAGTTTTCACTATCTCTGGGTCCCAGGAAGGCAAGGAGAGTTGCAGACAGCCCAACACTGGACCTCACTCATCCTCCTCCTTCGCCAGCCGGCAGCAGCGGGCAGTTCGAGAGCGTCAACAAAGGCCCTACTTACACACCCTATGCCAAGCTGTGGAACCAGGTAAGCGTTGCACCACACACTCAAACCTCTCTTCGGTCCGCTCACAAGCCACCCAAGTTGGGTCCCTGCATTCCACCTTGTTGCCCCACTGCGGGTACAGCGGGGGTTCCGTTGGTCCTGTTTGCACGGTATCTGGGTGCCTGGCTAGTGCTACCCAGCCCATCTTGCTGGCTTCTGTGGACCATCAGCCTCGGCTACGCGATTCAGTTCACCCGGCGCCCCCCCAAGTTCAGCGGCATCGGCTTCACAGCAGTGAAGGAGGGCCGATGCTCCTATCCTGTGGGTGGAGATCACAGTCCTACTGGTGAAGAATGCGATAGAGGCCAATATGCAAGAAAGTGGTTTTACAGCCCTTACTTCATTGTACCCAAGAAAGGCAGTGGACCTGCAAATTTTGAACCGGGCCCTTCATCGGTTACTGTTCAAGATGTTGACGCAGAAACGCATCTTCGGGTACCTCTGTCCCTGTCTGACTTTCATGTGTCGATCCTTATGCACCACAGACCATTTCTGCAGCTTGCGTTTGAGGGACGGGCATATCAGTACAAGGTCCTGTCCTTTGGGCTATCCCTGTCTCCCTGTGTCTTCACGAAAGTCACGGAGGTGGGCCCTTGTTCCCCATAGAGAGCAGAGTGTTCGCATCCTCAAACTATCTAGTTGATTGTCTTGTAATAGCACCATCTCGGGATCAGTTGTGCCAGCACAGGGACTGGTGCTCTGGCACCTCAGCCTGTTGGGTCTTCAGGTCAACTGGGAAAAGAGCAAACTCTCCCTAATGCAGAGGATCTCTTTTCCTCGGTATGAAGTTGTAAGCAGTGTTCCTTGCATTGAATCATCTCAAAGGGCGCTTACGAGGCAAGCATGTGCTGGTCTGAACGGACAACACAGCGACCGTTGCGTACATCAAGTGGCAAGGTGGTCTGCCCTCCCGTCGCATGTCACAGCTCGCCCGACACCTCCTCCTTTGGAGTCTTCCCAGAGACCTCTCACTGCTAGTTGTTCTACTCCCTGACCGAGGGAACACTCGGCACAGACGCATTGGCACACAGCTGGCCATGAGGTCTGCGCAAGTATGCGCTTTCCCCAGTGAGCCTTCTCACACAGACGCTGTGCAAGGTCAGGGAGGACGAGGAGCAGGTCTTGCTTGTGGCCAGAGGTAGGTAGAGTACCCAAAAACTGTACTCAAGTAAAAGTAAAAGTACTTATAGAAATATTTACTCAAGTAAAAGTAAAAATACTAGTCTGAATAGTTATGGATAAACTATTACGGATAAGTATCGGACATATAAAATCTACTCAAGTAGTTAGTTACTAGTTACTTTGGGTCATATACTGAATATCTATAGTCTATTTTTATTTGGATATATAGATAAAATGTGTGTGTGTGTGTGTGTGTGTGTGTGTATATATATATATATATATTTCATCAGCCTTTACTCCAGTCTCCAGTGTCGCATAATCCTTCAGATATCATTCCAATATGTTGATTGTCTATCAGTGATGTTCTCTTTAGCTTTCTATTCATCAAAGAATCCTAAACAAAATGTCACTTGTTCCAAAAAAATATTAAGCAGCAAAACTTAAAAAAAGGATGTATTATATATGTATAAATAACCTCTGACACAGAGAAGAGTGAAAACTCCTCACATGACCGCTAAGTAACCAAACATCTGAACATAACGAACCAAATGCACACTGACAGATCTTCTTCCATCTGTTCTGCAAAATGTAAACATATGTTTATTTATGCAAGCGTAAATATTTTGGAAATATCAATGTTAATTGTGTCTAGCCAAAGGCATTCCTCCTGGAACAGAGCTAACGCGGGTTTGGAGGGTATTTATTTCATACCCTGTGACAGCTTATTTAATGTAAAAAGAATATTTTATTTAATGTATAAGCAGGGGATTCATGCACTCATTATTTTTGAGGGGGCGCGAGTGGGGGGGTCGTCATGTGACACACAGGCACTACAACAGCATATTGGCAAATTATTACTAAGCATTATTTATTTTTTTCATTTTTATAAGAAACATTACAAGACGCATGAACTATATCATGAAATATCTTGATTCTCACCTTCATAGATTATGTTAGATAATATGCGATGGTCAAAGTAGCCTAATAATGTAATCTATTAACCATGCATAAAATCCTGTCTGTTTACTTAATTAACAGATATGGGTGTCATGCCATAACATATTTTTCATATATCATATTTCATATATTTATATTAAATGTGAATATAACATTGAAAGTTAATGTGATATAAAACCGTTGTAAGTTAGGCTACTAATCTTTCATTGTACAGAAAGAGAGCAAAGAACATTTACATTATCAAAGAACATTTACATTATCAAAAAAGATTTTCGCTGACAGTCTAGAGTTCAATCACTCTCAAAAACTCCCATTAAAATCACTGAAACTGTTAACACTGTGAAATCAATATCTTATTTATAGATTTGTACACACATCTGCACTTTGTTGTTTCTGACGAGAGAATTCGCCAGAAAGAGGTATTCAGTCAGCGAGTGAGTGAAGGAAGCACCGGCATTTTAGCGATGACTCATTGGAACACCTTTGATAGGTCATTGCATTCATAAGCTCACCAGAATCTTGTGTGATTGGTTATAATGCGCAGTGCTGGAAAAACGCATCTGTCTCTGGCTCAGCGCCAGCCAGCAAACGCGGATCTGAATTTAGCAGCTGATGATATGATTCACTGAACGTTCTCACGCCAGCATGATTGTATCAAATACAGAAAATATTAATCGGCTATTTTTTTGTCTTTTGGAAGCTGCATTCAAAATCCACTTGGCTCAAAAATCTGAGGGGGCATGACGCCTCTGTTATAAGTTACACATACAACAAACTAATGTCATAGTGGTATCGTGTACTGTAATCGAATGTAGCCTTAGTTGTACCTGTTGAACCATAGACAGCACATGCGCTGTTCATCTAATAAAGATCTTCATCGCTAGCAAACAATAACCTTTGCAGATTTGCTTTTAATTCATTGCAGATCCAAAGCCACGTTTTCAACGCTCATGATGTTCTTGAACTTTCTGTTACAACTCTGAGTGAACTGCTTCAGACGCTCAGTGTGCGGCAGGGAACTGAACAAATCATTCAAACTGATTCACGAACCAATTCACTGGTTACCCAACTAGTTTGATCAAGCCTTTGAATAGAATTGATTTAAAAGAATGAATCACTCGCAAATGAGCATCGCTCATTGCCCAGAGAAAAGTAGACGGCACGTTTGGTATAAACTGAAGCATTTATAACTTTTATTGCATTAAGATAAAGTAACGAGGGGAGCGTCGCCCACAGTAACGAAGTAAAAGTACAGATTTTTCCCCAAAAATTTACTTAAGTAAGAGTAAAAGTGCCCATCTTTAAATATATTTCAAAAGTATTAGTTACCCAAAAAAATTACTCAAGTAAATGTAACGAAGTAAATGTAACTCGTTACTACCCACCTCTGCTTGTGGCGCCGTATTGGCCCACTCGGATCTGGTTCCCTAGTGCTCCTCAAAAAAGCACCTCCCTGGCGGATTCTGAGTCAGGAAGGATCTACTGACTCAGAGACGGGGCACCCTATGGCACCTGCGTGCAGACCTCTGGAAACTTCATGTCTGGTCCCTGGACAGGACGTGGATGTTCTAGGTGACCTACCCCAAGAGGTAGTGGACACCATCACTTCAAAGAGAACACCGTCTATGAGACACACTAATGCACTAAAGTGGAACCTGTTCATCAAGTGGTGCTCTTCTCATCAAGAAGACCCCCGGAGATGCCCGATCAGGGTCATGCTTTCTTTTTTGCAGCAAGGGCTGGAGCAAAGGCTGTCTCCCTCCACCCTCAAAGTCCAGGTTGCTCCGATTGCTGTGTACCATGACCCCGTAGAAGGGAAGTCGGTGGGTAAGCATAACCTGGTCATCAGGTTCCTTAGAGGGGCCAGGAGGTTGAATCCTTCCCGGCGCCCCTCCATACCCTCTTGGGACCTGCTTGCACTGGCCTCCATCAAGAGGGTAGGGGACCTGCAGGCATCTCCCATCCAAGACTCCTGCCCAGATATATGCCAAAATGACCCCCACTCAATCCTAAGGCCCCCGCTCGGCTATGTGACCAAGGTTCCCATGACTCCCTTTAGGGTTCAGATGGTGAACCTGCAGGCGCTGCCTGCCCCCGGAGGAGGCAGACCCAGCCCTAGTTTTACTCTGTCCCGTCCGAGCCCTCAGATGCTACGTAGACCGGACACAAAACTTTAGGACCTCAGTCCAGCTCTTTGTCTGTTATCGAGGCCGGCAGAAGGGGAATGTCATCTCAAAGCAGAGGATGGCCCACTGGATAGTGGATGCCATCACCCTGGCTTATCAGGCACAAGGTGTGCCCTGCCCGTTCAGGTTGTGAGCTCACTCTACTAGAAGTGTTGCATCCTCCTGGGCACTGGCTCGTGGTGCCTCGCTGGCAGATATTTGTAGAGCTGCGGGCTGGGCGACCCCCAACACGTTCACTAGATTCTATAGCCTTTGTGTGGAGCCGGTATCCTCCTGTGTTCTCACCTCAAATGGGTAGTGGCACTGAGAGGCCCCGTTAGTGTCGGTTTGCTAAAACCTCTCCAGAGAGTCCATATCGTAGACCCTGTCGAGCTCCTCCATCCCCTCGGCAGCCAGATGTAGTGGAGTGTCCGGTACCAGGCTTTCATTCACTGAATCCTTGAGAACCGGTAGAAGGCTAGATTCCATATGTGAGACCTAAGTGGATCACATATGTGTAAAGTACACGGTATAACCTCAGAGCCTGTGTTTTCCCGGCAGACTTCTGCCATTTCAAAGAGGGTTACAATCACCTCCAATTTTCCATACGCACCTAAACGGATGTTCATATGTGTATTTCCTCCTGAGACCTCCTTCAGGAAGGATGGAGCTTCTGCAGTGTCCCTGTTCCAAGTGAAATGGGTATGTTTTTCCAGTGTTATCCAATCTCACTGAGTGGGTAGTGCTTTGACAATGGTGAGTGGAACTTTTGTTGCAAGCCCTGGCCTACACCAAAAAGGAGTGCAGGTGGCTTGCACAGGGCACTGGAAGGGGCAGCATCCATGTCGCTTTGGTAGGAATCTCAATTCGTCAGTCACCGACCTGACGTCGAGAATCCTCCACAGTGAAAACCTGGTATGAATTGCACCTGCTGCCACCTTATACCCATGCTGTGATCAGCTGCAGCTGGATGCAATAATTGCATCCCAATGTGCATTGGCTTGTTTAGTTTACAATCAAAGTAGATTGGTCTATCGAAGGGATATCCCAAGTCATCCATCACTGACGTGACGTCTCTGTTCCCTCCTTCAGGGAACGAGGGTTACCATACATAACCGAGACGTTATCAAATTTCTTAAAGCTAAGAATCACTCTTACTCTCCCAGTTATTTAAGACAGCTTGAGAGGTCTCTCAAGTGGTTAGGAGTTGCCAGTAGGGGTTTGTGATGGCACTAAGGAAATAGAGAAATGCAAGAATCTTTCAGTAGAGGAACAATGTTCTTAAAATAATTGACGACGAGCAGTTAATCAAACCGTTATGTTTCCTTAGTTATTCAAACAGAAAACGAGCAAAGAATATTTACATTACCAAAGAACATCATAAATGACTTCAGTCTATCGTGATTATTATATGCTCTTTAACTCCCGTTACACTCCCGTTATAATCAGTGAAGCTACCTACACTGTATCATGAATGAATCAATCTCTTACCCCTTATTTACACTGCACACGTCTGCGGTGCGTTACTGCTCCGACACAGCCCGGAGCTGATCACGGTTACTCACCAGCTGCACCGTTGCAAGTTTCTGAAGCAGCTCTCCATGCTGCATCACTAAAGATAGGCGCCTATAATTTTGACAGATAATAATAATCATCTTGCTATCATCAAAGAAAAAGTTTCCTTGCCATAAGGTATTCTCTTATTCTCTTCTTTATTGTCACATGTGTGTTGAATGTGAACTCCTATTAGGAATTTAACTATTCAATGTAAATTTATCTGAGAATATTCTTAAATAAAGAAATCTATTCAGTGATTGGTCATTGTGTATTTCATCATCCAAAATCCCATTTGTGGCACAGCAAAGTATTGTGAATCAACTCTAAGTCTGACACATAAGATTTAGTCCTACACTTTGCTTAAATTATGACTGAGATGCTTGATAAATAACTTTTAAGCGTAGCTTTGACCCAAGAACTTTTTTACACTTAAAGAGCAGGTCATATTGTATTTTAAAGTGTCCTAATATTGTGTTGGAGTCCCCTACAACAGGTTTAAATGCATCTAAGGTCAGAAAAAAATTTTATTTTCTCAAAATATACATTTAATATTAGAGTCCTTTGCCAATGATTTCTAAACGATTTGTTCCAAGCAAGTTAGGAGCAAACCCCTCCCTTCCATAAGCCTACTCTGCTCTAATTGGTCAGCTGGCCAAGCCTGTTGTGATTGGCACAGAGAGGAGTCCTTGAGCCAGTTAGCCAGCGCTACAATTGACAAAGCACCTTTACATAAAACAGTAATATAGTGCGCCAGTCTGTCACTGGGTAACACATTTGCATAATCCCTGCCATGTCTGTGAAATACGAACAGAGTCTGACCTGCCCACAAACACTCCCGCTAGTTATTGTGTTTACATGATGTTGAGAAGACGCTGTGTTCATGGATACCACAGAAATACCATTCAAACCTTTTGTTTTGTGCATGTCATTTTACCAAGGACTGATTCTCTTATCTTGGCTTTTTTCTGTGTTGACTTCTAATCTTCTTAATTTGGACTAACAAGCTCTCCAAACCACAACCTGTAAGTATGATTGATATGTTGTGTACATTTTCAATTGAGTGCTCAAAATTTTTTTTGTAATAATATGTAATGTATACCTAGTGCAGCTTTAGGTTTCCAGCTAAAGCACAATATTACTGTCTTACTGAAGTAGTTCTGATAATTCACTGTGAACCCACTATTTCCTAAGATTGTGTTGATTATTGTAGACTGATGTTGTTCTAATTACTTCGTTTAATAATTAAAGAATGTAGTGTAGCACACAGACTTTATAATCATTGTGAAATTGCTGTTTATTGTGCTGCACCGGCAGATATAGGGTTAATGTGGGAGAGACAAGCGAGTTAGTTAATGGTGCTCCTATAAAGCTGTTCTGCATTCTGATTAAAAGTTAAGACAGAGCGTCTTTTGTCTGTTGTTCTTCAAACATTGCAGTAGACATATTTTGGTTTACAAACTGTATTGTTTCATCAGTTTCACGTATCCATCAAGTGTTCACAGTTTAGCAGCTAAACTTTAGCTGTGTGCACGATTCGCTTGCCTAAGTGTTTTTGTATTTTTATGTCATTATGTCATTATTATAAGAACGGATTGGAGCACTATATTACTGTTTTATGTAAAGGTGCTTTGTCAATTGTAGTGCTGGCTAACTCCCCAAGAGCATATAACTGGCTCAAGGACTCGTCTCTGTGCCATTCACAGCAGGCTTGGCCAGCTGACCAGTCAGAGCAGACTAGGCTTATGGAAGGGAGGGGTTTGCTCCGAACTTGCTTGGAACAAATCGTTTCGAAATTATTGGCAAATGACTCAGCATTTAAACCTGTTGTAGGGGACTCAAACACAATATCAGGACACTTTAAAATACCATATGACCTGTTCTTTAAGTCAGTTCTTAGCAGCGTTCTAATTCTCAGAGGCTTTATAAATACGGGCCCAGATTCATTTTAAATAATTGCTAAAAGCTTTATTGGCCAAAAAATTTTACTTTACACAAAACATTAATTGTGTAATTAAAGTAATAAAAGTAATTTCACTGTTTTTTGATTGTGCCACAAAATGACCAGCTAACATTAACTGACTAATCATATCAGCAGCACATGTGAAAGTGCATGAGTACTAGTCAAGACTAATTAGATAGTAAGATCAGACTGATTGCTATAAAAGGAGGGAAGATGCACTTCCAATCATTGTGTTCTAGTTAGCAATGGTTACCTCCAAAGAAACATGTGCAGCCATCATCGCTTACCATCAAGATGCCCTCACATGCAAGGAAATTGCTATAAGAATATTGCACCTGAAAGAACCATTAACCAGATCATCAAAAACCTCAAGGAGAGAGGTTCTACTGCAGTGAAGAAGTCTTCAGGATGTCCCAGAGTCTCCAGCAAGCACCAGGACCGTCACTTTCTGAGGAGTCAGCTATGGAATCGTGTCACCACGACTGCAGAGCTCGCTCAGGAATGGCAGCAGGTTGGTGTGAGAGCATCTGCACGCACAGTGAGGCCAAGATTTTGGACAAAAGCCTGGTGTCAAGAAGGAAAGCAAAGAAGCCACTTCTCTCCAAGAAAAACGTCAAGGACAGACTGAAATTCTGCAGGGAGTACAAGGATTGGAAAGATATTTTCTCTGATGAAGCTCTTTTCCGACCATTTGGGACATCTAGAAAATGGAATGTTTGGAGAACAAAGGGTGAACACTGCCATGAGTCCTGTGACGTGCCAACAGTGAAGCATAATGAGACCATCCATGTGTGGGGTTGCTTTCAACCAAGGAAGTGGGCTCTCTCATAATTTTGCCCAAAAACACTGCCATGAATAAAAAATGGTATCAAAACATCATGAAAGAGCGACTTCTTTCAACAATCAATTTGGTGATGATCCATGCATTTTCTAGCATGATGGAGCACCATGTCACAAAGCAAGAGTGATAAAGAAGTGGCTCGAAGATTATTACATTGAAATTTTGGATCTGTGGCCAGGCAAAGGTTATTAAGGACAAGGGTCAACACTGTAAATATTGACTAATTATATAATTTTGATGACAATAGAAGCCTTAAAAAGTTATAATATGCTTATCATTGTTTTTCAATATACCATAGGAACATGGAAAAATAATCTACAAATACTGAAGCAGCAAACTTTGCAAAACACAAAATTTTTGTCACTGACAAAACTTCTGGCCATGACTGTAGACTGATGTTGCGGGAGCTGCGAGGGTGGGGGGGGGGGGGGTGGGTTGTAATTCAAAGAATGCTCAAATAGGCATGAGCTAATGCTTGTTGCTGTTTTGGTTTGTTTGCTTGTATACTTTTGTATGCTTACAACCTGCTGGCCTTGTAAAAATCCCTCCCATTTTATATAACGCTCAAAACTGGTCTTTGACAGTGGTGTAATGTAACAAATATTAATAATTTGTTACAGTACTTCAGTATTTTTGGGAGTATCTCTACTTTACTTGACTTTTTATATTCCAGTCAGCTTTTACTTTTACTACACTACATTTCCTAATTAAAATGGGATACATTTCCCAGAAGCATATTCGTTACTTACTACAAAATAGAAGTCAGAAGAATACGCACTGCAGTAACTGCAGGACTCCTAAAAAAAAACCTTTGCTCATGTGGAAACAAGGGCGCGCACAACCACAGATTATTCATTTTCCACTCAAGTCAAGTCTGAGGTCTGCGCTTTACAGTATTTCTTCTGCCATAATATGGTAAGAGTTGTTATAATGAAGTGTGATTGGACATTATCAAGTAGGCAATATCACCAAATTACACAGAGAGTGCACGCACATTGATTTATTTGTCTATTAAAACTCAAAATTCCAGGCATTCTAAATTGTAGACAGCAAAAATGCTTCTGTATGCTTTTTATATTTATGTAAAAATAATAATCACATTTAATAAGCATTTATGTTCAGTAAAGCAATAAGTGACTTACATTTTAGACATAATATTGCTTGTTTTTGCTAAATTGTGCCAACAAAAATAGCTCGAAACAAAGGTCACAGCACTGTTTTGCATTTCTGAGCAATGGACGATGTTTACTTATTGAGTGAATCAGCTTTTTAAATGAATTGGTTGAATAAATGATTCAGTGATTCACTCATTAACACAGTCAAATGCTTTGTTCCTGAATGAATCAATCGTTTGAATGAATCTGTTGAATCTCAATGACTAATTTATGACTCATTAACAGTCACTTGCTGCCACCTACTGGCGGTTTTAATTTCACATTTTGACCTTTTTTTTATTATTATTTCAAATATCAGTATTCATCGTTTTATTTTAAAAACAAAACATTATTTATCCATCTGTAACTGCAGTTTAAATGTATCCATGTCGCCTCTGAGATACATAAAGTGTAAATACATCTAAATGCTTATTCAGATGCTGATTCCAGAAATGTTTTCTTATGTTGAAATGAAAGACACTAAGTACCAGATAAAGTGCTTCTTATTCTTACCCAAAAATACAAAATGGAAGAAAGAGTTAAAACTGAACACAATCTTGCTACTCAGGCTGTGTTTGAACCTTTTTATACATATATTTATTTGCTTCTTTTTCATTTTGCATTTACTTGTACTTTTACTTTCAATACTTAAGTACGTTTAAGATTTAAAAAAAAAAATAATTAAACTTAAGTACAATAAATATCACATTCTTTACGACTTTTACTTAAGTAATATTCTAAACGGTGATTTCAACTTCTACCAAATGTAGTTTCTGGCAAAAAAACTATACTCTAAATCATAAATGGCTAAAATCCACATTATACACAACATTTCTTTGAAAGCAATGATATGCTGCAAATAATGATTGTATAAGTTACATTATGCCAGTAGGTGGTGAACAGTGACTGTTAACAGGAACTGTTAATAAGAATCATTCATTCAGGATATTTAAAACAAAACAAGTCTTCATTTATTTATTTCAAATTATAATTATTTTATATATATATATATATATATATATATATATATATATATATATATATATATTATATATATATATATATATATATTTTACATAGGCTAATTTGTTTAATTTAATGTATCTTTTAAATAGATTCATTTATAACATTAATAAAACATTTTGTCAAACTCGAGTAAATTACATATTTTGTTGGGTTTCTGTTTTGTTTTCAGAATCATGGGAGAATCATACCTTAAAATGCATAGGCAAAAACAGGTGCATCTCAATAAATTAGAATGTCGTGGAAAAGGTCATTTATTTCAGTAATTCAACTCAAATTGTAAATTTTGTGTGTTAAATAAATTCAGTGCACACAGACTGAAGTAGTTTATGTCTTTGGATCTTTTAATTGTGATGATTTTGGCTCACATTTAACAAAAACCCACCAATTCACAATCTCAACAAATTAGAATATGGTGACATGCCAATCAGCTAATCAACTCAAAACACCTGCAAAGGCCCTCAAAATGGTCTCTCAGTTTGGTTCACTAGGCTACACAATCATGAGGAAGACTGCTGATCTGACAGTTGTCCAGAAGACAATCATTGACACCCTTCACAAGGAGGGTAAGCCACAAACATTCATTGCCAAAGAAGCTGCTGTTCACAGAGTGCTGTATCCAAGCATATTAACAGAAAGTTGAGTGGAAGGAAAAAGTGTGGAAGAAAAAGATGCACAACCAGAGAGAACCGCTGCCTTATGAGGATTGTCAAGCAAAATCGATTCACGAATTTGAGTGAACTTCACAAGGAATGGACTGAGGCTGGGGTCAAGGCATCAAGAGCCACCACACACAGATGTGTCAAGGAATTTGGCTACAGTTGTCATATTTCTTTTTTTTTAAGCCAGTCCTGAACCACAGACTCCTGAAGCCCAATCCCACAAAACCCTAATCCCAGATTAAAGCAACCACAGTATTTAATTATTAAATCAAGGTCCAAGAGTCTGGAGGAAGGGTGGAGAAGCTCATAGCCCATGTTGCTTGAAGCCCAGTGTTAAGTTTCCACAGTCTGTAATGATTTGGGGTGCAATGTTATCCGCTGGTGTTGGTCCATTGTGTTTTTTGAAAACCAAAGTCACTGCACCCGTTTACCAAGAAGTTTTGGAGCACTTCATGCTTCCTTCTGCTGACCAGCTTTTTGAAGATGCTGATCTCATTTTCCAGCAGGATTTGGCACCTGCCCACACTGCCAAATGCAAAAGTTGGTTAAATGACCATGGTGTTGGTGTACTTGACTGGCCAGCAAACTCACCAGACCTGAATGAAGCAAGTGAAATGAGAAGCAAGAGACCAAAAAATGGAGATGAGCTGAAGGCCACTGTCAAAGAAACCTGGGCTTCCATACCACCTCAGCAGTGCCACAAACTGATCACCTCCATGCTACACCGAATTGAGGCAGTAATTAAAGCAAAAGGCGCCCTTACCAAGTATTGAATAAATGTACAGTAAATGAACATACTTTCCAGAAGGCCAACAATTCATAAAAATGTTTAATTTATTGGTCTTATGAAGTATTCTAATTTGTCGAGATGGTGAATTGGTTGGTTTTTGTTAAATGTGAGCCAAAATCATCACAATTAAAAGAACCAAAGACTTAAACTACTTCAGTCTGTGTGCACTGAATTGATTAAATACACAAGTTTCACAGTTTGAGTTGAATTACTGAAATGAAGTTTTCCACGACATTCTAATTTATTGAGATGCACATGTATATGTGGCATATAACTAATACCATTAGTACTGTTAATATTAAAATTTGTTCTGCAACAACCTGGAGCCCCCTCCTTTTGGTTCATTCCATGATCCTTGTTTATGGTTATCGTTCTTGGTGTGAATGGGGCTTTACAGAAATGTTCAACAAATTTACAGCACTTAAAGGAAGTCCTGTGAAAACATACAATCCTCAAACTGCAGTCTGGGATCTATTTAACCTCACCATTTGGCAACTAGTCCTATTCACTTTTAACATGTGTATTAATTTTTGGCAGAGTATATACAACTAACTGTGATGTGACTTGATGTATTATGTTAATGCTTCTGAAAATGTAACTTTTCTGCATCTCTTATGCAGTAATATAATAATATATGTCATGTTCTAATGGGATCCATATTATCCATATTATATTTTAGCATGAGAGGTAAGCAGAACCTTCAGAAATAAATGTACAGCCCTTCCAATTTTAGTAGGCCTCTATATGTACTGTGCGTGACAGTACCATTAATTTAAAAAGCCTGATGGAAATGATCCAACAACAACACCAATAGATAGCCAATGTGTTTTCACTTTAACTAGAATCTTGATGGTTTTCACATTAGTAGGTGAACTAGGGCCAATCATTTCATACTGAGGGTTTAGTGGAAACCAATTGTGGTTGTGCTGGGTTTCCAGGCTCATCGCCAGAAGTGGTGGCTTGCTTTGGCTGTAATTTGTTCCACTTTTTCTACATAGGGTGAGCCAGGACTTCCAGGACTGCCTGGACTCCCCGGGATTAAGGTAAATGTTGTGTCTTCACCCATCCCCCATATCCAGCAGCCAATATCATGTCTAGAGACTCCATAACAGTTGTTGAAGTGTGACTATATTGTGTCCATGTATCTTTTGCATTACCTGTTTGACATGACTTCATTTAGTTTTAAACAGAGTGTACTTTATATTGGTTTATCCAAATGCACATTATTTGGATTCATTGGTTCTGGAATAATTTGGTAACGATTCATCAGTAAATCAGATTGTCACTTTGCCCAGTTTATCCTAGTATTCTTATAAATACCCATACTTGTTATGATTTTTTAAACAGAATTTACAAGTAAAACAATGCATTAACATCCTTAGTGTGCCAAATCATATAGAACGCTATTCCAGAGATTCCACCATTTTGTATATTGTAATGGAGCATTGTTTTATTGCCTTCTGAACTGAAAATTAAAAGCTGATTGCAGATGTTCATGTTACAAATTGGCAAAATATATTTTTGAAAATACTGAGAAAGTGAGTGGAAAACCACTGGAGCAATGTGGGGGGTGGGGGGGGGGTTGTAATTCAAAGAATGCTCAAATAGGCATGAGCTAATGCTTGTTGCTGTTTTGGTTTGTTTGCTTGTATACTTTTGTATGCTTACAACCTGCTGGCCTTGTAAAAATCCCTCCCATTTTATATAACCCTGGTTTCACTTAGAGGCTGAAGGCTCTGAATGCTTACATTGTGCAAATGTGATGCTCTCATGTTCAAGGTTTCTGAAACTGAGACCCTTACATGTGCACACAGTGTGCATTGACTGAATAAGAGAGGTTAAAATGTTTTTATTAATTGACACTGAAAATATCAACACATTCTCACTCCCAACTCGTCACATATTGACGCTTGGTCAGGACTCCTTTGGCATGGCTTTTTGGTACAAGGTACCCCTTTAGCGTCATTTTTCGATGTGCAGGGTCCTTCATTGTTTTCAGTTGTTTGTCTTAATTTAAAGGGTGCCTATTATGCAAAATCCACTTTTACATGGTGTTTGGACATAAATGTGTGTTGGCAGTGTGTGAACAAAACCATCCTACAATGATAAAAATCCACGCACTTCTCTTAAATCCACTTAATCCCCTTTAAACCAAGTCAATCTCACTAGGCCTGCCGTTTTGATTCTCATGCAGTGTGATGTCACATTGCATAGTGCCAGGCCACGGGGGTTGATTAACAACCCTGCATTACTATAGTTTCCGTCCTCAGTGGTTGTTTGCTGTCCTCCATTTTCTCCACACTCGAGCAGCTGTAACGTCAACAATGTCTAGTAAGCAATCCCGGTGCTTTGTGTTTGGATATAAGACAACATAAGAGTCTTCATTTTCTCCCAACATCTGAGCTGCTGAGGACGCTGTGGATTACTTTCATTTTTCAAAGTAATGCAACTCAAAATCTACCTAAATACATGTATCCCTCCAGACTCCTTTGTGAATGTCATGTCATCATAGTGCTTAGTGTTTTAACCATATTTGTGTGCATAACCATATTTGTGTCCATGATATTTGGTGAGTAGATTCTGTGATGGGACAAGGAGAAAAGAGGACTCAAAGGTAGAGGATTAGATGCAACAGGAGATTTATTTTCTAAAGGTGAACAAAACAAATAAAACAGTAACAAAAACAGCGAGCAAGTTTTTTGGGTAATCCAACTTTGGTTGGCAGTGTGATGTGGACCAAACAAGCTGATAACTGCCCAAGACTCAGCTCTCACACAGGACCAACAACCTGAGAGATGAGCGAGGCAGATAATGGCAGTCCTTCTGTCTACACGTCCTGAGGTGCAGGAAAGACAGAGGTGAGTGCAACACCTATTTTATACAATTTTACATAAATTTATACTTTCATTGGAGCACCTAACCCCACCCCTACCCTAAACCTAACAACAAATCAACAAAAAAAAAAACAAAACAAGTAACAGGTATTTATTGCAAAAACTAAACATAAAAAGACCCTAAACAAGCAGTATAAAAGCATTACAAACAAGTCGTGTTGCATTACAAGTCTTCTAAAGCCATACAATGTCTTTAAACAAAGAAGAGAGTTAAACATAAGGTTTTATCGCCAAAAATTAGCCCGCTCCGTTAATGCGCTCACATCTAATTTAAAAAGATACTCTTCACAAGACACACAAGAGCCAATAGCATTTCACAACCAAAGCTGACGTAAGGCTTCTTCTGGTAGCATTGTTTTTTCTTTAATTTGCAAACAGACTGTAGCACACAAGATTAGCTTTGCGGTGGACGGACATGGTGATCGCATGTATTCCTCTCACAAATTAGTGATGGAAGTCCAGCTCTTCTCAAAGATTCGGCTCTTTTGGCTGGGCTCCCTTTAAAAGAGCCGGCTTTTACGCCTCCCAAATGGCTCTTCATTTAGTATCACTCAGAGCCTTCTATTTTAGTCCAATTTAGCAATTGTGAATGGTTTGTGTGTTGGTAAGCAATTTTTATTCAGTGTTTTTATAAAGGCCTTATTTTTATGCATTATCTCGTAAAAAAACAAAACAAACAAAAAAACAGTTACTATTATTTAACATAATAGTAAATGCAAAAGTCTTAAAATTATATTATAATGCAGGTTGGCATTCAGAAATATTAGATGCCTCAGCTTGGATCTGCTGATGCAATTCCTCATCTCTGTGATTATTTGTCCTGTTTTTGAGAAGACTCTCTCTGAGGGGACCGATGCTGCAACAATGCAGTGTCTTCCTACCTTAACCAACACGCTTGCATTTAAATGACAGTGTTTTAAACGACCTGCCCAACTCCATCCGAACAGCTGAATCCTTAGCCATCTTCAAGAATCGGCTAAAAAAAACCTCTCTTCCATATTTATTTAACCCTCTAACTCTAGCACTCTTTATTCTAATTAATTTTTTTTTACTTGCCCCTTATAGACTTGCACTCTAGTCATTTACTAACTGCTTGTTTTCTTTTAAAAACTAACACCAGCTTCTCTATTCTTTTTGTATTCCATCTATTTTCTTTTTATTTATTATATAATTAACAAAAGCAAAAAAGGCCTCTAACACTAGCTTCTCTATTTATTTATTTTTTTTATAAATAGCTAACCGAGACTTGTTATAGCACTTGCGTATCATTGTTCTTTTGTTGGCTCTTCTCGTTTGCTACAAATATTCGGCTCTTAGGTCCAGCGAAGGCTCGTTCGCGAATGACATATCACTATCACAAATCAATTGTTTTGCCTTGGAAGACTTGGAATATTAATACTTTTTAAATAAATTATGACTGTAGTTGTATCTAGTTATTGGTGATTCTATTCTACGGAAAGTGAAAATAGAGACACCAGCCACCATAATCCAATGTTTACCGGGCGCCAGAGGACCTGACATCTTGGCAAATTTAAAAGTGCTGGCTAATGCTAAACTTAAATACAGTAAGATTGTTATTCATGCCAGCGCTAATGATGTTTGACTTTACCAGTTGGAGATCACTAAAAATAACATTAAAGAGCTGTGTGAACTTGCAAGCACGATGTCAGACACTGTAATATGCTCTGGTCCCCTCCCTTCTTACCACCGTGGTGATGAGATACACAACAGACTGTCATCAGTCAGTGTCTGGATGTCTAAGTGGTGCCCGCAGAATAACGTAGGTTTCATGGACAATTGTTTTTGGGGCAGACCTGACCTGTTGTAAAGAGGTGGTTTTCATTCCTCCTGGGGTGGTGCTGCTCTTCTCTCTAGAAATATGGCACATAGTTTTAGAGATTGTACTTGACTAACTGGGGCCCAGGTCAGGAAGCAGACAGACTGGCTAAACCGACCGTCTGCTAGCCACCTCATGTCACAGAAATCAGTTAATTCTCAGCACATAGAGACTCTTTCACCAAGATATCACACTATAGAGACTGTGTCTGTTCCCCGAACTAGAGAATACAAAAAACGTCCAAACAAATTTAAGAGTAACAATTTAATTTGATGTTCAACAAATAAAAACCAGAAGTAATATGGATAAACAAATGATAAAGCTTGGCTTATTGAATATCAGGTCCTTTTCTACGAAAGCACTTTTTGTAAATGATATGATCACTGATCATAACCTAGATGTGCTCTGTTTGACAAAAACCTGGCTAAAACCTGATGATTACCTTATTTGAAATGAGTCTACCCCCCAAGATTACTGTTATAAACATGAGCCACGTCCAAAAGGTAAAAGGGGAGGTGTTGCTTCAATTTATAACAGTTTTCAGTATTTCTCAAGTATAACTCGTTTGAAGTAATGGTGCTTCATATAACATTATCCAGAGAAAAACATGTTAATGATAAATCCCCTGTGATGTTTGTACTGGCTACTGTATTCAGGCCACCAGGGCACCATACAGACTTTATTGAATTATTACTATATTAAAGAATGTGCTGATTTTCTATCTGAGTTAGTGCTAGTTGCATATAAAGTTTTAATTGTTGGTGATTTTAATATCCATGTTGATAATGAAAAAGATGTATTGGGATCAGCATTCATAGACATTCTGAAACTCTATTGGGGTTAGACAACATGTCTCAGGACCTGCTCAGTCAAAATCATACTCTAGATTTAATACTGTCACATGGAATTGATGTTGATGGTGGTGAAATTATGCAGCCAATCTCAGATCATCATTTAGTCTTGTGCAAACTTCATATAGCTAAAACTGTAAATTCTACTCCTTCACACTTTACATGTTACCCTAAGGAGATATCATCAGGAAACACGGTGTTAGCTTTCACTGTTATGCTGATGATACTCAGCTCTATAATTATTCGCAGCCCAGAGAAACGTACCAATTTGAAAAACTAGCAGAATGCATAGTCGATATAAAAAACTGGATGACGAGTAATTTCTTACTACTAAATCCTGAAAAAACAGGTGTTAATTACAGGACCTAAAAACTCTGCATGTAATAACCTAGAACACTGTCTAAGACTTGATGGCTGCTCTGTCAATTCTTCGTCATCACTTAGGAACCTAGGTGTGCTATTTGATAGCAATCTTTCCTTAGAAAGCCACGTTTTTAGCATTTGTAACACTGCATTTTTCCATCTCTAAAATATATCTAAATTACGACCTATGCTCTCAATGTCAAATGCAGAAATGTTAATCCATGTGTTTATGACCTCAAGGTTAGATTATTGTAATGCTTTATTGGGTGGTTGTTCTGCACGCTTAATAAACAAACGCCAGCTAGTCTAAAATCCAGCAGCTAGAGTTCTTACTAGAACCAGGAAGTATGACCATATTATCCCGGTTCTGTCAACACTGCACTGGCTACCTAGTAAACATTGTATAGATTTTATTATCTCGCTTATTACTTATAAAGCCCCGAATGGTTTAGCACCTCAGTATCTGAACAAGCTCTTGTTACATTATAGTCCTCCACGTCCACTGTGTTCTCAAAACACTGGCAATTTGATAATACCTAGAATAACAAAATCAACTGGCCGGCAGATCCTTTTCCTATTTAGCGCCCAAACTCTGGAATAACGTACCTAACATTGTTCGGGGGGCAGACACACTCTGTCAGTTTAAATCTAGATTAAAGATCCATCTATTTAACCTGGCTTACACATGACACACTAACACATTTGTAATATTCAAATCTGTTAAAGGATTTTTAGGCTACATTAATTAGGTCAACTGGAACCGGGAACACTACCCATAACACCCGATGTACTTGCTACATCATTAGAAGAATGGCATCTACGCTAATATTAGTCTGTTTCTCTCTTATTCCGAGGTCACCGTAGCCACCAGATCCAATACGTATCCAGATCAGATAGTGGATCAGCGCCTAAAGAGAACCTCTACAGCCCCAAGAGTCAGCGGAGACCAGGACAACTAGATGAGCCCCAGATATCCTGTAAAGACCTTGTCTCAGACAAGACCACAGGAACCAGTTGAGCCCTCTGCACAATGTGACTTTGCTGCAGCCTGGAATTGAACTGCTGGTTTCATCTGAGCCTGGTTACTCCCAAGATTTTTTCTCCATTCTGTCACCGATGGAGTTTTGGTTCCTTGCCGCTGTCACCTCTGGCTTGCTTAGTTGGGGACACTTCATTTCCAGCAATATCGTTCACTTGATTGCACAGATACTATTTAAACTGAACTGAGCTGGATGATGACATCACTGAATTCAATGATGAACTGCCTTTAACTGAAAAATTAGTGTTTACTATTGTCATTTTGCATTATTGACACACTATTTTCCTAATTAATGTTGTAAAGTTGCTTTGACACAATCTGTATTGTTAAAAGTGCTATATAAATAAAGGTGACTTGAGTTGACTATCTGCCTGTTATATCTTATGTTTTATTGACAATGGTAGGTTTAGGGTCAGGGGTTGGGTTACGTGCTCATAAATATGTAAATAGTGTAATATAAATAAAACTGTTGTGACTGTTTACATTGACATATCACACCCCAACTGTGATGGCCCAGCTCTAATGTGCTGGGTCTGCCACTTTCTCCCTTTTGTTAGTATGGTATTTTGTGGCTGGTTTTGGTTGGTTTCTGTTCTGGTTTGCAGGAGGAGCTATGGGGTTGTACCAAGGTGGCTAATTGATGGCCTAATTGGAGGCTGGATAAAATCAGTGCTCTCCAGCTGGCTGGGGCTGGAGGACTGCATTCGCGAGCAGACTCTCAGCAGGGCTGTTGGCAGCCCTGCTTCTTTACCTTTTTGCACTACACCTTCACTATGTTGATTTACACAACATTTTTGATTTGTCTTACATATACTGACTTTATGAATAGTTTAGTTAATAAATATACTTTTGTTTAAAATATACTTCGGTGTGGTCTCCCCTTTATGTCGTGTTCACTGTGAGCCAAGTGGCTACGACATATGGGGGCTCGTCCGACGGTTTTGAACCGATTTTGAATTTTGGAAAGTAGGCTACTATTAATTCTCACTATTTACTATAGAAGAGCGTAATGCGAGTAAAGTAGTGCTATGCAATTGGCCGATTGACGTGCGTGTGTGACGTAATCGTGCTGGGCCGAATGTTTAGAGGGGATCCACACTGTTTGTATTGTGTATTAAACATATATGTCGTTGCAGTGTAGAGCTTAGTTCCAACCATTTGGTTTGGTGAAGTGTTTCAGCTTGCGTAGCAGGACAGCTAATTTTTGGAGCGATAATTAACCCCCGTTTTAGAGCGTTTTTTTGTTTTCTGCGCTGGGGATTAGGTTGGAGCGTCACTGGTGTCTGGACCGAGGACATCGCCGTGGAGAAAACGACTGAATTGGCCTATGGTCGGGACAGTACGTCTCCAGCGGTATGGGTGAGTAAAGAGCTCGGTTCTTGGACACAGTGTGAAAATAGGTTAGAATAGTGGGGGGTAAATGTTTAGATACGGGGAAGCTCCGTAGTTTGTTTGTCCTGTTTTGCGGGCTGTAGCTGTTCACGCAAGTTAAGTTGTTTGGTTGGATAATCTGGAAGACTGATCTTTAGATTGAGTTGAGGGCTTTAGTGTGTTAGAGATTGATTTGATACATTGTTGAAAGGTGGATTAAGTGCTAAATTATGAGCGCGTTGCATGATTTTTTTTAGCGCTCCGTCAGAGAGTTTGTTGTTAGCCTTAACAAAAGAGCAATTGTTTAATGTAGCAGATCATTACATGATTGGATTAACGTTGTCTAAATCTGCTAAAAAAGAGCAAATAGTTGATTTTATTCGTGAACATTTAAAAAAACAAACAAGTGTTGCCTAGAAATATACCATTAGAGACAAGTAGTACAGGGCTATCGTTTCCAGTTATACCTGTGGCAGCAAGCATGTCGTCTCCTGATAGTGGATGGACGTTTGAGCAACATAAAGAGCTGTTACGAATGCAACTGGAACATAAGACACAGGAGAGTGAAAAGGATCGTTTATTGGAGTTGCAGAAACTTAGACTTCAAGAGCAGGATAAGGAAATCGAGCGTTTCAGACTCAAACTGGTAGCCGATGGTAAATTTTTCCTCCAGTGGCAGTGGTGAAAAATCCGGTTTGGCTGGTATGATCAAGTTTCTTTCCCAAATTCAATGAACGTGATCCTGACGTATTTTTCTCACTATTTGAAAATGTCGCCTCTGATCGAGAGTGGGATGATGAGGATAAAATCTTGCTTTTGCAAACTGTATTAGTTGGGAAAGCGCAGGAAGCATTTGCTGCGTTGCCCACTACAGAGAGAAAGAACTATCAGTGTGTTAAAGATGCAGTTTTAAAATGTTACGAATTGATTCCAGAAGCGTATAGACAACGTTTCCGTAATTGGAGAAAGAGTGATAGACAAACCCATGCTGAGATAGCTAGAGAGCTCAGTAGTTTTTTCCACCCATTTTTTACTTCAAAGTAAAATAGCAAAAAACATTATTATTGCAACTTCAAAATTTAATAACAATTTAAAAACATTTTGCCAGAACGAATTGCCACTTACGTAGGTGAACATCAGGTGAGGACAGCCGCTCAGGCTGCTGTCCTAGCGGATAATTTCGTGTTAATGCACAAAAATCCTATGAGGGAGCATCCGCCAAGACATGAGTATAGTCGTAGAGAACATCGCCCTGGTCGTCCTAACACGGGTCCTTTTAATGCGGGTTTTTTTTGGAGGCCCGATTCAACTCGTAACAGAGTCAGGGACATGGTTGCTGACAATAAATGTCACTATTGTTTAGAAATGGGTCATTGGAAAAAAGAATGTCCAATGTTGAGCGCTCGTAATAAGAGTAAAGCAGCAGGCAGTAGCAAACCTGTAGGCTGCGCTTCTAGTGTTTTTGCTACGAAATTACAACACTGTGTTGGGATCACAGGAGGCTCTGTTAACCGCGCCCGATCGTCAACAGACGAATGTACAAGTTGGGAAGATAGACGGTGATAAAACAGCAGTGTCTGATGTTGTGGATTATACTCTGTTTATCACAGAAGGTTTCGTTTCACTGGTTGACGATGCTCAAAAAGTCCCAGTTAGAATATTACGGGATACGGGAGCATCAGAGTCTTTTATTAGGGAGTCTGTTCTACCGTTCTCTTCAGTTTCAAACACTGGAAATGTAGTTTTAATTCGTGGAATTGATCTTCAACCATTTTCAGTGCCATTGCATAAGATTCAGTTGTCTTCAGCGTTCTGCAATGGAGAGGTAACAATTGCCGTGCGTCCATCTTTACCAATAGATGGTGTCGAACTCATTTTGGGAAATAATTTGGGTGGGGGCCGTGTTTGGCCTGAAGGGTCACTACCACCTCCTGTGGTTAGAAGAGACGTGGTACCATCAGCTGAGTCTGACAAAAATCTGCAAGATTTTCCAGAGGTATTCACTGCCTGTGCGGTGACTCGCGCAATGAGTCGCGCACAGTCGGAGAAGCCATCTGATGCGTCTAAAACGAAACTAAAATTATATATTCCAGAGTTTGCCAGCATCACTTTCTCGTAGTGAAATGATTGACGCACAAAAAGACGATCTTGGCCTTCGGAAATATTTTGATTTGGCTTCAGATTTTAAGCATGGATAATAACTATTGTGTCCAAAATGGCTTGTTGCTTCGCAGCAGTGGTCACCGTTTGCAAACCCTTGAGGTAGCAGATCTGGTGTTGCAGGTGGTTGTTCCTGAGAAATATCGTAATTTAGTGTTAAAAACTGCACACGGGGAAATGACTGGACATTACGGTGTAAAGAAAACATACAGTCATTTGTTACAGCACTTTTACTGGCCGCGGATAAAACGTGATGTGGCTAAGTTTATTAAGGAATGTCACATCTGTCAAATTGCGGGTAAACCAAATGTGTCTATTAAACCTGCGCCACTACATCCAATTCCGTCAGTAGGTACTCCATTTCAACATCTCATAATTGATTGTGTAGGTCCCTTGCCTGCATCGAAATCTGGCTGCTTGTATTTGTTTACAATAATGTGTCAGGCTACGCGTTACCCTGCTGCATATGCCCTTAAAAGTATAACAACAAAGTCAATTATAAAGTCACTATCACACTTTATATCTATCTTTGGAATACCGAAGGTAATTCAAAGTGACAGGGGTTCAAATTTTACTTCTAGGACGTTTGCCAAGGCTCTAAAGCAGCTGCGCATAAAGCACACAAGTCTAAGTAGTGCATATCATGCACAGAGCCAAGGGGCTCTGGAGCGGTTTCACGCCACTTTAAAATCTTTGTTGCGTGCTTACTGTGTTGAGATGGAAAGGGATTGGAAGAGGGCTTACCATGGCTATTACTGGCGGCAAGAAGCGTTGTGCAGGAAAGTACAGGTTTTAGCCCGAATGAATTGGTTTTCGCTCACAAAGTGCGCTCATCTTTGTCTGTACTGAGCAGTGATCTGGATAATTCAGAGCCACCAGAAAGCTTGACGGAGTATACAAATGGGTTTCGTCGCAAACTGTTTTTGGCCTGGAAAATGGCAAGTAGTAATTTAACTGAAGCTCAACAAAAAATGAAAAGAATTTATGATCGCAAGGCGGAGACTAGAGAGTTTAGTCCAGGTGACCAAGTAGTAGCATTACTGCCTATACCAGGTTCGCCTTTTAGGGCCAAGTACTCTGGTCCTTATTCTGTTGTGCGGCGGGTTTCAGCACTTAATTATTTGGTGTCTACTCCTGAGCGTAGGAGATCTACCCAATTAGGTCACATAAATCTGCTTAAGCCTTATTATTCCCCAACATTGTCGGTGGGGGGTGACAAGGTTGACATGAAACCTGTGGGGTTCGCAGTTATCAAGGAGGTATTGAGCACATCTCAGGTGGCAGCTGAAGATGGGGTTCAGGGTCCGGACGACGCAGTCCTACATGGGCTCTCCAAAATTTGGATGTGTATGTGGGGGGTGGCCTGCATCCAGTGGTGGTCTATTCAGACCACAATCCCCTCACTTTTCTCCACTCTTTGCAAAATGCTAACCAACGCCTTATGCGGTGGGCACTTTTCTTACAGCCATATAGATTGTCTATACGTCATATCAAGGGTGTTGAGAATGTTATGGCTGATGCACTATCTCGGGCCCCGGAGGGGTCATAGTGATTGTGTTTGTCTTTATCCTTGTCTTTTTGGTCTCTACTGTCCTTAATTTGCTTTCCAGGCACCAGGATTGCTGGATAGTGAGATATGAAGGAGACTGGGTGTGAGAGTGATCAATCTAGGTGAAAGTGGTGTTTCACGGGTGAGTGGCTATGAATGAATCAGTGTGATTGAGTCTTCCAGAATGAATGTTTTTGAGATTTGTTTTGTATTTATCTTTAGTTATTTGTGCCTGGAAATGCTGACTCAGAGTCCCATATATATGGGTCTCTGTCTTTTTAGGGGGGAGGTGTGATGGCCCAGCTCTAATGTGCTGGGTCTGCCACTTTCTCCCTTTTGTTAGTATGGTATTTTGTGGCTGGTTTTGGTTGGTTTCTGTTCTGGTTTGCAGGAGGAGCTATGGGGTTGTACCAAGGTGGCTAATTGATGGCCTAATTGGAGGCTGGATAAAATCAGAGCTCTCCAGCTGGCTGGGGCTGGAGGACTGCATTCGCGAGCAGACTCTCAGCAGGGCTGTTGGCAGCCCTGCTTCTTTACCTTTTTTGCACCTACACCTTCACTATGTTGATTTACACAACATTTTTGATTTGTCTTACATATACTGACTTTATGAATAGTTTAGTTAATAAATATACTTTTGTTTAAAATATACTTCGGTGTGGTCTCCCCTTTATGTCGTGTTCACTGTGAGCCAAGTGGCTACGACACCAACATATATGCAATAATGCCAATATTATTACCCAATATATTATTTAATCATAACAATACAATTCCCAGTACATTTCACGTCAGCATGTTGACGCTAAAGGTTTCTTATTTAAAGCAATGGAGGACCCTGCACATCGAAAAATGTGACGCCAAGGTGTCTTGACCAAGCATCAATATGTGATGAGTTGGGAGTGAGAACGTGTTGAAAATATCAATGCTAGTACAACGGTACAGTTTTATTTAGCACTAGATATTTTGCAACATCCCTCTTCTCATGTAGTACAGTGATGACAAATATATACACACTTGCTATGGAATGTTTTTTTTTTTTTGTTGTTGTTTGTTTGTTTTTGTCTACAGTATTCCACCTTTTTTAATTAAGATACTTGTCTTGAGTCCTAGTAATTGACAGATAGTTCCATGTGTTGCTTCTGTATGCAGGGTGAACCTGGATTCTTTGGGCCTCAAGGTGAGCCTGGGCTTCCAGGCCTGCCAGGAACTAAGGTGTGTTTGCAACACAGTCAGTGATGATATACATCACAGTTTAATACTGTGGTCATTGTTTGTGGTTTCATTAAGATGTGTCAAAGATAGCGCTGTTAAGGACTGAAAGATTAACAAACAACAAATGACTAAACAAGTTTGTTCAGTTTGTGTAGGAGCACTTCTCTGCAGTCCACTGAGAAAAAAAAAAGCTTAATTCAAAAAATGTTACCAGGCTTTTTTATTACTTAGATTATTAAACCAATGTACATATTAAATTAGTATTCGATTAAATAAGTAATATTTATATAAGAGTCAATGCAGTGAGGCACCTATGAAAAAAAAATCTAATAAATGCATTTCAAGATACAGTATATGCTGTCATACTGTCCTCTACAGGACATTTCAAAGAAATAGGAACACATGGAGAAAAGAGTGGTTTTAAAGGGGTCATATGATGTTGCTAAAAAGAACATTATTTTGTGGATTTGGTGTAATGAATTGTGTTTATGCAGTTTAAGGTTCAAAAAACACATTATTTTCCACATTCTGTACATTATTGTTTCTCCTCTATGCCCCGCCTTTCTGAAATGCATAGTTTTTTACGAAGCTCATCGTTCTGAAAAGTGAGGTGTGCTCTGATTGCCCAGCTATCCAATGTGTTGTCATTGGTCGAATGCCTCAAGCGTGTGACGTAAATGTTACACCCCTTGTCATACCGTGATGCGTGTCCTGGTCAGAATACCAGCGTGACAAGACAAAAACAATAAAACCCATTACAAACGAGCCATTTGTTGCATCCAGTGGGGACATAATTACAGATTATATGACTTATACTGTGTTTTTACGCGTTTGCATATCTCTCTTTGTTAACACACCAAATTCAGATAATCAGCTCATTAGAAGTGAGCTCCGTGCATGAACTGTGTTCCCATTGACATGGTCCCTACACAGTGTTCATTGCTCCCTACTCCCTGAGCAGGGGAAATCTGTTAAAGTTTACCTCACTTTGGAACATTCATTCGTGGATTTGCACTGTGCAACATCTTCACACACGGACAAGTGTGACATCATATACCTCTGTAAATAAATACAATTTAAATTCAAGTCTTGCACACTTTAATGCACTTTGAATGGAACATATATGTTAGCTTCGAACTGGAATCATGGTTGAATATCCTGTGATGTCCACTTTGCGGGGCACTTACGTTCGAATAGAACAAAAATCTGAAGCCATAAGAGAAACCTACAAAATGTGCAAAGCAGGGGGGGTGCGAGGACTGGAATTGAGAGCCGCTGCTCTACACTGCTCAGAACTCGCGTTTGAATCATCAGTGTCAAATCCTTTACATATGTAAATGTACTTACAGACTGTGAGTCAGAACAGCCGGCAATGTAGTTTTCTCTCCCAGGATCAGGAAACAGTCCTCCATAAAATGTGCAGCACACATCTGAATATTTGGGTTGAACTGTTCCGGAACAGTGTTGTAAATACAACTTAACCACCGATTTCTAAATGTGTCCTCTTTTGGAAGGCCAAAAAAAGTATTTTCACTTTCACAATGAAACAATGGCACCGGTGGCAACAGTGAGAATCAAAGGTTACCCCTTCTTTCTTTGTACGATTTGGGCGGCATTATGCAAATCTTCCCACATCGTGACGTAGACATGTGGGGGCATGTTTAAACAAGGCGTTTTAGGAGGCGTGGACAAGTCTTAACTTTTATAAAGAATATCTCTTTGGGTTCCAGACTTTAGTCTTTGCAACTTTACAGATCTTCTTTATGCACCAAGATCTTGTAACACTCCAAAGAGAAAGGAAAACTTGTAATTGCATCATATGACCCCTTTAATTCAGTGAATCTCAGCTTGTTTGACCTCAAAGTCCCCTTTGTCCAAGACAATATTTGAAGACCTTTCCATCTAAGCTGACGTACTTCTGTTACTTCTACTGTAATAAAATTATAATTATAAATTATATGTAATATGATGTATTATCGTTGTATTATATGGATTATTATTATTATATTAATTAAGATTTTTAATATAACTAAATGTAAATAAATAGCACTTATTGAGGACCACCTTGAAGTTTACAGTGTACCATGGTCTCCTGGTTGAGAACAACTGATCTAAATCACTTTTGTAATATCAAAATCTGTACCTTTTAAGCTGGTTTTAGCTGGTCCTAAAAAAAAAAAAAAAAAAAAAAACCATCACTGTAGTAATAAATAAATAAATCATTTTATAGGGAGAGAGAGGAGAACAAGGACTGCCTGGCAAGGGTGAACGTGGTGAGACAGGTCCAGCAGGACACAAGGTAAGATGAGCAGTTAAGGTGCAGTAATCATTTAAAAGAAGAGAAAAGTCGTTCATGCTGAGAAAAGTCTTGTCACAATGAGCAGATAATGTCCAGTACGCCGCACAGTTATGTATACACTTTTCAAAAAAATAAATAAGAAAACACTTAAATCACACTCTGAATCTCAATGAACAAAATATTCAAGAAAATGAAAATCTTGAAAAAATTTTTTTTTTTTTTTTTTTTATACATTGTGTAATGGTGGGCCTGCAAATTCTGGTTTTCTCTGACAAATGGTAATCGAGATTCATGGTGCTAGGCTGTAAGCACAGCTCTCACTAGAGGATTGCACAAAAGAGCAGATACCGGTCCTGCTGCTGGGTTGTTACCCTTCTATGGTCCTGTCCAGCTCTTCTCATGTAACAGCACATCTCCTGGGGGAAGTTGTGGTTTAAGGGGGAAGTCATGGCCTAATGGTTAGAGAGTCAGACTCACAATCCAAGGGTTGTGAGTTCGAGTCTCGGGCCGGCAGGAATTGTAGGTGGGGGGAGTGCATGTGCAGTGCTCTCTCCACCCTCAATACCACGACTGAGGTGCCCTTGAGCAAGGCACCGAACCCCCAACTGCTCCCCGGGCGCCGCAGCATAAATGGCTGCCCACTGCTCCGGATGTGTGTTCACGGTGTGTGTGTATTCACTGCTGTGTGTGTGCACTTTGGATGGGTTAAAAGCAGAGCACGAATTCTGAGTATGGGTCACCATACTTGGCTGTATGTCACGTCACTTTCATCTTCTCCATGCTTTTGAGACTGTGCAAGAAGACACACCAAACAGGGCTCCAAACTGCGACTAAAACAGTCGCATTTGCGACCATAAATATTAATTTGCGAGTGACGTTTTTGCTGAGGTCGCCACTGGCGACTACCCGCCGAAAGCTCCTCAGGATTTAACCTCTAAAAAAGTTTTCTCAGGCAGATGATTTGCTTCATTCTAGCAGCGCCCCGTCTGTAATAAAACGAGCTCGGGCCGAAGGTTAATACACACAACTACACCGAGTGTGGACCTTCCGCGTGTACAACAGCTTTCAGCCGAGATCGGCCCATAGAGAAAAAGCCGTCTGTCAGCCAGAAGTGTTTTGTAGAGTCGGCGTGGCTCTGGCCCATTATCTTCTCACCGATGCCGAGACTGAACCGACAGAGACGTATTTCAGCCAGAATCAGCCCGAGTGTTATTGCTATCTGGGTATATATTTACATCTTATTACTTAAACATTTGAATGTAATGCCTTTTTTTCCTAATTGTTTTGAGATCAAATCCTTTGTTATGTTCACGTATTAAACTGAGACGATGCGCATTAAAGTTTTAGTGAAAAAAGAGAGTTTCAGACAGTCCTCTTCTCTGCCGCACATCAGTGCTGACGCACACAGTCTGATAAACGCAGCTCCGCTGTGCAGCGAGAGAGAAAGTGACGGAGACGTAAGAAGGGAAAGTGCAGAAAAATACAGCATCTATTTCGTGCACAACTTGAACAAACTAGAACAGGTAAAGCTGTCAGCTGTGTGGATATTGGCAATATCGTTAACAATTCTCGTTTATAATAATTACTAATATGGCTTCTTCTAAACAAGATCTTGGTCTGTGTTCTCTTTTAATGCATGAACTTCATTATTTGAAGTGCAACTGCCGTCCAGTAATCGCAAAACGCTCTGTGCTTTGTCACTTTTTAATAAAAAGTACCAGCTTTAAAATTATTCCGAATTCATAACGAAATTAAAACAATACAGTTTTGGCGCTCCTTAATTGGGCAGGCGCGGTCGCTTTAGCGCCTCAGTTCAAGAGCAAGTGAACCCATTTAATCTTTCTCTTTACTAATATAGTACATAATGAACATGAATTAACATCAACAGGCAGGCTATTTTATAAGAGAGCCTACAGTACAACTTACTGAAATGTCTCATGTAGGAGGAGCCCAAGCTTCACTCAGTGGTCAAGTGATGCTTATGCTCCATGATACTGGTACAGATTCTGTGTAATGAACAATTCTTTGTGACTGTAGATTTCAAGCTGGAAATAACATTTAGTTCCCACTTTAAGTGAACCTTAGTTCCCAGGTCATCTACAAGATGGATTAAAATGCTGATAAAGTCAATAAAAGATGAGACATAAACACATTACAGTATGATTGAAATGTTGAAATGTCAATAAATAAATAATAACAATCGTTAAATAAATAAAACACGTTTATTCTGTGGCACCTAAAAAAATTAGTTTTTTTCTTATAGGAGCAAATGGCTCCTTACTCGATTTTTTTGTTTGGAGCCCTGCCAAACCTCCTTGCAATGGCATGTGTGGTTGTGGCATCCTGGAGGAACTGGTCTACCTGTGCAACGTGACTGGGTTGCAGGTATTGCTTCATGCTACAATAAGTGACAGAGACCCTAACAAAGACAAAACTAAAGACAAATTAATCAGGAAGGATATGAAGAATGCAATTGTCTGTTGCCACCACCCGCAAAAGCTTCCTCTTTGGGGGTTGTCACTTTCAACTGATTCTTAATCATTTATGCCTCTAAACTGGACAGATGAATATCCCTGAAGTTTAAGTGACTTGGTGTTATACTGTGATGATTGTTTCCTTAATTTTTTTGAGCAGTGTATATCTTTTGAAAGTCACGCAAAAACACAAATAAGTCTGAGGAAATTTTCTCAGGAATTTTTTTTTTATTTTGAATAAGATTTAGACAAGGGTTTTTTTTCTACCTGTTATCTTTACACAAACAACAGTAGGCTACTACAATTGACCGTTCGCAAAGATTTGTCCTCCTCAGTTACTGTTGCTATCCCTGACAAACAATGCCGCTCTCACATTACACACCATGGGTGAATTCCAAACGGCTTATTTGCGCCCTTGATGGGCACTTCAGGAAGGGAACGACATTTGTAGGGACGTTCCAAATGAAAGTGAACAACTGAATCCCTTCACGAAGGGCCCTTCCAGAAGTCCGTTAACAAAGGGAACATGCATGGTCACTTCACCGAAGTGATTTCCGTTTGTGATCATGTGATCTTCGGTTAGGAGATCTTGCAATGCATTTTAAAGAAAGTTGGGTTTTATTTCAACTTCACATGAAAAACTTAAGTAGAATAGGCTAATTAAATTTGTCTTTATATTTTCAAGCAAACCTATTATGCAAAATTCACTTTTGCAAGGTGTTTGAAGATGTATGTGTGTTGGCAGTGTGTTAACACAACCACCCTATAATGCTAAAAATCCACTCACTCCATTTTTTTTAAACTCCATAAATCATAAGCAGTGTCTCCCAACTACCTGTTTTCCGACTTGGTGCTAATGTGACATCACATTAGCCAGAGGCCCCGCCCACATGTTGACAGATACAGCAGTTTTAACATAGAACTGCCCTGCGATTATTTTCACTAAGTATAAATAGCGTCTACATTTAATGCAAACATACTGCTATATATAAATATGAAAAAAAAATCTATCTCTATTTACACTTAGTGTTAATAACAAACTGCTAAATAATGCTATTTTCACTCAGTGTATATAGAAGTGAATTACGCTTGAAATATACATTTATTTGAGTGATTGTCATTTTCCATAGAGTGAATGCGGCAAGATAATGTGGGCGTGGTTTGTGAACCATATCACCAGATGAAATCATGTTAAAACGACACTTAAACTGTGTCGCATGCATTAAAACAGGTATTGAGGAAACAACACAGCGTAATAATTATATCAACATTTAAGAACAGTAAGAATGTAACAATGTCTTTTAATTACAGCTTTTACAGTCGCTTTTGACGAATCTGCTGGAATGGGACCTAACATAGCTCAGAAAAACTCACATGCACGCGTACATCCCCAGTTAACACAATCCCAAGTTGATCCACAACACTTGAGCTTAAGCTCTTGAAGCCCCACCCTCTTCCCTGAGAGCACCAACTCATTTGCATCTACAGGGAAAGATGAAAACAACGCGTTTTGGCTCATACCCTAAAAGTGGCAGTTTTAACAAGCTATAAAATATTATCTGTAAGGTTTTTTTAAGCTAAAACTTCACATACACACTCTGGGGACATCAGAGACTTATTTTACATCTTGTAAAAAGGGGCATAATAGGTCACCTTTAAAGTAATGCTAAATATTTTAATCAGTGAGAAATATGATTTAAGAGGGTAGTGTAAGCAAGTTTAGTATAAAATATTTTTAGTAGTAAATAAAACACAATTACACAGTATTTGAACAAAATCATACTAATAAGAGCTAGAGGTAATGCTTTAGATTACAACCCGCAAAGAACTACGTATACTTAATTTAAAGTGTATGTTTCTGTAATTATAGTGTACCTATATAGAACGTACGTGTAAGTATAAGGGAACAATGTGTTACGTTTTAAGGGGGTAATAAGGAGGTAACCACCAGTTCCCTTTTGATACTACACTCGTACTGCATCTTACTAAGACGCTATGGGAAAAAGCTTTTTTTCTCCTTACTCTGAAGTCGATTAACGCGTATACGCGTTTTGGGGTATTTTCTCCTGATAACCCCGAAAAGAACTTAAATTACACGTTCAGTTTTGATCGTACAGATAAGAGCAATACATCAATCGAATCTGTAAAGGGTCTACTTTTTTTTTTGTATACAGACATAATAACAACAAAACTTTGTGCACTTATAAAATAAAGATAACAAACAAGGACTGCTGTCTGCAGCCTTTGTCTGCGCTGATCTTGATTTACAAACGCGTCATTAAAATGAACTGTAACTCAGTGAATACTCAACACAGAGACATGAGAGAGATATCTATAGAAAGCCTGAGATGTCTACTTTTAAACTAAACAAGTGCTGCCGAAAACAAATATTCTGTGATAAAGTAATCCATATGAAAACAACGCGATGTCCGTTTTTCACGTCTCCCTTTATTATCTTCTAATGCGACCACGCCCCCGTGCTGAACGCGCAATTGAGATTCAAATGTTTCACTGAAGCGCGCGGCTTGAATACGCCCACACAACAGAAGACAACGCAGCGAGATTGTTCTTCACGTTTTTTTTATTTTACTGTTTGCTTCTATTTATCCCCTATTTACTATTTATCCCCCCTAAAAAACCTGAAAAAAATATTCTCAGCTCTTTTCAACATTAATAATAATAATAATAATAATAATAATAATAATAATAATAATAATAATAACAACAACAATAAATGTTTTTTTTTTTTGTAGAAAATAAGATTGTTAAAAGGATTACTGAAGGATTGTGTGACTGGAGTAATGATGCAAAAAATTCAGTTTGAAAGACAGCTTTGATTGTTCCTAATAAACTGTTTAACTGCACTCACAAGTGAATATTAAATTATGTTGTGGGATAATTAAATATATTCTAAATAAACTACAAACATAAAATTATATACATTTATTTTGTCCTCACATTCTTTCTTGTAACTCATCCCTCTCAGTGACACAGCTGACTGAATGGCTCATTATGCAGCTCATTATGCAGGCCTTTGTCTCCTCAGGTGTGAATTCATGATAGTTGACGCCTACTCGCATATGACTTTTACCAACAAAAAAAGTGTCTTAGAAAATTTAAATCAATATATTGTTTTTCTGTAAGTGAGTAAAACAAGATGATTTTTCACATCATTTAGAAAAAAAAAAAATGATAGGCTACAAGCTCCAGTTCTCAAAAGTCCTGGGAACCAATTTTCTGTATGTGTTTTATTGCCTTATTCAAGTGATTTAACATTTTTAGTTTTTCACTAACCACACATAACATTTTTTTTCTCAAAAAACACAATCATGTACATACATGCTGCTCACACATTATTATAGCCCAGTTTGTGCTGATTACAGTGAGATTAGACTTTAGCCATTTAGATATTTATAAGAAACTGAAAAAAGCACAAATGTCAGGGCATGACAAAACTTCTCCAGGCCCCAAAAATACCCTTAGACTCCAGAGGGTTAACTGAAGCCTTTTTTCAATCACGCAGTGAGACTTCACGGCCATTGGTTCATGCAGTGTATTAAAAACAAACCAATTGCTTGGCAACAGAGCTGCACGAGCCTATGGCAACAAAGCCCGCCAAAGCCATCCAGAATGGGCGGGGCATCTGGCTATATAAGCGGCCATTTGCCACAGGATTCTCAGATTTCTTCTCCTTCAGTGACGACTCTATGTCTCTATGCTGAGCTGAAGCCACTCGCCGTTGAGACGCCTTCGCAGCTGGAATCGAGACCTGTCAGCACAGCTGACCTGCGTCTCCGCCACTTCGTGACGCAGTAGTGCCGGTCCTTTTCCCCTGACGCCATCCGACGATACTAAAAGATCTGACAAAAAAACCTTGCCGTTGTTGTAAATGCCACGCCGTTACTGCGGTTCATGCGGGTCTCCCCTGCACGCCGATAATGGCCACACAGAGTGTGTTTCCTGCTTGGGGAAATCCCATGTGGAAGCTGTGCTCATGGGAACTGATTGTTCTCACTGCAAGAACTTTAGTCTCGCCTCTCTCCACTCACAGATCGCTTTCTTTTCAGAGAGCGGCTCTACCCCTTGCGCTCAGCCCGTCCTTTTCTCCCAGTCTGATCTGCTGGTGCAGGCGACCTGATTTTCTCATTTGGGGGAAGTGAGAATGAGCTGCTTGATGATAGCATGTCATTAACAACTTTGGACGCAGAGGAGCTGTTGGGCTCGATGATTGACCCCACCCCCTCGCCATCGTCCGCGCCCAGCGCTGCCAAAGATGGGATGGATGCAGAGCTTCTCCGTATCCTCTCAAAAGTGGTCAAAGAGCTTGGTTTAGAGTGGTCTCCACCTGAGGAGCCCCCCTGCAGCAGCCGTCTGGATGAGTGGTTCCTGCTGAGGAACCACCAAGACCACCACTAAGGCGATCTGGAGATTGATGGCCAGCCTTGTGGTGGGATAAAATCCCCTTCCTAGATGCTTCAATCTCTCCCAAGGGTCTCTTTGGACCGGCGGTCGAAGGATTCGCCAAGCGCTTGACGGAGGCACAGTAATCGTCCCAAGCTATGCAAAATTTCCTGCCTTTGCGCTCCAGCTCCGCTGCTGACTCTGCTCGCCCTAAGTCTGCGCTGACTCAGCAGCCTCTTGGCACCCCATTCAACTCCAGGGTACAAAGGGAAATGTGTTTTTTTGCAAACAACGGGTCCGTTCATGCGCCCAAGCATTCAGCCACTGTTATATCGGGAAAAATTAAACAAACATTTTCAAAAAGAGAGCAAACTTCCTCTTCCTCTCCTGTTTACTCTCTCGCTGTTAAATCCACTTACATCCCTGTGCATGAGAAGTAGTCTCCACAAAATCCAGGGTACAAGCAGTTAAATCTCTATGTGTCTATAAATGACTGTACACTTAATATATTTTAAATGCTACCGGCCTGCTACACAAAAATGCGTCATATGGGCCTACACAAACTGTCAACTAAGCCACAAACACAGCAAGGCATCAACAAAACTCAATTTTAATTTTTCAGCAAATGCAAGACTGCAAACATTTAACAGGACTGCAAATATTATTAAACAAACTCTGCAGGACATCATTTAGATTGGGAAAAAAAAAGATTGTAAACATTTTGCAAACACAGACACTTCAAGTAAATCATTAAACTGATTAAAAATAAAATAATTTTAAAAAGAAACAATAAAAAATGTGTACTAACCAAAAGACAAACACAATAATAAATACACTTGCAATGGACACTGCAAAGTCAGGACAGTGATTCCCACTCTCTCAATAAGACATTCACACACACATATTTTACAACTCTAATGGCACCATCAGGACCATGCCATATTTTTTCATTTAATTCTGCCTTTCAGAAGCTACAGAAGATACTGTTATGCTCATAAGTTTACATACCCCTAGCACAGAGATGAGCAAACTTGGTCCTGGACGGCCACTGCCATGCAGTGTTTTGTTCCAACCCTGATCACCTGCCTGTAGCCTTCAAGTAATCCTGAAGTCCTTGATTGGCTTCAGGTGTGTTTAATTAGGGTTGGAGCAAAACTCTGCATGACAGTAGCCCTCCAGGACTGAGTTTGCCCATCTGTGCCCTAGAAGAATACAGGTATGTGATAATTTTAACAAAATAAGAGGGGTCAT
Source organism: Cyprinus carpio (assembly GCF_018340385.1). Lineage (NCBI taxonomy): Eukaryota > Metazoa > Chordata > Actinopteri > Cypriniformes > Cyprinidae > Cyprinus > Cyprinus carpio. The sequence goes on from NC_056603.1 coordinate 34,354,445, forward strand.
AATGTATGCT